>NW_020698242.1:5370196-5503760 GCF_002925995.2 Terrapene triunguis
GCCGATCGTGGCCCCCCCTGGCCGCGGTTCGCCGTCCCAGACCAATGGGGGCGGCGGGAAGCAGCGCGGGCGAGGGATGTGCTGGCTGCGGCTTCCCGCCACCCCCATTGGCCCGGGACGACGAACTGCGGCCAGTGGGGGCCGCGATCGGCCAAACCTGCAGCGTCAGCAGGTAAATAAACTGGCCCGGCCCGCTAGGGTGCTTACCCTGGCGAGCTGCGTGCCAAACGTTGCCGACCCCTGGTGTAGACATTCCTTCCTGGGTTAAAGCCTGGGCCCTGATATCCAGCAAGTGGGGAGGGTCTCAGAGCCTGGGCTTCAGCCCAAGCAGTAACATCTACACTGCTATTTTTAGCCCCATAGCCCGAGCCCCACGAGTGTGAGTCAATTATCTGACACTCAGAGCCATGGGTTTTTCTTGGAAGTATAACCATACACTGTATCAGTGGCTCTCCGGCTTTCCAGACCCCTTTTAGGAGTCTGATTTGTCTTGTGTACCCCCAAGTTTCACCTCACTGAAAAACTACTTGCTTACAAAATCAGACATAAAAATACAAAAGTGTCACAGCTCACTATTACTGAAAAATTGCTGACTTTCTCATGTTTACCATATAATTATAAAATTCATCTGTTGGAATATAAATATTGTACTTACATTTCAGTGTACAGTATATACAGCAGTATAAACCAGTCATTGTCTGTATGAAATTTGAGTTTGTACTGACTTCACTAGTGTTTTTTATTTAGCCTGTTGTAAAAACTAGGCAAATAGCTAGATGAGTTGATGTACCTCTTGGAAGACCTCGGCGTTCCCCCAGGAGTACATGTACCCCCTGGTTGAGAACCACTGCACTATATGGTATTATATGCACTTACTTGCTGTACAAAGAGGAAGGATCGTCTGAGAGTTAAGGGACTAGACAGGGTTTGAAAGACCTCTATTCCTGGTTCTGCCACAGACTTCCTGGGATACCTTGGGCAAAGTCACTTAATCTTCTTGTTCCTCAGCTCCCTGTAAAATGGGGGTGATACTTTCTTACCTCCGAGGAGTGTGGTAGAGGAGAAAATCACTGATGTTGGTACTCTAAAAATAACCAGTGACATTTAAAAGGGGGAATGTTCTCCCAGTAAATAACATTGTAACTTTACAAGCATATTCAGTCCTCTTCCTCCTGTTTCTTGCTTTTTCTGATACACCTCCTTCCTCCCACTGGGAGTGCACTGACACCCCCTTACCAGCATGTATCTATGTCCACCGCCATCTATATCATCTCTGAATCTGGCTCAGTTACTTTACCCTGCATTTTATTACCTATTGCACTTTAAGATCAACACTTTAAAGTGTTACTTTTGGACAGGAAATTTGGGTATTTTGCTATTGGGTAGAATCCCGGGCTTACTTTTACTCAAAAAAACAAATCCATCAACCCTGCTTGTGTTGTTTCTCAAAAACAAATGGGGCTTTATTATTTTTTTTACAGTCCTATAGCCGATGCTGTGTTGTTCATGAAGATCTTTCAAAAATAAGTCTCAGAAATGCAGTAGGTGATTTAAGAATAATTCTTTCCCCCTAGCAAAACAATAGCATGTTTCTTATTTCCATCATATAAATGATCCCACATGGGACTTTAAGGGCTTTTTGTCTCATAAAAATAGCTTACACAGGTGCATATTCAAAGCATGATTTCTTGTTATTATTTTGCATGGTAAAGATGCAGCGGATTTAACTTCTTAGTTGCGATGAAAATGTGATGTGTGACTGGGATGCCCACCAATATAGATATAAGGCTGCAGGGAGGGCAAGGTGGTTTTGTGCATTCATTATGGGAAAGAAATAATGTACAGAAAGGCACAGCTCGTGAATTTCAGAAGAATTTGATTATTATGTATACTCAAATATGGAAGAGAGAAACATTCTTTCCATTTGATATAAGAGAATACTTGAGAATGATAATGAAATAGACTAGTGGTTCTCAAACTTTTGAACTGGTGACCCCTTTCATATAGCAAGCCTCTGAGTGTGACTCTCCTTATAAATTAAAAACACTTTTTTTATATATGTAACACCATTATAAATGCTGGAGCCAAAGCGGGGTTGGGGTGGAGGCTGACACCTCGCGGCCCCCCATGTAATAACCGTGTGACCCTACACCGCCCCAAAAACCTCCACCAAATTGTTATTTTTCTTTACACTTGTTTTTTAATTAATTTTCCATGTGTAAGACCCAAAGAATATGTCTCATCAGAAGCAATCACAAGTGACGCAAGAAATATAGACATAAAAGAAAAATTGCTGCAAGGCATAAATGGGAAATTGAACACTTTAAGTTAAGAACCACAAGGCAGAATAACATAAACTCAGAGATAATTGTGCATTATATTTCAAATTCCCCAGTCTGAATAATTTCCATGGGCTTTGGATCAGACCGTATGCAAATCTAAACTCTGATACTGGTCTCATGGGAGGGTTTGGAGGGAGGAAAAGGGAGCGATGTTCAGCCAGTGGTGATAATCCCAGAGTTATCAGAGGGGTAGCTGTGTTAGTCTGTAGCCACAAAAACAATGACGAGTCTCGTGGCACCTTAAAGACTAACAAATTTATTTGGGCATAAGCTTTCATGGGTAAAAAACCCACTTCTTCAGATGCATGGAGTGCAAATTACAGATATAGGCATAAATATATATTGGCACACGAAGAGAAGGGAGTTACCTTACAATCCCAGAGTTGTACAATGTCCACAACTCAAGTCGTCTACAATATACTCCCTTTCCTAGGTGTAATAATTTGGTAAAACTATGTCAAGGACCAAATTATAAATAGTTGTTTTAAAAGTCAGTATGTCATCTCAGGTACTTCCTGTAAATTAGACAACTATTCCCTGAAAGTCTTGGTCCCCCAAACAATATCTTTCTCGAGCTCACAGTACTTTTAGTAAGTCTACTAACATAGAGGGACCAATCAAGAACTCAGGCATGTGCTTCTACGAAGTTATCCAAAAAGTACATTCCAAGGGTTTTCATTATGACTGGTGGAGAATTTTTGTACAAAGGGTGTGCTTTTCACAGAAAATTTGGACTTTTCATCCAAAAAAATGAACACTGAAAATTATTTTGGCCCCAAACTGAAAAAAGTTTTCAGTTTTTTGACCATTTAAAAAAACATTTTCCATGGAAAAATTCCATTTTCCAACCAACTCTAATTTTACTCTGGATCCATCAGCAGCCTAACAAATCCTTGGGAAGGGCCTTTGCATATGCTTTAATGCTGGGATAGAAGACTTTAAAAGAAGCATGTTTCATAAATTCTGGAAACAAGCAGCAACATAGTTGGTACATACTCCACAAGTGACAATGTGCATTCTAAAAATGTACTTTTCCTTTGAGTTAGAAACAGGTTTCCACATTGTCAGAGATCTGTAGACAACTGTGCTAGCAAAAATCCACATGCATAGGACTTCAGCCTGCATAGCACATGAGCAGAATATTGTGAAAAGTGATGAGCAAGGCAGCAGGCATGAATCCCAGGAGAGCGTAATTAATGAGTGCTGCCGTATGGTCAGACTACTCCTGCTTAGTAGCAAAAGTAAATTGTAGGGATGAGATCCTCACCCCCTAAACTCAGGGCCTTTTGTGTCAGGTAAAAGGCTGAAATGGTATAAAGGGGCCTTGGATCCCAGTGAGAGAGGATTCCCTTGGCACAAGAACTGTGGAACACAGCCACAAGCCTGTCTTCTCAGTACCTCCTCACAAGCCCTGCTGATGTAGGGGACATGCCGGGGTAGAGTAGGGAGTGGTAGGGACATGTTGGAAGCAGGACCACAGCAGGTAGACTGCAGATATCATGGGCATAGGTGCCATCCCCTTTTTATTAAAACTTTTTTGAACTCCAGACATGTTATCTCTCTGGCTCACTATCATTCTATTGGGAATCATGCATTTCCCTGGGTGAATTTAGACGTGTCAGTTTCCTTGTCATCTTATGGTCAGTTTCACTTTCTGGTATTCATGCACTGGCACAATGCTGTGGTGTATGGGATTCCGATGCTGCAGGGGATATTTAACATTTATGCTGATAATCCCAGCAGGGGGAGAAAACAAACTTGTTTATGACAATTAAGATTGTTAATTTAGGCTGGTATTTTCAAAAGTGTCTAAAGTGACTTAACAGGACAAGTGCCATGGAAAATTGCTAGGGCTTGTGCTCCTTAAACCATGTAGGTGCTTTTGAAATCCTCATCCATTTGTGCCCTCTACAACAAACTGAATAGAATGCAGTAAGGTTTCTTAATAAAGAAATAATAGTTACAAATTTCCGGAATTTCTAAGATGCCATTGCTAAACCCTCTGCCTCTTATCCTCACCCACCATCCACCTGTGGCAATGCTCACCTCTTCTGTCTGCACACTGTGTTTATACAGTAGCTCTTAGAGGCCTGCTGACCCCCTGGTTCTGTATGTACTTGGAAAAGCTTTGCTATTATTTTAACCTCTTGGGCAATCTTCCCTTTTGTTCTCCACTTTTGTCTTCCTTATCTTATTTGTACACTCTCTTATCTGCATTCTGCAATCTTTATCATTTTTTTTTTAGTTTAAGATGTTTTCTTTGCTTGCATTGTATTAGCATAATACATAACCTCTGGGCATAGGTTAATCAAGTATCTAATCTGTCACTACCTATCCGGCCATAAGGGTATGTTGATATTTCAGAGAAAATTAACCTTCAGGTCTTGTTCTTTCCTAATTCTCAAACTCAGTTTCTAAGACCTCAAGCAGATTTCTTCCAACATTTATTGGTTCCAACACGTAGACACCTCCAGCATCCTCCCTAAGAGCTTGTTCACCCAAATCTTCTGTCCCACTACATGGAAAATATCTCATTTGATCCAGTCCTGGAGAATAAATATAAAACTATTGCAAATTAAAAGGAAAACATAGTCAGTAGGAGTATTTTCCTGCCTCTTTGTAAAGGGCTGAGTTGTCTTTCTCTGCTGTATTTGCACAAGCCTATCACTATAGACAGTCTGATAGCCACATTCATGTATTAGCGGGTCCCATCAGTTTCCTTTCACAGCCAGGTGTTTCCTGGCAATACCTATTGTAATGAATGGTTGCCTGCTCCTTAGTCTGTGACACTTACTGTATGGCTCTCGGTTGGTTCTTTTGTCAGAACATAAACTGTTTCCATGCACTCTTTCACACGCTGGCCAGCATCAACCTTCCTTTCCTTTCTCACCCACTCTGCCAGATAGTGATAGGCTCATCCTCCAGCAACCCACAAGCAGTGACTGCATTCTACAGGCAGGGCAGGATGCTTGCCAAATCAACATCATGATCAGCGGTGCACTATGAAACAAACAAGCACATTATTCCAAGTTTCAGCTTCCTCTTTCCTTTCATGGTACGGTATCTGCTTAGTTCATCAAGGCAGAGAGCAACGTACAGTCCAAAAATGAGTGCCAACTTCCTTCCATTGCACATTAAAATTGAGTATCAGCTATCTGCACTAAATTAACTCCCATCGATTGCATAGGCATTAACCGCTTTCATGCCTCTGGATGTACAGCATAGGGGGTGCTCTGTAAAATGGGACCCAGATGGCTTTAATTTATACCACACATATTGCTGGGAAAGATATCCACGCATCCTGCCTCTTGCTCCATTGAAAATAATGGATCTACCTTTAAAAAGGCGCCGTCTTTGAACTTGCACCTTGGGGATGGAAAGGAGGGTGAAGGAGGTGGGTAACAGAAAATCATTTAACTTCATCCATTTAGTATTTTCTGTCTTGACTACAAAAGACAGGCCAGTTACACCACCTTACATCAATGCAGCACAAAGGGGACTGAAAGCTGCTTAACACAGCAGCTGAGTGTTCACCTGTTATAAGGGAATTCCGGCACAGGTAGACAGCACTATACAACCTGCTCCATTCCCTACTGGCATAGGTGCTAGCTAGGACCAAGGAGGGGTGATTCTGGCCAGCAGAGCTGTAATTGCTAATACAGATTGGAGAAGCAATGAGACTGCTCTAACTTGCACTAGGGGTCAAGAACCCACAGTATTAGGGGAAGGTGGCAGAAAGCTAACTCTATTCAGTTCCCCAGGTACATCAAACGTTGTTCTGGCACACCTGGGGAATCTAGTCCCCTATCATTATAAGTAAAAAGAAATTGATTCCTCAAATAGCCATATCCAATGGTAAAAACATAAGTGCACTAAATGTCACAATTCCTTTGGATGAAGTCCAACTGTATTAGATCTTGACTTTAACTTTACTAGCAAGTTACCTTATTCTGCTTTTTAACAGAATGTGTGTGTATAGTAACTGCATGCAGTAGGAAATGGAACATATTTTGGGGAAACTAATTAAGTTTTACATAAGTCCTTCTATTTTAATAGCATATTAAAATAAAAATCATACCTTCTGCCCAAAGAATAACAAATATTTATGCAGCAGATGAACTGTAAATGTTGTCAAGCACAGTGTGCAGTGTTGTTGTAGCTGTGTTGATCCCACGATATTAGAGAGGCAAGGTGGACGAGGTAATATCTGTTATTGAACCAACTTCTATTGGTAAGAGAGACAAGCTTTCAAGCCACACAGAGCCTGAAAGTTTGTCTCTCTCACCAACAGAAGTTGGTCCAATAAAAGATATTACCTCACCCACTTTGTCTCTCTAACATCAAGCAAAATAAACATTCCAACTGTAATTGTTATTGAAGATGGATGTTTATAAATATGGAAACACTAGAAAAGGTGATAATACAGACCCAGATGCAATGGACTGAGAAAAGAATACAGTGGTCTGTGTAGTGGTAGTTTAAACAGGTTAAATAGTTAAGAGAATAGAGGGATAGAGCTGTATGGTGTTGTAGCAGTTTTCTTGTTTGTACAATGTTTGCAGCCCTTTCCTCTTCTCCCCATCTTTGCTTTGAGACTCAGGGCTTATCTGCACTACAGCTGCTGGTTGATTTAAGCTACGCAAGTTGAGTTACATTAGTAGTGTAACTCAAGTCAACGTAGCTTAGATCTACTTACCATGGGGTCCACACAGCGCTATGTTGATGGAAGATGCTCTCCCGCCAACATTACTTCTGCCTCTCGTTGAGGTGGAGTGCAGAAATCAATGGGAGATCACTCTGCCATTGATTGAGCATGTCTTCAGTAGACCCGCTAAATCGATCCTGATTTAGCTCCGTAGTGAAGACTAGCCCTCAGATTTGAACAGTGTGTCCAACTCTCAATATTTTGTTCACAGTATCATGATATTTCTTAAAGCTTGAGCTCACAGTTCACTCCCATGTCATGATGTTTGCCAAATCAAAGACAAAAATGTCCTGATTCATTTCTGGCTCTTTCTGGTGGGTCTGGTGTCTCACCAATGACCCCAATGTTTACTTCAGCACCAATCTGAAATCCTCTAGGTACAAATTGGGCAAATTCAGTGAGAGCAGTGCCACCAGCCTCCTAATGGGTACAGGTATCCATTGCATAATCAATATCAGGGTGTACTCGAAGGGCAGGTCTACACTACAGCCCTAAGTCGACCTATGTTAGGTCGGCTTACAGCCACCATGGGCTTCTCATCTCCATGAGCGGTGAGTGGGGAGCCTCTGGGCAGCAACCCGCCTGGGAGTGGGGAGCTGAGCGGGCGCAGCCCAGCTGGGAGTGGGAAGCCAGGGCAACTGGGGTCTAGCTGCCCGGCTTGCTTGTCAATTTCATGGCTCCAGCATGGATGACACCAGCTCCATGCAGTGTCCTGCACTCGCAGCAGAAATCTGTGTATTGCTGTTCTGAATAGTGGTCGTTACTGGGCCAGAATGTGGGCATCAGTTGACATGCGGGTCAAGCGACCCAACTCATCCCCTCTCACATCTCTCCTGTCTAGAAAGACTGTTAGAATGGATGTCTTCCTGTCTCAGAGAATAGCATTGACACCGCCCACTGCATGGAGCTGAGAATAAGTATTTCCTCTCAACTCATTTTCTGTCAAGTGCATATAGATTCCTAGGTCACGAAGGGACTATTGTGATCATCTGTTCTGACCTCTTCTATGATACATGTCATAGAACTTCCCTAGAATAATTCCTTTTGAACTAGTGCCCTTTTTTTTTAAAGTCCAATCTTGATTTAAAAATTGCCAGTGATGTGCTGAATTAGTCCAGCTTCACCTTCCACTCATTAGATCCTGAATATGTATTTGGCCTGCTAGAATTTGGCTTATGAAAATCAGAGCTTTTCTTATGTTTTTAGTTGCTCAGAACCCATGATGCTGTCATCAGTGATGACAGTGTTGTGAATATGACAAATAATCAATATGCCTCCAACATGAATTTGCCCATGCATATAATTGTGCAGCTGAAACCATGCTGCAGTTTGAGGAAACCAATAGTATTTCGAGTTTGATAGTTTCAGAATATTGGCCTCCACTTTGCACGTGCTTCTCCAAAATCAGCAACCATGGCTTTCCCATACACATTGCATTGCAAATACAAATATTAACATTCAGCTGGCCTGATCTGGAGTCAGAAAAATCAGCCCTGATGCTAACATGAGAAGGGCCTGTCTTACTGTTCTGTGTTTGCACAGCTGCTAGCTCAATGGAGTTCTGGTCCAAGACTAGGGCACCTAGGTGGAACAGTAATACAAATAAATAGTAATAATATCTGCACCCATAATTCACCAGCAGGTGCAAAAATTCTGAGACAGCAGGAGGCTGGCCTACAGCTTATCTGAAAATGTACCCCTGAATATTCAGTACAACTTCAGTCATTAGCTTCCAAAGTCACATATGGAGCAGCTAGATGTCAAATCAATATGAAGACAGATAAGAAGTTATCAGTAGGAACGGATACTGAGAAATAGCCTGAGTGTGATTGTATCACTTCATTAAGGAAGTTATCACAATTGATACCATTATGGACACATTCTCATATAGCCCAGAAAGAAGCAAAGGAGATAATTGTATGCTTTATAACTTCATAATTCTCTGCACCAGTTAATTATATGGAATATTAAATCCACCTCAAAATAAACAAATACCATAATTACCACGAGCAATTTTTTAATTCAGCCTAATCAACCAACTTGACCTGGTGTAACCTAAACTGACATTAGAGCACCTAAAATAGGTATTTAGGTGCCTCCTAAATTTAAAAATTGGGACCTTGATAAATTATGAAGGAAAAAGTTAAATGGCCAAATTACTTGTGTTTGAAAACCTCCTTTCCCTATTTTTACTGCATTCTTACTATCTATTCTACATACATCCGGGCATGCATGCCACACAAAATCCCACTGGAATTAATGGGACTTTGTATTTTAAGACAGCATTGTACTTCCATTGCATCCTATGGAGTCTGTAGGCCCAATAATATGCGACTGGATGAATTATGTCAATGCATAGTATTATCAACATGCAAATCACTGCAAATCTAATGGACCTCCAAGTGTTCCTTTCATATCATATTGCATCACGTTCACATGGGGCTGGGACCCTTTCAAAATGTTGGCAAGTCAGTCAATCATTCACTCGGTTCATCTCTCTTTCTCTCTCAATGGCTCCATTTATTTTAACAAGCTTGTTCTGATTTGCCAAATACCCAGTAGCCCCAAATACCCGTCCCATCAGAGGGTGCCTCCAAATTCAGATGCACACAAAACTAATTTGGCCCATCTTTTCTGAGGAGGTTTAATAGTCTCTTTCAGTATGGTCCATATCACAATACTCCCTTTATTTTGTATTTTCCTTCTCACAGAGTAAATAAACCGAACTAATTAGGTTAAGGGATAACCATGAGTAATGTCACAGCTGCACTCAACAGTTCTCAGGAAGTAACTGTGGGATAGCTGAAGCATTTGGACGAGCACAGAAGCAAGTGATCGGCAATAACCCGCCATACATCAAAATAATAAAAGGAGACAGAATTTGGCAACTGTTATGATACTGCAATATTAACATGGATGGAGATGTCCCAATATAAATATTTCAAAATGTTTTATAAATAATTTCTAATTACAACAGGAATGTCCAGGAATTGTACAGCACAGTTCTAAACAACACTAAGTTTAAGATGATCAAACCAGATTTAGAGTGGGAATATAAGGGAGTGGGGAATAAAGGAGAGAAAAAATGTTTGCAGCTTAACAGGTCACTTTCAAACAAGCAGCATTGGTGCCAAATGGAGCTTTCTAATTACTTTTATTTTCCTGCTGAAATTGCAAGAGTGAAGCACAAAAAGCTGCCCAGCAATGGGGTGATTCACATGTTTCTGGAATCTACAATCCATGCAGTCCCCTCCCTGGCACTATGGCTGTTGTCTGCTGAGTGAATTAGTGTTTAGTAGTTCCAGGCTGAACTCATTAAAAGAAGTAACAGATATTTAGACTATGGAATTTTAGTGAGCGAAAACATAGCCCCTTTTGCTTTTCAGGCTGTTAAAACTAGCTGAAGTGATGGTTTTTTTCACATTTGGTCTCTATAGAAAAGTGTTGCTTCACAAAGAGTGAACTGTGGTATCTGTAGCTTTACTATTTTCCCATACACATTCAAGGCCACATTTTTAAAAGGCCTCTGATCTGCACTAGCAAATTTAGTGTAAGCGCACACTTGTGGGCATGAAATGGGCACCCATGCAAGCAATGAATTGCTTGCGTACTTTCAAAAGCACCCATACGACACTTTGCATCGTCAACCACTCTGAAAAATCCAAAAAACAGCTCTGCCCATCTCCCTCGTCTATGGGTGTGTCCACACCTGGGCACTGCACAAGTTTCTGCTCCCACTCCACATGCCTCTGACCCATGTTGCCCTGCTTTCTTGGGAAGAGGCAGCTAGCTTTTTCCTCCTCTAGTATTGGGTCTCATCTTCAGGGACTGACCAGAGAAGTTTTCTTGAATTAGTATTTTGTCTTTTCAGAGGAAAACTTGGAACCATTCCCATCAATCCAGTTTGGCTTCATTTTCTGTAAGCCCACTAAAGCACAATAGAACCCACTGACCTCTCTTGCATGCCCCTGGGGCTTGCTACTTAAAATGTTCGGGGCACTCTGGAGTTCATGCCCCAGAGGCATAATCACAGACTGCGAAGTACCACGCACCATGAGAAGTAGGAGATCTATCAGAGGCCTTGGCTACACTGGCGCTGTACAGCACTGCAACTTGCTGTGCTCAGGGGTGTGAAAACGCCCCCCACCCCCGAGTGCAGCAAGTGCAGCGCTGTAAAGCGCCAGTGTAATCAGCACCTGCAGCGCTGCACGCTCGCTCGCAGCGCTGCAAGCTACTCCCCTTGGAGAGGTGGAGTACTTACACCGCAGCAGCGCTGTGAATTGCCAAGTGTAGCCAAGGCCAGAGAAGAGAGCAGGGTATTGCACAATCCCTCAAGGACACAATGAATAAATTAGAGGGGATCAGAACGCTGATGGGGATTGGAGACTGGGGAGGAAGGTTTGCTGGGCCTTAGAAATTTAGATTAACGGATTGAAAATCCCACCCTACGTGACTTTCACTGGAAGATGTGCTCCTGAATTAGTTAGGCACTTTTGAAAATCCACAGAGCCTGGTTTTCCACTCTGTTTCATTGATTTTGCGCAAGCTATCACTTCACTGATTTCAGCGGAGTGATTCTGGTATAAAGTCAGTGTATCAGAGTGGGGTGAGCATCAGGTCTTTGAACTTTCACATGCTTTTCTAACCTAACCAGACTTCCCAAACCAGGAGTTTCATTCAGCGCTTTTTTAAATTCCAAAATGTTTTAAAAGAAGCTTCATAAGGAAACATTTCCTGCTTTTACTTTTTGAAATAAAACCATCACTCAGAGTAGTTTCTCTGTAGGGTGACTCCCAGGATACAACTGGCTTCATGCTAGCCTAATTTGGTTGTATAAAGTAGAATTTATATCATTTGTAGAGAAGAATTTTGTTAATTGTGCAAGCTGAAGGATGGTTCATTTGCATCAAACTCAATAAGCTGGCAAGAAAGCTCACCAACCTTGCCAGATATAAGGGGCTACTAGGACAGTAAGAAGAATTGGTTTAAGAAACCATTTATTTGATGAAATTGGAGGAACCCCAACTTCATAAATCAATTCCCAAATTGCAGGAAAAAATATTACCTTTTAAATGCCCCTAATTGTTATTCATTATTCTAGGCCCTCTAAACCTCACTAGAGTGGTTTATTGATGATGTAGTCTTCAAAGAACATTATTCAGGCAACAGAAAGAAAAAAATAAAAGAGTACTGCACCAGAATAATGAATTACAGTGGATAACATCAAGAAGTTTTAGTTTGTTTGCTTTAGGCTAATTTAACAAATAGAATGATTTCTTTTTCCCCCTCTCCCTTTATTTTTAAAGTAAGGTGGAAAGAAACAAAATTTTTTGAAGAAAAAGAGGCCTGTGTGTTCCAGGCAGAACTATTACATCTAATTCCCGAGGGTTAACCCTAGTAAAATCTAATCCTGCTAATGATTAAAAAGGTCTCTTTAATCTGTATAGAACAGACCAAGGTTCTTTTGACATGGGAGTTCTGACAGAAGATTCTATGTTGCTATATTTTTTTTCTGAGGGCCTAACATATAAGGCATGAATTTATGATTCCACTGAAGTCAATGGGAATTGACTTTAATAGGGTCAGAAATGAGATTTCATCCAGGACTCTAAACTGCAGTTTATCTGTCTGTAGTGAGTTCTGCATGCAGAACCATGCCCCATTTAGTGAGGTACTTAAGCAGATGCCCAACTTCAAGCATGTAAGTAATATAGGGTGACCAGATAGAAAGTGTGAACAGGGCTGGGGGTGAGGGGGTGTAATAGGTGCCTACATAAGAAAAAGCCCCAAATGTCTGGACTGTCCCTATAAAATCGGGACATCTGGGTCACTCTAAAGTAGTACCATCCATTTCAGTGGGACTACTCACTGAGTGAAATCCTGGATCCATTAAAGTCAATGGCAAAACTTCCAATCTAAAGGCAAGAAAGTTACAATTTGGAACAAGACGAGTTCTTTATAGCTGATTCCTTCACAGAATAGAAGGGAAAGAAGTGTGCTAGGCAAATATTAATCAAGAAGCCATACCTGGCATAACGGGTACAATGAAGGAAGAAACAAAGTCGGGGTGGAGAAGACAAAGGGATTAGTCTAGAGCAGGGGTAGGCAACTTATGGCACGCGTGCCGAAGGTGGCACACGAGCTGATTTTCAGTGGCACTCACGCTGCCTGGGTCCTGGCCACCGGTCCGGGGGGCTCTGCATTTTAATTTAATTTTAAATGAAGCTTCTTAAACATTTTAAAAACCTTATTTACTTTACGTACAACAATAGTTATATATATATATATATATAAACAATAGTTTAGTTATATATTATCGACTTATAGAAAGAGACCTTCTAAAAACGTTAAAATGTATTACTGGCACGCGAAACCTTAAATTAGAGTGAATAAATGAAGACTCAGCACACCACTTCTGAAAGGTTGCTGACCCCTGGTCTAGAGAAAAGTTGTGTGAAGCATATATGGGTTGGAGAAGAGAGGAGGATAGAAATGTAAAGAAACAAGGTCTGAAATTGGGTTGTGTTTGTTTTGTTTGTATTATAATATTGTCTTCGACCTCATTGTGCTAGGGCTGTACATATACATATTAAGAGACAGTCCCAATCCTGAAGAATTTATAATCTAAATAGGCAAGAGAGACAAAGGGTGGGAGGAAAACACTATCGTTGTCTCTGTTTTACAGAGTGGGAACCAAGACACAGAAGAAGCCCTTAGCAGAGCCAGGAACTGATCCCAGGCCTCTGAGTCCCAGTCCCATGCCTTAATCAGAAGTCCATCCTTCCTCTTGAAAGAAAGAACAAGAACGGGTTGTTTCCTTTCATTTAGGGGATACTTCGATGGGGGAAGAAAGGAGGGAGCAGAGGGGGAAGGTGTTCTTGAACAGATTGTGAATGTGTTGTTTAAGCTTGTCAGGACTAAGGCTTGGGCAGTCATGCCTATTGGTCAGGTCTGGTGTCAGAGTCCAGGGGCAAGGGGCCTATATCAAGGATCAGAACTGGGGTCATAGTCTAAGAGCAGTAGCCTGAGTTCAAGACTGGGATCAGGGTCCTAGTACTGATGCCAGGGGTCAGGAAGAGAGCCAGTGTTCAAGAGGCAAAGCCAGGGTGCATAGCCAGAGTCAGGGTTCAAGCACCAAAGCTTAGGGTCAAAGTCAGAGTTGAAGTACCAAAGCCAGCGAGCAGGGGCAGTATCAGAATCCAAGTTCAAGGGCAGAAGCTGAGGGTCTGAGCCAGGGTCAGGAGGCCAAAGATCAAGCAGCTTCAACACTTTAGCTAGCAAAGGAGACTACCTCATTGCACAGACACATCCTGGAATGTCTCCTGGGCCTAAATAGGGCACCTGGACCAATCAGGGACCACAAGGGAAGCAATCCGTCCAGCTTTCTAAGGTGGTACTTCCAGTGGTGTTTATCTCCACAGGGTCTATGTGGTAATGCATGTAGGCCTACCATGGCTGCCCATGTGGAGGCACTGGCTGTCTGGCAGACCAGGTTCCAGTCCTGTCCCTGCCTTACAAAGCTACTAAGAACCACAGTTTTTCACCAAACACTTTCAAACATGAGTGTGCAACACACTGGAACTTGAAGATATTGGCATGCTTGGAAACGGAGCTTATTGAGTTTTTATTCACCCTGCATTTAGGTACTTCTGTCATCAAGCAGATGATCCTTCTGTCTTAAAGTGACTGTGACAAACAGTACATTAAAGGACGGATGTCAGAAGAAAGTGAAATGCACTTTCTCTAAGGGAAAATCTAAATCAGTAGCATTGTCAATATAATATAACAACTACCTGCCTCTCTTCTGTATGTATGCCCCATTTGGAATGCATTAATGGGTGGCTGGGGTTAACTATGGGCCACAAATAATGCAAACTGTTCTAAAGTAATATTTGGAATGGGAAAAAAAGTCTAACTTTTTGAAAGTAGTTGCCTGTGTGTTTTTCTATGTGGTTGGCTATTGCATAGGGCAATTGGTCTTTTAGAATAAATGCAATTACCCGTATTTGTACACTCAGGGACCTTCATCATATTGCATCACTTCAATTATACAATAATGTAGGTCTTTGTCTTCCATTAAGAAAATACCTTTTGGAAATGGCCGACATACAGCATAGCATATGCAGAAGACAGACGCACAATGAGACAAGCAAGGACTGTACATGCAATCCCATTGCATCCATTACTTAACTTGTATACATAAACTTTCTGCACGTACATTATTTCTTTTAATACATTGTAATTTCTCAATGTAATTATTCATTAATTACACTGTATTTTTGCATAAAGACCAGGATCTGATTTTTCCTTTCTCTGACATCCCCGTGTTAATCAGGAGTAACTCCAGCAAAGTCAGTGGGACTACACTGGTGTAAAACCGGTGTGAGTGGAAGGAGAATTAGGCCCCTATCTACAACCTATTAATTCCATATCGAGAGCATCTATATACATTGATGACATAAGACTATTATCATTGTTATTTACACACCATTGTAAATGTACATGACGTTAGGCCTGATCGAAAGTCTTTCAGTGACTTCAGTAGGCTTTAGATCAGGTCCATTTAGGAAACATATCTGCCCTGAAAAACTGTTATTCTAACTGAGACCAACACAGTACATGGCATGACAGTCTGAGCTGAAGATGGAGATTTCAGCTATATATATTAAAGACAGGCTTGACGGAAGAGAGAGAAAGTTCTAGGTGCATGAGGCGTGAAAGGCTGGTCGAGGTATAGGTGATGGCCAGAAAAATAGTGTGAAGCCAAGAAGAGGAGACAAATTTCACTAGCAGGTGGGAATGGGAAGAATATATAGAGTGAATGGGGAAGTAGAAGGAGATGAGAGAAAATATGTAGGTAGTAATAGACTTATGGATAGCTCTTCAGGAGCTGGAACATTATGTGGAATTTAAGAAGAAGGGATTCTAAATTCATCTTTATGTGACTTAGGAAACCAAAAGAAACCAAGACTGTAGAAAAGGAAGTTAATTATAATTAAAACAAAGACAAGGAGAAAGTTCCCAGGCTATTTGATATCTCTTTCCCCACTAAAGGATCAAAGGTTTACAAATAGGTCATTTCGTCATCAATTTATATATCAAATGGTCACTAGATGACACTTTGGTCCTCAGTAAATAACAGAGATGTTGTTTTTCTTTAGATCAGGTCAGACATAAGGAGGGATCACACAACTGACACCAAGACTTAGCTAGTTTCAATATGGGGTGGCTCCCAATATAAAAATGGCTTTGTGCAAACCTAGGGCCAGATTGTAGCCCATCTAACAGGTGCAAGTGGGGCTAAAAGGAGATAAAAGGTGCCATTCCAGAGACTGGAATGATCTTTGTACGAGTTGACAAATAACCAATTTTGAATAGCAATGTGCCCACACCAAAACCTGAGGTACAACCACCCATATGTCTTCAAAGTGCCTGGAATCAGGATCCTGACTGTGTGCCCTGCGTGCCTCTCTGTTTTGACACGACGTAGTCGCTGATGGTAATTTCAAAGAAATTTTGTATCTTAATTGGCTACATTTTAATAACCTAGCTAGAAGCTGGGCTGAGAACATTAGAGTTCATTTGAAATCAGACATTTCAGAACAGCTTAGGGTGACCAGATATCCCGATTTTATAGGGACAGTCCTGATTTTTGGATCTTTTTTTTTATATAGGCTCCTATTACCCTCCCACCCCCATCTCGATTTTTCACATTTGCCATCTGGTCACCCTAGAACAGCTCCAGTTATAGTCACAAAACTTGAAACGTATTCAGCCCCCCAAAAGTAACTTTAATATCAATCAGCCCTTTTAAATACCAACACATTTTCTTATACTCGCATTATGGGGTTATGCTATCTCACACTAATTCATGTGAGACCAAGGGAGATTTTGTGAGAGTTAATACAAAAGGGGAGAAAGTGGGGGGAGTGGGAGTTTCCATTAATTCTCGTATTTGTTCTTCTGCTTTCTGTGCAGCAATCTAAACAGAACGAATTCTGATGTTCCAGGGTGTGTTGTCTGCCTCTAAGTGAGAACAAAACAAAAGCAGCATTAAACTGAACTATGTGGTCATCCACACACCATACTGGTTTGGATGACTCTCTGTCTATGTGGCTTTTTGTGTAAGTGCTTATATCAATGGCCTCCTTGTTGTCTGTTGAGCCCCCTGGGGTTACATGAGTACTATCTCAATTCAATAGCCTTTCTCTCGACCATTGTCTTTTAATATAGGTTTATAGTCCTCAAGAATATATGCTGCATTACAATTAGTCATAATGTCCAGCAGTTACTGAGGCTTATTTGCAACACAGAGTTTATTGCCCTTTGTAAGGCTGACAAAGAGATCCTTGTTGAGAGCTGTATACAAAAGCCAAACACAATGTCTGAATTTCTCTTTAATACAAAGAATGAAAATAATAGTGGGTGAGTCAACGGCTATGTTAGTGACCAAATTGTAGAGCCTCCTCTCCCTCCTACCCTGACCCCCCCATTCCCGGCTTTCTCATATTAATGTATCTGACCTAATTTTAAAGAAATATCTAGCAGAGAAGAAAAGCAGATCAAGTTCATGCATTGCATAGTATGTACATCTCGTCTTTCTGCTGTACTGTAGCTGAGAAGAATTGAACTGGAAGGAATTATGTTCTGTATCCTACGCAGGAGGTCCTGTCATTTCTCAAGTTCAAAACCACATGGCAAGTCCTCTTTCCTTTGCTTAACACATTTTGACTTAAAAAAATAAAAAAGCACTTGCAACAGCATCACTTGTTACACATGCTCTGACGTGACAAAATAAAGTTCACTTTTGTAATAAAAAGCATTCTCTCTTTCAACAGAGACTCAGGCTATTCTGCTCCATAGAGTGCTCAGTTAACTCCATACGTCAGCCAGCACACACATCGCAGATACTGCCAGAGGATTTCACAGCCACACAAGGAAGTAACGCATTGTACACTAACAGGGTCACCCTGTAAAAGAGATCAGAATTACCCGACGAGATCTAAGGGTCATTAGGACATTGCTGCAGCACTATGCACAAAATAATACACCTCTACCTCGATATAACGCTGTCCTCGGGAGCCAAAAAATCTTACCGCGTTATAGGTGAAACCGCGTTATATCGAACTTGCTTTGATCCACCAGAGTGCGCAGCTCCGCCCCCCCCCCCCGAGCACTGCTTTACCACGTTATATACGAATTCATGTTATATCGGGTCGCATTATATCGGGGTAGTGTAATTAGAAAAGTGACAGTCCTTTAGAGCTAATGCTGTTCCTTTTAAACAACCTAGCGTTCTCTTTTAATTTAATCATGAGTAAGGTGAGCAGGATTTGGCTCTTTGTTATTTTCCAGATTTAAATTATATCTGTGAAAATTGCTGTCTGGCCCTGGAGAGCAAAGTACAATGTGATTGAGAAAAGGGAACAATCAAATATCAGGATTTGTATAGTCTGTTTACCCATTAAAAATAACATCTCCTTTATTTAAACTGTTTGGACAATGTATTATAGTGTCATGGAAGAAGATGTGGGACAAGGCCCAACATAGAACAAACACTGAATCTATCTCCAGCCCCCAGGTCCTGAATTCAGGGAACGTTCACGTCTGGATCCAAACTTTGTAAAATCAGGATTGTTGTGTTAAATGCAGAGGTGAAAGTGGGCAGGTACGAGGTGGGCAGCATTGAAGGGCTGGCTGGGGGAGGCTGACCACAAACCCGCCCCCTTCCGCATGAGCCCCTGCCCCTTCCAGCTGAGGCCCCGCCCCTTCCAGGGGCCCACAGCCGGGTCCCCGTACCGGTAAGACTTTTACGTTACTTTCACCCCTGGTTAAATGGGCAGACCTGAGACACAGAATCGCAACACCTCTGAAATGGGGTGAAGTCCAATTTCCAATGCAAACTTCACAACTTAGGGCCTGCCTCTAAAGGGACAAAAAGAATTTGAAATGAGAGTCTAAAAAAAACAAACTAAACCAAAACCCCAACACACTCCCTAAAGTTAAAAGCTTCTGATTTCTGCAAAGGAATCAGATGAATTCGCAATAAGCAGCCACTTCTACCCTGGTGCAAAAGAAGAAGGAAGGTACCAGCTTGCTTTTGGGAAACAAAGTTAAACGTCATCTGTTCACAGAGATTAATATCGGGAATCATCTGCGACCAATGGATTTCAAAATTAAAAATTGCAGGCTTTAAAAACAAGTGTACTTTGTTTATCTGCTGGCGCAATGCTCTGAGAACTGCCTCATCCGGAAGAAGCACTGGGTTTGGGCTGAGCATGGCCAGCTTATTCAGAAGAAAGTGAGCTGAAATATCATCGCCAGCTTTGATCCTGTTTTTCTTTTGCTAAAGGCAAACAAAATAAAGCTTTACATTGTAACTCTGGCACTGGAACCCTTAAAAGACTCAGCCTGGAGACTGGAACATCATACTGTAACAAAAGGAGATAGTAAAAATGACCTCTAGCCCTTTTCCTCCATCCCAGCAGCAGGATCCCACCACCATCCGTATTTGGTAATGTTCAGCTTGTTGCAGGATCAGGCCCTTCTAGTCAATAACATACCTGGCTGGCTATTGTTGGCATTTCTTGCCCTGGTGGAAGGGGTCAAGATTCATCAGCTGTGAGTGGAAACATTATGGGGAAAAGGCAGACTGATGGGGGTGGGGATTCCCTACCAAAAGGGAAGTAGGATGAGGGAGGACTGGCTCCGATATAGAGTCTCAGCCCTATCTCCCAGTGATTAATAACACTTTCTTCCATGGAACAGCATCCCCACATGCCTCCAAAAGCCCACAGAAAATTGTCCAGTCTCTGAGATGTTAAAGATGTATTTCTTCCTCACCAGATCACTCTAGAACAGGGGTCGGCAACGTTCGGCACGCGGCTCGCCAGGGTAAGCACCCTGGCGGGCCAGGCCAGTTTTATTTACCTGCTGACGCGGCAGGTTCGGCCGATCGCAGCCCCCACTGGCCGCGGTTCGCCGTCCCGGGCCAATGGGGACGGCGAGAAGCCGTGGCCAGCACATCTCTCGCCCGCGCCGCTTCCCGCTGCCCCCATTGGCCCGGGACGGCGAACCGCGGCAAGTGGGGGCTGCGATTGGCCGAACCTGCCGCGTCAGCAGGTAAATAAAACTGGCCCGGCCCGCCAGGGTGCTTACCCTGGCGAGCCGCGCACCGAACGTTGCCGACCCCTGCTCTAGAAATACTCATAGGGAGAATGTATATGAGCTTTATAGAATCACAGTAGAGAAATGAGAGGGTTTGGATTGCATTCTAAAGTACCAACATACCACTTTAGTATCAAAACTGATTTTACTTCAAGTTAGTCTCACACAGTCTCTGACTCTTTGTGCTAAAATAAAATATTGCCCAGATGGAAAAAACATTTATTTTTCAATGAATTCAAAGTGATCAATAAGAGGGGCTCATCAGTTCAGAATACAATCTCTCTCTCCATGTATTTCAGAGGAATGCAACATTTTATTTGCAACTAGCCTTTGAGGGCTAAAAGCATTCTCTTCGCACTTTAATAGTAACATCATCTATTAGTTTTTTAGACCGGGAAAGATTTCACAGAGAATTGTAAATTGTGGTTTCCTACAAGCCATGTGCTATAGAACCCTTACTCTGAAAACTCCTAACAAATTGCTTACTTCTTAGACATTCATCACTTAGATCTAGATCAGATGCAGAAACTCACATATTTTTTTCACCTGCCAGCCTTCTGTATTTTAAATTCATCCTGAAAAAAAAAGCAGCACAGCAATGGGCAATGAGATATGTGTGTGTATATATCTGAATGTGGCGGTCTTTGATCACAAGTTTCTGATCTATTTTTTTCTGTGACAGGTATTAGGAGAACAAATGCTTGTATTTCAGTGTCATTTTAGACAAAGGATTTGCCTTTAACAATGTTATAAAGATTTTATTTGTAAATTATGCGTTCGATTCCAACATCCAAGCATGATAGCATTAAAAATTTAATTGGAAGTAGTAAATACTCATCATGACATATAAATCAAGGGGAAAAAAAGAGATCTAACATATATATATTGGCATGAGGATCGAGTAGTAAATTGGTGTATGATTCAGCAAAAATGGGGGAGGTCTAGGTTGGATATTAGGAAAAACTTTTTCACTAGGAGGGTGGTGAAGCACTGGAATGCGTTACCTAGGGAGGTGGTGGAGTCTCCTTCTTTGGAGGTTTTTAAGGCCCGGCTTGACAAAGCCCTGGCTGGGATGATTTAGTTGGGAATTGGTCCTGCTTTGAGCAGGGAGTTGGACTAGATGACCTCCTGAGGTCCCTTCCAACCCTGATATTCTATGATTCTATGATAAATGGCCTTCATTAGATTTAATAGCACGGGAAGATGTAGAGTTAACCCCATGCAGTTGGTATAAATCAGGTGCAACTCATATGAAGCCCATGGAGATACACTGGTGTAAAATTAGTGTGAGATCAGAACTGGGCCCTGTGTCCAAAAATATGCAATTGAGAGACACTGATATAAAGTTAGATCTTGGCAGCCGTGCAGAGACCTAGTGCATTTATTTTGTATGGATGACTTAAGCAGGAGTGGGTTGGGATGTTCCCCACAACCGCAGAGCCCCCAGGCAGCTACTCTGAAATCTTTATGACAGCCTTAAGGCAGTGGGTTAATTGCCCACCAGCGCCCTGCCCCCAGAAGGATTTTGGCCAGTGGCTCCATGTATTTTGTGGATTCATTACCTGCCCATAACCCCTCTGGGAAGACCACCTTGGAGCCTTTTTGCTGTGGCACAGGGTTGTTCAGGAACCCTTTCTGTGTGGCCTCCTTGCGACTACACCAAAACAGATCTGTTGGGCTTTCTATCACTACATTAGGGAGGGAGGGATCAGACTTCCCCCCAGGGAAATGAAATAGGCCATTAAAATACATTACATATTTCAGTGATTAAAATAAAACACAGATGCAAACAGCAATGCAAAATGTTACACAACCCCACTCTCAATGCTGGACAAAGTTCAAAGCATTCTGCTGCACTTTTCTTCCTTCCTACTTGTTTTTTTCTTTTTTGCTCCCCAGCAGCTTGATGTCTCCCAGTCCCAATTATATTGCATTTTGCATTTCTTTTTTGCCTTTTACACTGCTGTTTTGGACACAGCCCTCCATACACGCGCTAGTTAAATATGCATGACTTGCTTTTTCCTAGCACCATGATATTTTCAAGACAGCAGCACACAGGGGAAATGGGGAGAATAAGAACCAGGTATTTGTTTGGGTGGAGGCACTCAACTTAAAAAGCACAGGAATCTCCTGAAAGTTAAGAAGGTACTTAGCCTATTTTCAACTAGCAGATCAGTCTGTTGCAACCCCCTGGCAAGCTTTCACAGTCTGAATATGAGTGAATACATTTTTCTTTCCCTAGTTCACATAAACACTCCTATATGCAGCTGTAAATTTCCTACTAACAGACCAATTTTTAA
This sequence comes from Terrapene triunguis, assembly GCF_002925995.2. NCBI lineage: Eukaryota > Metazoa > Chordata > Testudines > Emydidae > Terrapene > Terrapene triunguis. The sequence continues at coordinate 5,392,711 of NW_020698242.1, forward strand.
AGCCAGTTTAAGGCAGAATCATAATATTCTCTGCTGTTTTACCCCCAAACAAGGGCCAGATCCTCAGACAGTGTAAATCAGTGCAGTAGCATGGACTTTACTGGAGTGAGGATAATTTATCTGACCCTCAAACCCTTTATTTTCTGCTATGAAATCCGGTTTCACTCATATATTTATATCCTCTGAAACAGACTAAAGTTACCGTCAACTAAACCACAGGATTATCTGTCATAGGAGAACTAGCATTTTGGTGACTATACGCATATGGATTTAGGAAGTAGGAAATACGTTCTACACACTGAATGGGGGAATATTGCTTGGCTTCTTATTCCTATCGCTACTCACTCATGTACACAATTAGTGAGAGGCACATCCCTATTCTCCAGCTGTTTCTTCATTTTCTCCTACAATGCCAGGTTCCTGCTTGCTCTGTTCACAAGTCCTTTTAAGTTACCTCCCTGGATTAAGTCCTGAGCTCCTTAAATTAATATCCTCCCTAATAATCCCCAAGAAAACTGTGCTACTGGTGAGCCACATGTTTCTTGTACGTTAACTTTTAATATTAAAACCTGGTGTAACCTGATGCAATCCCATTGAAGTCAATAGAGCTGTATCCGCTAACCCTGGGTCTAAACTTGGGCCTCATTCTGTGTTATTGCGATAGTGTCTCTGAGATTTATGGCTGTTTTGTTCTGGAAATCCATGTATACTTGCTTATGAAAGAGCCTTACAGACAGAGCTTACTGGCTGGGTGGTTACACATTACCCTGGATCAATGCAACTGGCTTTGCATCTGTTGAAACAAGTCAGTCATCTGTTACAACAAGTGTCTCCAGCAGCCTCGCTTTGTAGCTTTCTCCAGATGCTTTCGTACTGTATTTAAATACTGCAGGAAAGGGGCAAGCAAACAAGAATGTCCTTTATGGGCTGCACAAAACCTCAAGTGACCCTGTGAGTAGGGGACACTGGGAAGCTGACACAAGCCTGAGATTTTCCTCTTCATTGACCCCACACCCTCTTTGCCTTTTGATGAAAACCAGTTACATCAAGGATCCAGTCTCGCTCGCACTGAAAGTCAAGCCAAATTTTTGCCCTCGACTTGACTGGAAGCAGGATCTGGCCCCATACATGACTGTGATGATGCTTTTTAATCCAGAAAATATATTCTTTACATTAAGGACATCTGGGCACCAATGGGCCCCCAGGGCTCTATAGCTGTCTGGTCAAGAGGACCCATCTCTCTGTTCCTCTGTTCTGTGCAATGTCTCTCACACAGCTGCACCACTAAAAGGCCTGAGATTTTGAGGGAAGCTCTGAGGGCCTGAGAAATCTCCCCAAAGCCAGAGAAATAGAGGAGCACTGCTTTATCTTTCATGTATTGAGAGTAAGTAGGCATTTCCTTTATGAAGTTAATAGCACTGGTGTTATATATTTAAGGTCCTAGAATGAAAGATTAAAGCTGGAGTACAGAATAGTACCATGCTGTTGCTTCTAGACTTTAAACAGACTTTAAATGGTGTTTATTTCTGAGTTGTGAATCAGAAGCTAAAGTTTCCGTATGGAGGAGCAGATCTTCCATTGACTTCAATGGAGCTATGACAAGTTACACCAGTGTAGGATCTACCCTGCAGTGTTCACACAGATGACTGTCCTGAGGGGACCAGAAAGCCATTGTTTCTTTTTCTTTGAGCCTGGAAATAGCAGAAGATTCCTACACCCTCCTTCCTTGGCACGTAGCTTGCGTGATTTTCATTTTTTATGTATATGTTTTTAAATGGAAAGCCTTTAGTGCTCAAAAACGGCCCTGGATTCATAACCACCGAGGCCATGGACGTAGTCTTTTAGTTCCAGCAGTAGAAAGGAAGGCATCTTGTTTGACGAGGAGGCTGTATCCTGCTCTGCTCCTCTTGCAGCTGCCCCGGTGCTGCAGGTCTGCTGCTGCCTGTATATATACTGGTGGCCCACCTCTCTTGGGAGAGCACTCTTCACAAGAGAGTTTTTGAGGGGCAGCCACATTCCCGTGATCCCAGTGGGCGTTTTGCATACAACATTGCATGGCCTGGAATTCACAATACCAGAAGGATGTTTGCAAGATGGAAGCCTTCACCTTTCATGCTAGCAGATGCAACTCTATTCACTCCCCTTCTAATATTGTCTAAAGAGCCGTTTGTGTTTTGTTTGGTTGTTCGGTAAGGAGAGGGCAAAAGAATAAAAGGGAGAGGAAGAAAGAATTCAAAAACAGATAAACATCTAAAGTTTTCACCCAAACACATGGTTTAACTTAAGGAAAAGTGATAGCGCAATCACTTTAAAACATGAATTTCAGTTTTCCCCTATAAGGAGAGAGGGGAAAAAACCTCAAAGAAATAGACAGAGATATCAAGTGAGAAAGCAGAAAAATATTGAAATAATCATGGTTCAGTTCAGTTTCTGGAGAGAGCTTCTGGCACTTAGTGGGAGCATAAATTGAGAGCCCTCGCCTCACACATGACATGCGGTTTAACGCACAAACTCCTGTTCCTGGGGAGAGCCTTCACAATCCAAGCAATGAGAAATACATTCATAAATGTCCTTGAGTCATTGAAAGGGGGATGCTTTCAGATAAAGACTTTCTTTCTAGTGTCTCCAGTTTTTAACTTAGAAAAAGAAGCATGAGCATGGTGACCAGATAGCAAATGTGAAAAATCGGGACGGGGGGTGGGGGGTAATAGGAGCCTATATAAGAAAAAGACCAAAAATCAGGACTGTCCCTATAAAATCGGGACATCTGGTCACCCTAAGCATGAGCAATACTCAAGGCTCTTTAAAACAAAAGGACAAGCAGTCACGCCCCCCCTCATGTAAACAGGTGAGCCCTGTATTATAAGTGCCATCCCCAACCGCCATTCAACAGTAACACAGACTTGCAACAGAAGCACTTTCTTGTGGATGTTTGATAGGCAGAAATAAAGTAGATCCAGATAACTCATCCTACATATGAATAGCCCTTGTGCCAGTGCCACCTGTCCCTTTTTTTTTTTTAGAAACAGTTTCCATTTTGACAGGGTGCGCTAGTACTTCCAGGATATTAAACACATATCTGAAATACGTTCAGGACTGCTGCAGTGTGACAATGGGAGAATAAAGTCATGACATCCTAATACAATAATTGCATCTGGAAGGACAAACTTGGCAACCTGGATCTGTCCAATCATGTCATTATAAGAAAGAACCAGATGCACACCTTGTACTCTATTCACAGTCATTACTTTTTATCGTCTCCTTTTCTTTAGCTTGCACTTTAATTTAGGATTGGTTGCACTCTACTGCGGATTTGACTGAAGCTGCTGCAAAATGCTGAAACTTGCAAATTGCAAGTGTGATGTGGTGATATTTAACCAGATTAATACGTTCAAGCCACAGCAAAGTCAAACTCCAGGTGAAAATTATGCCATTCTGAGGGGGCTGATTTAAGAAGATCAAAACAAAAAAAATGTTTGGGAGTCTGAAATACTGATTTAGAACCCACAGAGACCTGCCACGGCTATTGTGAGCTTGCCATGTATCCTACGGTACGGGCAGGCTGTAAATTTGTCAGAGGTTGTTTTACCTCATTTGATATCTACCTCATCAAATGTGAATCATGAAACCACATAAACTACAACAATGCTGTCCTCCTACTGACTTCACGGAACATAAACAATAACAACATAAATACGACTTACCAAAGTCTTAAGTAAAGCACTTAAAGGAAATCTATATTTTTATATAAACCGTAGCTGTTTACTGTGATATGATTTTTCTGTTTAACTCTGGATAGCTGGAAACTGTCTCACTCCCAGAGCAAAGCATATTCCTTGTGTACTGCAAATTAAAGCCAAAGATGCTACATTTTGTTTATCTCCTGGCTTTAGTGCTCCCATAACCTCAGCAGTAAGATAGTACACATTACAGACTATAATATGATGCATGTTTGATCGCTTTATGAATGAAAATAAGGTATCAGCTCTTCTCTTTGTGCAAAGAAAAGATGGTTTCTAACAACCATATTGATACTGAGGGAAGAAGAATTCAGACGCGTTCTTATTTATAGGAATTTCCAGGCCTCTCTATTCAGCACTCATCAGCCTTACTGGATACTGGCTCTTAACCTTAGTTGATACATAGTATCCTTCGATGAAACTGGATACCAACTCATGCAAGTCTCTATCTGTTGATTGTTAACCACAATATTTAAATTTGTGTTATCTGAACTATAATGAGAACCTGGCATAGAATATTTACAGTTTGTGTTATCTGAACTATAATGAATACCTGGCCTGGAAAAACTCAGACACTAAAATCAATGCTGAAACCATGTTAAAATTCTTAAGACAAAAGACAGAGGTAAGTCTGGCACATTGTCCTTAAAATACCCCATTGTGCCTAGCTATTGCCTCTTCCAAAGGAAGTCCCCAGTACACTCCACAGACAGCATGCTGCAAGATCTGCACACTACAGCATTTTGGCCACTTCTCCAGCTATTGTCAGTTAAAACGCACTCTACATTATTTTAGTACATTTTCTTGTGCCTAAATGCCCTGAGTTGTAATGAATTTGCTCTTTGAAAAATGACAAAAAAAAAAAAAAGTGGTACTGACAAGAATTGACTGGCTTGAAGACGACACTTTAGGAAAATGTATATAGTTTCTCTGAGTGGAAGGATGGTCTTGTGTTTAAAGTACTAAACTAAGACTCAGGAAAAATCTGGGTTTCCTTCCTAGTTCTGGTTCAGGCTTGCTATCTGAGCTTGGGCCCACTCTGGGCATTGTGATCTGGGATATGAGGTGATAGTTCCACTCAGGTTGGCTCATCTGCCTCTCCGTCGTGATGATGGGGGGCTGGCCAGGCCAAATTTGAGTGATTGGTGTGGCAACTTGACATGAGGTTGCAGTGCCACTCACTCAAATTTGGTCTAGCGCTCCCCCCGCCCCCCATCATCATGACAGACAGGTGGCTGGGCCAAACCTGAGTGGTGCTGTGGGAGTGGAGACATAAGCTGCAGAGCGGGCTCTGCAAATCCCCCACCCCAGGGCCTCTCACCACCACCTCGTGAGCAAGACCTATCTACCCCTTCTCAGGGCTTCCCATGCCCCTCAGGGGCAGGATGCGACACATACCCCTGGCATGCCTCCCATGACAACCCAATTTTGTGCTCAAGATCTAGCTCTAAGTTTGCAAAATAATCTGACAAATCTACCAGCCCAGGAACAAAAATCTGCTTGCAAACATTTACAAGGCTGATGATGAAAAGTAGCTTTTTTAACTGCACCAAGCAAGAAGGAGAGTGGAATTTTACAGGCCTGGTTTATAGGTGATTCAGGGTGAAACTTAATGCCAAAACATTCAGATATTTTGAGGTGTGAGATCTGAACCATCTGCACTGAATAAAGAGGTTTCCTGAATGAGAAGATCAGTGTCACCACATATGTTAGATTAGGCTCCTGAAAATGATCTGTGCTGCTAACTGATAAAGAAGAGTTATCTCTACATCGGCATTGAACTGATGCTATCTCTGTGTCACCAAGTGCTGCAATGTTGACTGAGATGTCAACCACAAGTCCTAACATTTTAAGTGAGTGCTAAGGAAAATATTTCGTGTGTGTGTGTGTGTGTGTGTGTGTGTGTGTGTGTGTGTGTGTGTTTGTGTGTGTGTGTGTGAGAGAGAGAGAGAGAGAGTGTGTGTGTTAAGTATCAGAGGGGTAGCCGTGTTAGTCTGAATCTGTAAAAAGCAACAACTTCTGTTAGTCTTAAAGGTGCCACAGGACCCTCTGTTGCTTTTCACAGTTGTGTGTGTGTGTATTCAAAATGAATTCTCAGAAAAATTAAAATCAAATACATGGCATCTGCAGAGGGCAAACCAAGATTGTTTGGAATTGCTATTTCTAGCAATTCTTTTTCTATTTATCACAAACTACAGTTGGAAGGAAAACACTTAACTATGACACCTTCTAACAATTTGGTATCCAAGTTGCTAGAAGTACTCTCACTGGTGCCAGAGAGACTTTGTCTTCACTGGACTTTCATCGGTAAAAATTTTGTTTTTCAGGAGTGTGAAAAAAAAATCCCCTCCTCCCCCCCGCCAAGCAACAATAGTTTTACCAAGGAAAAGCACCAGTGTGAACAGGACTTTCTTGGCGATAGAGATCTCCTGCCGACAAAGCTACTGCCACTCATTGGGGGTGGAATTTATTTGTCGGCGGGAGAGCTTTCCCGCCGACAAAGCTACCTCCACAAAAGAGCTACCACCACTACCTGCACACCTTTTAGTGGCACGGCTGTAGCGGCACAGCTGTGTCGCTAAAAGGTGCGTAGTGTAGATGTAGCCTAAAAATGAACCCGCTTGGAAAGACCTATAATACGTTGGGACATGGAAACTAATCCTGAAAATATGCAGGATTGAGAATAGGTCCTACAACTGTGAGTAGTCCCAGTCAAAACATGATCAAAAGAGCTATGCTCAGTAGTAAGTGTTTTCAGTGTCAGACACAGTGTTTGCACCATGTGATGAGAATGAGTTACGTCAGCTATAAAGTCTAGGATGCCTTTACAATTGAATCATCATAGTTGATTGCTATAATTGTTGAAAACAATACTGACATTCAGAGTACAGAATTTTCCATCAATAGGGGCTTAATCCTACTCGGTGAACCTACTTTTAAAACAACTATACTGGATGATCTGTGCTCCAGCACAGTTAAATACATTTTGGTCTTGTAGTGCAAAGGAGATCATACTAAGTTTTAACAATATTCCTGAATCACGACACCAACCAGCAAAGTCCTTTTCGGGCACTATCATTTTGTAACCAGGTCCAATGCTACGGTAATTTTACAATGGAGAGCGGACTATAGTTGAAAGAAATTGTAAACATCTCAATGAAATACACATAGCAAAATCCTGTAAAAAAAAATCTGACACAAAGGTGGCATTTCACTGTTGCTAATGCTGATTCAACATCAATGGAATTAGCAATCTTGGTGGGTCTAGTATTCAGCTAGCCACTGACTGCTGCCAGCATTTCAAGCACTGCGTCATCCAATGCAGATCTAGTTAACACAAGCAGCAACCAGCAACCCATGTACATGTGGGCTTCTAATGTTGCTAACACTATTGAAACTAACCTCTATTAGTCATGATGAAAATGTTTTGAATAATGTCCCAAGTGTGGATATCCCATGTATGACCCTGATGTAGCATAGCACCCATGCAATGTATGTCAGGGCATGTGACGCCGGCCTGGAACTCAAGACACCTTCTTTTCTTGACCTTGGGAAAGTCACTTCAGCACTCCGTGCCTCAGTTTCCCCATCCGTAAAATGGTAGATAATAATCTTGACCTCCTGTGTAAAGTCCTTTGAGATCTACAGGTAAAATGTGCTATGTAAGAGTGAGTGGTGCTTATTATTAAAGGTAGGCATGTGTGTGCATCATGCCATGTTAGACAGGTGCTTACAGTAACATACATACCAAAAACCATACTGTGTAAAGGAAAAGCAGCATGGATGAGTTAATGTTGCTAATGGAACCTAAATGTGTTCATTTGATGACATTATGTTATTTTAACTGAGCATCCTTAAATATGCATCAATATAGGTGCTGAGTGGGAGGTGCATTTGGAGTGTATAAGGATGAATCATTTGAACTGAACTAAAAGTAGGTGTATCTATCTATATGACAATGAGAATATTTTTTACACTGTTTTCTTGGATCTGCTATTTTTCGATTTATTTATCTGAGCCACTAAATTATCTAATTAGTGGCATACATAGTTGAAACATGAGCTATTGTGAATATTTACTGCACACTTATTCAGGCATTTATCTGAATAGGTGGCATGCTAGGCCTATGTCATGAGGAATAATGATTCTTCGGAAGAGTTACAGGAAATTATAGAAGAGGAAAAAAAGTTTTGCACTGTGGGTTGTAGATTCCAACAACATATATCAATTTTTTCAGAGATAGAGCAATTGCATAGTAATGACAAAAATTTTATTGTAACGAATAAATCAATACTTGCCCTACTGCAATCTCAGATGTTACTTTTATGGGTCTTCCCATGACTATTATATAAAACTGCTCCTGATAGAGTGTGTTAAATGACAACTGTTAAGGGGGGGAAATGGTACGGTCCCAACTCTCTGCACACTGTGCTCTATCTGCTATTAATCACTATCTCGTTGCATGGTGATCCATTTATATCACTGCAACAACAGAGCTGAGTGTTTTACAGTGATGGACTACATTGCACACTGGATGTTTGTTTTTACAATGGAACTGTCATCGAAGTGGAAATACAAGGTATTAACAATTAAAAATGAAACCGAAGTGGCAGTAAGTCTAGAAAGAATGTCCCAGAAGAGACATATACAGAGAGAGAGAGAATCTGGGATTCTAGTGTCATATCTTCTCCATCAGCTAAACTCACCCAGGATTCTACGCAAAACAGTCACAATCTCCCTGGCATTGGATGGGCTTGGCTCTGCTCTGCTCTATTCTATTTCTTATACTGGGCCCATCACCATAATATCTAAGCATCTTCCAGCAGTATATTAAGCACCATGACTATTATCTTTCTAGATATGCCCCAGCTCGAACAGAAGTTATGGGGTGGGTTTCTATGGCTTGTTTTATACAGGAGCTCTGAGTAGATGATCATAATTGAGGCTGCAAATTTGTCACGGAGGTCACGGATTCCGTGACTTTCTGGGACCTCTGTGACTTCTACAGCAGCAGCCCCTGGGCCGGCTCCACCAACCACTGCTGGGACAGTCTCAGGCCACCGCGCTCCTGTCCCCCCAGCAGCATCAGGAGTTTTGGTGTAGCAGGGGGCTCAGAGCTGGGGGTTGGGGGGTGGGAGAGGGTGAAGGCTCTGGGTGGCGCTTAACTCAGGGGGCTCCCCGGGAGCAGCGACATGTCCCTCCCTCAACTCCTTGGTGGAGGCGCATCCCGACAGCTCCGCTCACTGCGTCCACCCACAGGCACCACCCCCGCAGCTCCCATTGGCCACAGTTCCCAGTCAATGGGCGCTGCAGAGCTGGTGCTTGGGGTGGAGACAGCGTGCAGAACTGCCTGGCCATGCCTCTGCCTAGGAGCTGAGGAAGGGACATGTCACCGCTCCAGGTAGGGAGCCTGCCAGCCCGCCAACCACCCCAGCACCAGTGGGGTTCCCAGGCTGCTCCCCCAGAGCACGCCTGGCACCCCCTGGAACACCCACCCCCGGGCACCTGTGGTACCTCCAGGCCGCCTCCTCCCACCAAGATTTAGTCAAGGATATATAGTACAAGTCATGGACAGGTCATGGGCCATGAATTTTTGTTCATGGCCTGTGACCTGTCCATGACTTTCACTAAAAATGTGACTAAAACATAGCCTTAATCATAATAATCCCTTCTGGCCTTAAAATCAATGAATCTTTCATGTGTGGTTCTTTCTTCCAGTCCTTGTGGGAAGATGACCTTGTAGGACCCAAAAAGCTGGTGGTGCTGACCAGAAAGGGAGGGACAGAATCTCCAGAAGATGGGAAGACTCAGCTTCCTGCACCAGTACATAATTGAATGTCGTTTCTTGTCCCACGTGCTTACATTTTTCTTTTAGGCCCTGATCTTACAAACAATGTGACAACAGGGAGCCATGCTGGTGGGGCGCACGGGGGAGTCTCTTTGAAGTCTACAGGACACCATGTGTATGCAGAATGTCATTGCTAGTGCAACTGCTTGAAGGATTGAGTCTTTAGAATGTTACATTCACTTGTCTTATCCCACCGTAGACAAATAATAACATGGTTTCCAGCAGAAAGGCTGATATAGAAAGACGTTTAGTTTTTTTTATTTACACTTCTTAACATTCTTATTATTATTTCCTTCACCAGGCACTACTGATGAGCAACCACATAATCTCATCACTCTATCCCCTGTCCTTCCTCCCCACTTCCTCTTCCCTACTCTTTTGTCACCTCTTCATTGTTTCCCATCTGAAATTAGATTGGATGCTTGACCCATGTCTATTTGTCCCTAGCAGAATTTGGGCACTGTAATAATACATAACAAAACAATTATAAATAGCATTTCCCTGCTGCAAAAGCATTCTGTTTGGGTCAGATTTTCAAACATGCATGAGCAAAATTGCATTAATGAGAAACCTGGGTTGTGCACACACATTAAAGTTTGAGAGTTACTTTAGCACACACTTTTGTAAACCTAACCCTATATGCTACCACCCAGGAGAGAGGCATGGACATCTAAGTAGCTGGTACAATTCAATGTTTAATTTCCAGTTCTTTTCACTTTAGAATAATATATTTTTATTATTCTGCTGGAAAATAATATTTTCAGCCTATGAGGGGCCTGATTCTCAGAGTCACAGAGCAACTCCAGAATTCCCATTCGTCCATCAGAAATTTGCAGCCACACCCTAAGAACAGGAGTCTCAAAAATGAACTTACAATGACCATCTTTTCTCATCTTACAAGTTGTGTATCTGACTTGTTTGGCTTATTTTATCAGATACTGGCTCAGCCCTGATATAATCACTATGTACTGGAAAAAAACTGCACTGAACTTCAGTGCTTCAAATGGATATACTCTTTTCTTTGGAGTAGGACTAATTTATTCACCAGTATGCTAATTTCATTTGCGTATTGATATTAGTGAATATCCTGAAGTCTGAAATTGGCATGGTTTTTAAGAATGCTTGTAATGATAAATGATCAAGTGGGCATGTCTACATGCATCCTTTTTCTTTTGCATTTTAATTCATTAACCAAATGAGGTCTTAAAACCACTTACCTATTTCCTAACCTTCTTATAGATTAGAATGCACTGCATAGTCATCCATCTGATAAAAGTAATGAAGCAAGATTGGTTCCTCCATTTTTTTGCAGGAAAAATCTGTCCATTCCTTTCATTACTTAGTTAAACTTAATTTTATTCCTTTCCCTATTTTTTAGTTGTTTGGGCAGTCCTTTGCATTTGAGAGTGGTTCTGTTTGTACCCTGAAAAGTTTGTTGATAAGTGATTCAACCAAGCTAAAAAGGATGGGACCACACATCTTGTTAGACATACTATGTTCCAGGTGAACAATATGTGGTGAAGTTGTTCCAGTCACCTTCTTATTGTCTTTTAAAGCACAAACCTAAACAGCAGTTATTGGTCCCATTGCATTAGAATAAGGCACAGAACTGTCAAATTAGCAAGTCAACAGTACTTCAGTTAAGGACAGGAGTCCACATTACAACCCATCACTACACCTATATGGTACTAAATTTGGTCACAGTTGGCTCTGGAAGAATATAGGTTCAGAAATGAGCTAGAGGGAATATTGATTCAACTCTTCAGCAAAACTGAAATTCCTTCAAACTGAACTTGAGGACATTGAAAGCTTTCTTTTGTTGAGAAAAGGAAGCCATTATTTAAACAGTGTATCCACGTCTTCCAACACCACTCATCTCTTACACAGTAGAGAACACACAAGTATCCCCACTACAACATACTGACAATGGTCTTTTTTCTCTTTTTTTTTTAACTGAACACTCATTTCAGGAAAGAATATTAAAGGTGGAATTTTCAAAAGCACTCAGAGTCGGCCTAACTCTGCTGTCATTGAAATCAGGGGGGCTGGAACAATTTGTATAGTGGGGGTGCTGAAAGCCATTGAACCGAACTGTAAACTCTGTATATGATGGAAACCACTTCAAGCCAGGGGGTGCTGCAGCACCCCTAGTTCCAGCACCTATGATTGAAGTAATAGATTGATAGAGTTTAAGACTAGAAGATGACCATTAGATCATCCAGTGTGAACTCCTGTAATTCACAGGCAATTACATTTCACCCAGTTACCCTGTATTGACCCCAATAACTAGTGTTTGGTTAATGTATATTGACTTCAAAAGGAGCATAATAGAGCCAATAGAGCAGAGCTTTTGAAAATCGCACCTTTCATGTGCTACCAGTTTAGAAGGTAGGTCATCAGTACCTCAGCATCTCTGGAAGTCACTGCTGCTCTCTACCAATGATGATCACCTTTTGCCATGTGCTCAGCCCTGTCTTCAGTACTGCTGCCAGCATTGCTATAGAGAGAAGGGCCCTGTTTTATGAAGTCAGAATTGAGCACTTCACTTTTTAAAAGACAAACCTGAAAATTGCTAGTGGTTCTCCTGCACACAGCATGGTGTGCAGTGTGCATGAAGACAGCATTATATATTTCACTCCCATCCTATCCCTTTTGCTTTATTGAAAAGAGACAGCTTTTTAACTGAATAAATCTCTCTAAGTATTTGTAGTTTGCTGTTGTTACTATTCCACAGCTGAGATCACAGTGTTTTGAAGTAAATCAGATGAGAATTATACTATCCAGAAAGGATCAGCAGACATTCAATGCACCTATATTAGGTTAATGCATTCTTCTTATGGATTTATTTTTCTTTGTTCAAACCAAACAGAAAAGAAAAGGGAAAATAATAAAAGCCTTCAAACAAGTGATTTACTGTATATCAGGGATGTGTTTACCTGCCCTACTTAGATGGGGAAAAACATGTTAGCTAAATGTGGCAAGATATGAATATTTTCATCCTTTATTTCCATAAAGATTAGCTGCATATGGCCCCAAGAGTAAACAACATGCATTGGCTCATAAGCTCTATTGGGAAAGAAGGCAGCACTAAATATGAATCTCTCCTCTTAGCTCCATTGCAATTCACACTATAACCAAGAGACCAGAAGAAATAAAAATGTTTATTGATTACCTTTTCCATAACTTTGTACAAAGACTACTGAAGTCCGTCCGAGTGTACTGATGACTTAACTTTTCATTTAGTTGTGACACGAGGAGATAAAGGGAAAAATGCTATTTGCTGAAATGGAATTTGTATTCGGCAAAATCGTTGTGTTTTGCTTGCTTTTAAAGTAGAAACTGATTCCAGAAAAATTCAAATATATCCTTCAAAATAAAGATTGACATAATAGGCGTTTCATGTACCGAATTCTGGATAACAACATGACAGGACCTCCATATTTCTGAAACTAAACTTGCGCTGTATTAAGAGAACTATTTACAGAACTGCTGCTACTGGAACCAGCATTCCAACCATTTGCACACAGACTGAATTCCTTGTGTTTCCTCGAAACTTTTCCATTCTACAATCGCTGTTCCTCCCTACAAGTTCCATGCAGGTTGCTACAATAAGTGAACAGGTAATCTGTGATTTGCAAACATGAATGCCTTAATAGACCATTTGATTCTGCGTTTGAATGGTTAAATTGGCATCTGGGCACATAAAAAAAGTCATTTATGCACCCGTATAGCTCACTGAGAATCTAAATGCATGATTTAAAACATAGGCATTTGAAATTTGAGCTTATACTATACCAACAGAGTTGTCCAAAACCAATGGTTTTCCTAGCAATGACTCTTTAAATTGTTTTATCAATACAGTTCTATTGTTCACATCCTCATAGTTGATTTGGCCAATTTCACAGTAGTAATGGAGAGATTCTGTCCAATCCTCCTTGGACAGAACTCAGTTGCACTGAGGAGGTCTTTGTGAGATGGAGGATTTAACAGAGAAAAAGTGGTGGAGGGCCTCAGGACACTATCTAGGGTGCAGGTGACTCCCTCTTGGGAAAAAGAGAAATTTAGAGCCCGTTTTGAAAGACAAACCCTGCATATAAAAGTGTTTAATTATTGTGGCTACTAGACTATTTATCAAGGTTTTCCAGTTGGTGACAGGAGCTTTTACAGAACTCATTGTAATGCCAAAAGATGTAGAAGAAAAAGATTAACTTTTTCTATAGATTTGAAGAGTATGATGTGCAGTAGGAACTTTATCATAAATTGATATTATGTTATTCCCTCCAACTGCTTCAAAAACTAGAGGAGTATTGTTTTTATTAGCAGCGAGTTAAATGAATGCAGCTACTTGAGTACCACAAGCTGAGAAGTTTTTATTTTTGTTTTTTTTGGCATCTGACTAAATGAAACCCTATTCTCAGAAGACGCTGAGCAAAAACGGGCTTTGGATATTAGGCTTAGCCATTCCTGATGGCTCATAAGAACAAATAAACTCAACAACAAATATCATGTGTCTATTTTTATTTTATTGCAAATCAGTCATCCTAGCCCCATCTGCTCTCTTTCTCACTTCCAGGACATCTGATTGTAATATTGTTCTAAATTAACCCAATGTGGGATACTTATTCTTGTCTCTTTTTAAACAGCAGTACATTTTATTTTTTTGGCCAGATGAAACCTAATTTTTATATAAACCAGCATGTCACTGAATATATTTGAAAAAGTTTCCTTTAAACTCAATGTCTGAATGCTCTGTACAACATAAGATCCAATCTTACTGATATTTGCAACACCATGACCAACTTCATTAAAAAGTCTATTCAAACTGCAAGTCACCCCTGGCACAGGTAAATCGTACCGCATTTACTACCTGGGTCATATGATCAAAACTGTGGCCATCCTGGCTTGTTGCAGAAGGATTGCTCAAGAAGTAACTGGAAGGGCATCATCATATGGGAGGATGCCAGGATCCCACTGCCCAAAACCACAAGACTTGCTGTAAGTCAATAACGATCACCATCGTCAGTGAAATGTTGCAGTGCAACTTGGATGTAAACAGAAACAAATTAAACATGCATTTCACCATCCAAAATTCATATGACACAATTGTACCACATTAGCATCGCGTTGAAGTTGTACCGAACAACAGTTTCATGTAAATGTTACAGGATGAAACATCAGAATGATCATAAATTCCAGGCAAAAACACTTTATATAGCTCTTCGGTTTAAGGAACACTCAGAAGTTCACTGTGACTCAACAGACATTATCAATCAAGCTTAGCAGAAGTAGTTATTACAGTTAGATGGTTCTTGGGGTCAGAGGAGTATATAATTTTCAGTTGCATTAATCAGAGATCATTTGAATTTAGTTTCATTTGGATTTATCCCAAACATCCAAGGATTTTATTTTTAACTATTGAACACAGGTCTCAGGCTTCTAACCAAAACAATTTTTTTTTCAAAAAAGAACCATCCCTTTTCTTTACATACTTAATGGGAAATTGTCAGCCTAATGTAGCTTTGGAAGACTAAAATAAAGTGGGTGAAGGATTGTTATACATGATGTGTGCAATTCTGCTCATAGAACTGGCAACTGAACATGCTTATTCACTGGCAGAAGTTAGCCCTTGTGTATGATTTGCATCTTGCCAGTGTCCCTTTAGTGTTTCTGAAATTCTACAGTTAAGCAGGGCAGGAAGATATTTATTTATTTATTTAAAATCAGGCACAATTAATAAGATAGTTAATGCATGAGCCACAAACAATCCCAGTGAGTTTCTTATATGTCCTTATAGGAAAGTATTTGCTAAACCAATATAGAAGGTCTATTCTAAATCTGGGGGCAAATACAATTGAGAATGTTCATAAAAGAAAATAACACACTGAGAATTTTAAATTCTGTTATCAGTCACTGGAAAACATGGGTGGCTAATCAGATAAACCACAGAGGTCTGAGACACTAAATGGCATAATTTCATGTGGTTATGTGCAGGGCTTATAACTAGAGAGCAAAATATATCTTCCTTGCCCAGCAATTAAAAATAATTGTTTTAATAAACATGGTGAAAGAGCAGAAATATAGCATTTAAAGAAATGTTAAATATTTCGAATAAGAATCTTGGGCTCATAGCTAACACAGTCAGGCTTCAGAGGGGTAGCCGTGTTAGTCTGTACCAGCAAGAAGAACGAGGAGTACTTGTGGCACCTTAGAGACTAACAAATTTATTTGAGCATAAACTTTCATCAGCTAAAACCCACTTCATCAGATGCATGCAGTGGAGAATACAGTAGGAAGATATATATACACACAGAGGACATGAAAAATGGGTGTTGCCATACCAACTGTAACAAGGGTAATTAGTTAAGGTGGGCTATTATCAGCAGGAGAAAAAAAAACCTTTGTAGTGATAATCAGAATGGCCCATTTCCAACAGTTGACAAGAAGGTGTGAGGAACAGTAGGGGAAAAAATTAGTCAGGATGTTCACATCATGGTGGTTGCCAGGAATCACAAAGATATTCAAGATAGTGAGCAGTTTTGTACAAGCTGAAAAGTACCAAGGTAGTTTCCTAAAGCTGCCTAAACATTAGTTTCAACCAATGCTATGCCACAACCAATGCTATGCCACACGCAGAAATCCACATGCCTGGATCCATATGCCCCTGACCATTTAAGATGATGCACACTGTCCAAACACTTAAAAACAGAAACTTATTCCATCTGGCAAATGACAAAACAAAGGTGACAAGTTGACAATGAAAAAGACAACGAAATGGAAAATCACAGGCAACAGACTGAGGTGGGAACATTTCAAAAGTCCAGGAGACCAGACAAGAAAATAATAACTATGGAAGGAAGACAGAAAAATTGGGGGAGGGGAAGCGGACAGTCATATGTGAACAGTAGGAGTTCAGCCAGTCTCAAGAGTGATTTAGTCTATGTTTGGCTCAAAAGACTCAGGTTGGCGAACCTGACTCTTTGTGGTTTTACTTTTCAGATTTATCTTTCCAATTTGTACTGGATACAGTGCATTTAAAAACATATGGGAAATGGAGAACATGTCCTATGTAATAAATACAGTTTATGCTATATAATAAATAACCAAATTCAATTAGCTTGGCATAGGAGCCACATTTTGTGTGTATAATTTGGAATCATAACATCTTGTATGTTCTTTTTGGAGTAGAGAACTTTGCTGAAAACTTCCTCACTGAATAAAAAGATAATGGGCCAGGATTCTCATCTGAGCTACGTCGAGATGAGAATCTGGCCTTAAATATTCCACAAATCCAGATCATGGGACTGATGATGGTCTCATATTGGTGTAAATCAGGAATAACTCCTTTGAAATCAATGGCATTATACTAGGGTATACTAGTGAGAATTCAGTGTGAGATCAGAATGAGACTCTTTAAGTCTTTGTGTAATGGGAGGGAGGGGAGTGTGTGTGCAAAATTTAGCCACACTGGTCTAATTCTAGTTCCATGACAGTCTGAACAGCTTAGAACAAAGGTGGAAGACCAAGCAGTTTAAAATTTCAAGCTTCTCAAAAGAAAACAAAATTATAAAGAGCCAACAATCATGAGGTTTTGAAATTCAGCATACAGCAGGAAAAGAAACCACACTTTGTTTTTGACTTGTACAGGCATTTTCAAAACACACTTGCCTTCCTGTTCCAGAGTAACATGTAGATGTTTACTGCATGCATATTTATTGGCCATATCGGATTCTTTTCAAGGTTTGAGACTTTAATGTTTATAAACCTCCTTCTTCTCATGATATTTGGGTACTTCCACTTCCAGCACTGGCTGGAATTAGGTACATGCAAAAATGTAAAATGATAGAGAGAAAAAGTAACTGAAATTAATGTTAAATGGAAAATATGTATTTGATCAAAGATATAGGAAGATGTGAAATTACTCCAGATGATTTCACACTTTTGAGCAGAATTGTGATTGAGTAGTCAGGCCCCCACAAAATGCTTGAGGTAAGGTCTAGAAACAAAATAAAGAGACATTTTAATTAAAGCTAAAGATAACGGCTGCTATTCTGTGGGATCTTCTGCTTTCTTCCATTTGGGAAGCCTACACTGTTAAACACTTGCACTTTATTTCCAGTCTGCATTTGTCAACTTCTAGCTATTGTCTGCTAGAAGGCACATCTGGAGCTAGTGAACAGTGTGAGGATGAGCCCTGCCCCTTAAAACACAATGGAGATAATTAAGAAGTCTCTACTCAGTGATGTCACACTTATTTCATATACTATAACTACTGTGACAAGTTGTCAATTAGTTATTATATTTCCTACAATAACTGTGGTATCTCAGAAACTATGGTGTGATGACCATTGCTAAACAATGACTTTTTCCATAGCAGCCACTGTAACATGGCAAAATTTGTTCCAGCAGAACTATGGACCTAATTTTCAGGGGCTTCCCTCCCCCAAGTATATCCTACAATTGTTTGTTAACCAGAATTTTTCTTTTGATTCCTCACCTTTCAAGAGATCAAAGGTAAAGAGTTCAAGATCAAAGGACTCTCTGGCATTTGTATTCAAATCAATGGAGTTACTCCATATTTACACTGGTATATATAAGGGCAGAATTTGGCCTCATACAATGTGTTTAATGTGATGTACCCTGTTGTATCTGGGCAAATTTCGAATCTTGCAAATGCTATGCTATTATTTTAAAATACCTTGGTAGTTTGGTTTCTTGGGATGCAGGCCAGGCTGAATCTGGAGGCTACTACTGAGGTGGAGTTTTGGATCATAGTTAATTAAGTGCTTTCAATTTTGTAGACTTGTTCAAGACAACCAAAATGCAGGGATTAAGAAGGAAACTCTTATTTTCATACTAATCTCTGTTAGTGTTATGGTTACTTCATACTTCCAACCCCAGTCTCAATCCCACTTCTTGTATCTGCCACCTAGATTGAAGGCTCTCTGGGTCTGGGACGGTTTTCTTTGTTACTTATATTTACAGTGCCTCACACATCAGGACCTTAATCCTTGTCTGGGGTTCTGGGCATTACTGCAATACAAATAATAACTAATAATTTATAAGAATAAAATACATTTAAATCTTCCAAAAACATTGTCCCATATTGAATGTCCATTCCCTCGGGTACATCATGTAATCCAGACCCTCTGCAACAGGATGGAAGTGCATTAAACACAAACCTCAACCCTCTTAAAGGTGCCACAAACCACCTCACTCATTCCCAGCCCAGAAGTCTAATCCATGCCTCTTGCAATCTCTGAGCCAGCCTCTTCACTCTCAAGCCCCTATTTTATCTCTGGGGACACCACCCAGAAGGAGGTGTCTAAGAAATAACTCCTCTTGGACTGCCAAAGACCCTCTAAGAAAGAGACCTTTATAGCTGGAGGCTTAGCTCAGAGAGCCCAAGGGTGGGCCACGTTTTCTTATTGCCTCTTCTGAATACAAACGTCTTTACCAAAAAACCAAGCTGCTTTTTTAGCTTCTTTAACCCAGAAGTAGCTACCCGGCCACATTTTGAATATGCAAAGTGCTTTGTTTGCTTTATGATTAAAATCGCTGAACAAGGTGGTGGAAAGAAAGTGGACCAATGCAGTGTTCAAAAGTACTGACGCATTGCTCATTATAACAAGGAGTGCTGAGCCTTGGAACTGTTATTAAAGGGCCAGCACACCTTTTTACATTCCTATGTAACTTAAATGAGGGAAAAGCAGTATCAGACACTCCATGAAATAAAACAGGTTAAGATCAGGTTTCATGTTGCCTCATATCTTTTGTATTTTCTACATCCCAGTAGTAAAAGGCAAGACCTTAGCAACAAGGAAACATTATCACCATTTATTCAATAATCTATATCCTGATTATTAGCAGACTGGTTTTCCTAGTGCTGGTTTTCCTAGTCTTATGTTGAGATACAAAGATGGTCTGGAAGACAGCACAGACAACGGATGCTGAATTACTGAAAATCTGATTTCAATTACGTTATAATACTTTAAAATAATCTTATAACTTTCAAAAATCATATACTACCAGCATTGCCCTGGGTCTAAAATTTTTCTGTCTCGGGAATCCAGATTGAAGATGAGTTTACGTCACATGATAAATAAAAAGAATTTGATTAATACTAAGGGGTAAATTAAGCACATCTATCCATATCACATTTGGGCCAATTCTAGCCTCCTTAGTCAAGCTAAGCAGTACCTTAGGCTTGGATCCTGCAATAACTGATGCATGTGTTTAACTTTAACTTCAGCTCCAATTTGACTACAATAGGACCACTAAAGTGCTTAATGTTATGTGTACATGTAAGAGTTTGTCTACATAGGGAAATTTACCAGAAAGAATACAGGTATAATTATATAGCTTTAGTATTACTGGTATAACTCCCTGTATAGACACTTTTATTCCAGAATAAGAGTGCCTTTTCCCTATTATACCACATATCAAAGGAACACGGGCAATGGCAATGCTCACATAGTAACTTCATGTACTTTGTGACCACCTACACTCCTTGTGTAATGCCGATAGACCCCGGTTGTTGGCGGGCGGGATTGAACTTGGGGCCTCTGGAGCTTAGCGCATGAGCCTCTACTGCATGAGCCAAAAACCAGCTGGCTGTTAGCTAAGGCTGTAGAGCAGACTCATTAATCTCTCTGTCTGTCTCTCTCTAAGTGGTCTTGGTGCCACTAGGTGGGACAGAACATCACACCCAGGAGGTGTGTGGGTTACACTTGTTCAGGCAAAACACCCAGGATGACAATCTATATCTGGCTCTTGACTGTATTAATAGGGGTCAAATTCAATCCCAATCAAGATTACCATTGTCAGTGGGAAACATAATGAGTCCTTAGACTGCATTTTTCATAAGGATCAAAAACTGACAGTTTTAAAAGGAAAAGAAGCCACGTATTAGATTTAAAAACAATTCATTGCAAATCATTTCATGGAGCAAAGGTATTGCCACATGAAATTCCATTAATCCATCACAGTTGAAAGGTTAGTAAGACATGCATACATCAGAAATGCTTTAGGTTGAGGTTTGGAATGGTCTATGCAATTCCCTTTCAGGTTTCAGGAACGGAAGTAAGTAATAATTAAATAAAAATAAAAATTGAACTAAGCTGTAAATCAAAGCAATGTAGGTAACTTCCATAACTTATTATATAGTTCCATAGTTTGCTACTGGCCAATACATACAATTCAAATAATTAGAGTGGCTTTGCCTACTTGGGGTCTAAACAAATTGGGTAGTTCATAGTTCTTTGCAGAGGGGTGTGTGTGGTGGAAACAACCTATATGCAACAGTTTATGATAACATAAATTGTACTGATTTACTTGGCAAGTCTATACAATAGCCTGACCAGGGTTCAAAGCCAAATGCTGAAACCTGGCCCCAGACGTTATTTAACACAAAGCCACAAAAATCTCTAAACCTCAAACTGGCATGTCTCACCAAAAAGGTGATGATTTAAATCCACTACATTTCACACAGAGTAAATGAACTGCTGAAACTTGGTCTTTAACCAGTGTTTGGAGCAGCCTTCAAATTGCAGGGTCTGAGATGGAAGAGGGTTCATCCAGAGGCCACCACAACCGGTCTGGGTCCAAATAGATATAAACAACCAACGTGAATGGTGCAGCTGCCTCATTATTATATTCAGCTGGCCAGAAACATATTTTATGTCTTGATGACGTTGTGAACAAGTGACGAGGAAAGCAGTTGTCCATTGTATGGTTTTTAAGATTATATTTCCCAAACATTTTTTTTTAAGTGGTGAGTTAAAAATAAAACAAAAGAACTAATTGTACTGAAGATATTCCTCAGCTCTAACTTCAGCTATTGATTGTTATATTCTAAGTTATTGATGAACAGTGAAAATAACTTTAAAACCTCAAATATTTAATAGCCTTTAAGGAAAGCCACTTTCCGCCAACAGAGACGATTGTGTGGTATCCCATGACAAATGTAAGGCCCCAATCCTGTACATGCTTATGCACGAGTAACTTTATGCATGTGAGTAATTCCATTAAACTCAGTGGGTTGACTCATGTGCATAGGCATTTGAAGGATTGGGGGCTTTCCTCCTGCAATTTCCCCACACAGCTAGATCACTGTGCAATGGGGCTGTGTGTGAGCTAGGAGTCTACCTGCCCACAGAGGAACTTGCATGATCAGGGTCTAAGTAGTAGCATTTTAATGATATGCTTTTGTGTATAAGATTAAAAACACTGAAAACCAGGTGGGAACAAGCAAGAGTTGGGCCCAAACCAAACACCTTGATCTGAATTTGCCGTTCAAACCTTTTTCAGTCATGTGTAAGCTTTTCAGACCATGACTTTTTATACGTTTGAGCTACACCTAGCACAATTGAGCCCTCTTCCGAGTCGGGGCTCGGGGCGCTACATGGGCTTAAATACTTAAGAATAATGAATACAAACATCAGATCTCGACACCCAGAAACTGTGGAACTCAAGAGCACTTTGGAGTGGCTGGTATGAAAAGGGGGAGTGGAGTCAGTGGAGTTTCTTTGGAGTTGGCCCAAGGAACTAGCATCTGCAGACCCTGGATTTTAATGCAGTCTCATCTGTGCTATTAACACTCAGCAGCAAGGATTTTGTGATTCTTCTTAAAACCTTTTGACTGAGGGAAGTAAAATGAGAGAGGGACCTCATATCATCACTTCTGCTGGTGTACATTTGTCGTAGTATCAACAACAAGCACAAGCTTGACTGCAATCACTTTTGGCTTCCTCCTGTGTCTGAGGTCAATGGGAGTTTTGCCATTAACTTCATTGAGAAATGGATTGGACCCTTAAAACTTTCAAAGACTGATCCAAAGACCATTGAAGTCCATTGAAAGACTCCCATAAATGTCAGTGGGTTTCGAGTCGGGCCATAAAGAACACTTCTGTTGGCAGTAGCAAGAAATAACCATTTGCCAGTTATTCGAAAGTTAGGAAAAAGGGCATTGGATGGAGATAAAGGGAAATGTAATAAAAGTTTATTTTAAAAAATAATGTTATTTCTAGACTACATTTAACATTTCACAAAAATAATCCAAAAAAGATTCCAGAACTTCTTGTAACAGTCTTTCCATTTGCTAATGGAGCAGATATGTTGAATGTGTAATGGGAAATCATAATATGCCCATAATTTAAGCAAACAGTTAACTGAACAGTTAACATCCACTTTATTAAGGTAGCAGCCTGAAGCAAAAATTGTCAACAACTAATTGTAAAGAAATGATTATTTTTATGTACTATAAATAATGGAAAAGACCATATATTAAAAAAACAAAGAGGTGTTATGGGATTTAGCAATTTACTTAAAAATCAGGTTTGCTGTAGCAATCAATCACTGATTGTCTATCTGTTACAAGTAGGGTTATTAGAAATTTGAACCTTTAGGATAGTCCTCATGTAAGAGGTGCTAACAGAAAACTCTACACCTGCATAGCAATGATTTAACCATGGAGCTTTGGATGCAAGAAGAAGGCCATAAAGTCCAATCCTGCTTCCATTGAAGTCAATGAGAATGTTGATATTGATTTCAATTAGACCAAATAAAGCCCATCAGTTGCTGCTATTTACTCAGTGCACAAGTCTTAATTTTAATTAAACCAAAGAACAATGTGTATTCTATATTATTGTGACACATACAGTGATGACACACATTCATTTCCGTGTCAGATTTCACTAGAGCAGGGGTAGGCAACCTATGGCACGGGTGCCGAGGGCGGCACGCAAGCTGATTTTCAGTGGCACTCACACTGCCTGGGTCCTGGCCACCTGTCCGGGGGCTCTGCATTTTAATTTAATTTTAAATGAAGCTTCTTAAACATTTTAAAAGCCTTATTTACTTTACATACAACAATAGTTTAGTTCTATATTATAGACTTATAGAAAGAGACCTTCTAAAAACGTTCAAATATATTACTGGCACGCGAAACCTTAAATTCGAGTGAGTAAATGAAGACTCGGCACACCACTGCTGAAAGGTTGCTGACCCCTGCACTAGAGTAACTATGAAATTTCATGATGACTTTACAGTTACCGCAAGTCAACCTCCACAAATTCTAATTAAATGATGAAAACCTGGCTAGCCCCCAAGAGATTGGTTAGTCATTTTAACAACAAAAGCACCACTGAACATATGTCTTAATGTGCTTCTTTTAATTATTTTTTTTTTAGTGGTGCAACTTTCTTTCAGTATTAAAGCTTTGTTGCATCCTGGTTGTTGAGATCAAGTTGAGGTTTAAACATTTCTTACTGAAGAACATCAAAATTATACAATAGCACAGCCAAGCTCCAGTTGCTTGCAGGTCCTGTCTAGAAAGAATGAACTGAAACGTGCAGTGGTCGGCCACATTATAGCAGTATTTTATGTTTAAATAATGGTTGGTGGATTTCCTTACATTAACTACATAACACAAATTGATGAGGTGCTCTCAACCAAAGTCATTGCATTGTTGATCTTTTGCTTAATTGGATTTAATCTTGGTTTAGTTTATTGTAATACTAGGTGGAAACAATTAAATACAATAGTGGAGCAGTTCATCAAACTTAAGGAAGATCCATGCTAAGTACTCAGATCTGATTCCCCTGAGGGTAAGATGTAAAATTGCAATGATACAGAGTCATACTCTTATTTGTAAACAAAAACTTTCTACTTTCTGTCCTTAGAGGAAAACAGATGAAGAAGATCAATCAATATATTTGATTAAGCAGTAAGGTCAGATCCCTCAGCTGGTGCAAATCAGTGTAGCTTCAATGGCGCTATGTTGATTTACACCAGCTGAGAATGTGGCCCATTGCTTTAATTTTTATTAAAAGTATCAGATAACATCAATGCAAAGGATTTACAAATTTACAAATTCATAAATTGTATCAAAGTACCTATGACTCTTGTTAATAACGGTCTGTCAATTTCCCCCTTCCTTTCCATGTATAGCATGGGTATCTCTGCACTGCAAAGAAAAACCCACAGCACTGAGGCTCAGAGCCCAATCAATTGATTTGGACTCACAGAGCTTTGGCTGTGTGGCTAAAAATAGCAGTGTAGACATTTGGACTCAGGCTGGAGCCCAGATTCTGAAACCCAGTGAGGAGGTAGGGTCTTGGAGCCTGGGCTCCAGCCTAAGCATTAACGTCTACGCTACTATTTTTAGCCCTACAGCTCGAGACCTGCAAATGCGAGTCAATTCACCTGGGCTCTGATGGTTGTTGTTGCAGGTTTTTCTTTGCAGTATAGACATATTTTATGTGGCATGTAGAGGTGGATCCATCTTTAATTAAAATCTGGGGAGGTTGTTGGGGGACAAACTCACCTAGACTCTAGCTGGCCAGGCGTATTTGTTCGGCACTTATTGCCATCCTCAGATCAAAAGTCAGTTTATGTGGGTCATGGTCACTAAAGAAGTCCCATTGAAAGTTGCTGGGACTCATCCTCTTACATCATGTAGGTGCTTTTGAAAATGCCATCCAAAATCCTCAGTGGTTCCATCTAGGACATATATCATTTGAAGCACATGCAGATCTATCTTTGTCTCTATCAATCAGGAGGAAATGATTGTGGCTAAAAGTGCCACCAAAAGACCTGTGGATGGGTGGGGTGTTTCTGAACTAGGTCAGAATATTAATTTTAATTTCTGATTTTAATTACAAACTTTCTGTGTTGGTCCCCAGAATGAAAACAGAAGGGTTTATGCATATGTCCACTGTCTAGCTGTTTCCTATTTCTAATACATCTTGCTGCATTATATTGAACATGAATGTTACCTCCACAGATGGAATATTTGAGCATCCTTGGAATTATCCTTGCCAAGCTACTGTGATGGTGAACTGGACCTGAGAAGCACCATTGTTTGTGGTAGTACTTGCTAGAATTTGCAACAGATTGATGTCTCTCACATGCTCTGTGGAGTCTGACTAGGACTTCTACAGATGGAATGATATTTTTTCATGTTTGGGAATAAAGTGGTTCTCTGAACCACAGTGTAACATTGATCATCAACATTGGACATCCAGAATCTTTGAGTAACTGGCGATGACAGCTCTGCAGACTTTGATATTTCCCCAACGGTGCTCCCAAGAGAAAGTATTTTATTCAGGCAGCTTTTAGGTATTGGGAGTAATGCTCTGGGGTCTGATTTTAAGGGCACTGTGCATGGCCACAGAGTAGACTGAAAATGCAAATACAAGTGACAGAGGAGACAGAGCTCAGAGCCTCAAAGGGAAAAGAGACTTTTAACGGTTTGTTTGTGAGGTAAAGGAATTTAAACTCATTTGTAAGAGCCCCCACAACAGGTTACTTAAGCCACAGTGAAGGAAAAATAGCTCGTGAGTTCAGGGTTCAAATAAAAGTCTTCTCACAGCCAGACCCCCCACCCCCAAAAAGGGATCTCGGTCTCAGCTCAGCTACCAAAGTGAGAGACATACAAGATATTACCCATTTTATACTCTCCTTTATAGAAAAATTTATTCCAGCTGAACCCAGCCCTATCCCCCTATAGCTGGGTTCCCTGGCAACAATTTCAATGAGGACAGAGACCTGTGGTAGATAGTCTATTCAAGGAGAACATATTAACCCTCTTGATGCCAACCGGCCAAGGTCTATACATGCCCTATCACAGCCTCAGATACAAGACTTTAGATACACAAGCAACCCATTAGTGCTTAGCAATTTAATACAGTCCAAAAATAATTATGTGACAACAAACTCAACAAAATTTGCTCTGGGGCACAAGAAGAAGTAGACAAGATTTCCACATTTTTGGAGGAGCATTTACTGTATTTGAAACAGATGAATTCTGTCTGTTTACATTTACCGCCTCACTATTTGGTCCAATTATTCCTACTACTTCAGCAATCATGTTATGCTTGTTCAAGAAGAAAGAAATAACAACAGCTTATCTTGTTGAGAGCAAAGAACAAACAGTAAAAAATCACTGGATGCACTTAAGTACTACAGTTGTTGCTATTGTGCTAAAGAGATGATTCATGTTCTCATAGCAACTAGGGTGAAAGAAAAATGCTCTTCTTCTGAAAAGGATTCTGCTGTAATGGTTAAAGAACACTTGAATAATCAAGCCAAGTAGAAGAAAAAAAACTGTTCCCTATAAAATTATTTACACTAAACTGGAAGACATGCTCGATCCTTATACTGAACATTATTCCATATATTTTTCCAGTTTGTAATTAACAATGTATATTCCATTAAGCTTGTGTAATGGCTAACAATGTCAAATATTGGAAAGCTCCCTAAATAAGGCAAATCTTCCAACCAACATCTGTGGCAACTAAACGTTTACAGAGAATAACTAAAGGGGAAAATATCAATATCATATCTTCAAACTCAAACTCTCTGCTGTTAAAAGGTATCGAATCATTTGCATAAATTATTACTATCAAGTTCATATAATCTGCCCAACATATTCTGCATCCGTGTCCATCCAGCTGCAAATAGCAAACACCACATTATTTCTGGCCCTGCTGTCACACGATGGTCATATGTCACTTTGGTCTCACTGCACGCACATCACAGTCATAGCATATTGCAGAGCATTAGCGGGAATGACAGAAGTCAGAGTGGACCATGGACACGTTATGCTGACTTCATAGTCTCCGTGCATTGTGATCTTGTCCTCACACACTGAGGTTCACAGTGTTATCACGGTCACAATAAATCACAGTTTGTTAGCACATCACTGTCATGTTTTATTCATGCTGAATATGCTTCCCCCCCGCCCCCCCAAGCCATGCCTGGCAAAGTGGTTTGTACAAAGCCACTTGATAAGTTGCTACAGGCATGGAGGGCAAACTTGCCCTTGATTTGCATTTTAATGCTATCCATTGTGGCCAAGTTTAGTCTCTCAAACATAGGGTGACTGTTTTATAGAGATATTTGGGGCTTTTTTATATAGGTGTCTATTACCACCACCCCGTCCCAATTTTTCACACTTTCTATCTGGTCATCCTACTCAAACATGGCACATTTTGGAGAATTATTAGAATTAGGGATCAATACACTGGAACACTGGTAAGAGATTGGTCTTTATTGCCCAACATGAGTCAGCAGGACAAAAGGTTATATCCTGGCCAGATTGCTATGGTCAGTATACACCGATTTGAGGGTCTACTGTTAGAATGACCTTCATGGGGGATGACAATAAGGTATCTAAAATTAGCACTCCTCTCCTTGCTCTGCTCTGACTTTCTTTCCCATCTTCATCCTCTCCCCTACCATGTTACTCTCTTCCATACCCCCGTTCTCCTCTTTCTGCTTTAAGGGCCCTCTCTTGCCACTGATCACTCTACTTTCCTCGAACTATACAAATCTAGCAGACTACTCTGTCAACAACTGCTAGGAATCACTGCTTCTGGCAGTACCAATTCAGTGTAGCTGGGTTGAGGGCTACTTGGATCACAGCAGCAGCTGTGGGAAGAGGGAAAAAATATTAAATCTCTTGAACTGAGCAGTAGGCAATGACTTATTGTGGAAATTAGTAGACCACTGCCCACATTAGGAGAGCTGGAGAGGACACCTTTTAATCTCAGCAAGGTATGTTCCCTTCATGCATTTGACAGTGTATCCAGCTGGTGCCTGACAACTGGCTGCAAGATGGGCTGCAACCTTCATTGCTAAATTTCATTGCAGCTTTGTGCTACAGATCTTGATACATAAGCAGTACAGAGCTCACTAGCGGGCCTTTCATTGTTGGTTTCAGCCAAGCATTGCTCACCCCTTCAATAGCAGCTGATACCAGGGTACCCATGGGCTGGGCACTGGAGCTCTATTAAAACTCTCAGCTTTAATGCTGGACCACAGGGTAGGAGAAGGGTAGCTATTCATAGAATTATTGCATCTGTTTATTTAAAAAAAAAATCCACATCTTTCCAGGAATTGTCCAGAAAAAACAGTCTTCATCTGAAGGTCTTTTTTTCCCATTGAGGTCAATGAGAGTTTTGCTATTGACTTCAGCAGAGACAGGATCGGGAGTTTATCAGCTAACCATATAACTGAAATAGTTGTCCTGATTCTGAACTCACTCCCACTAAAGTAAAGCTACAATGAAGTTACATTAATGAAACACTAATGTGAGATCAGAATCAGGCCCTAGGGTTTTATTCTGTGCCCAACAGGTTTCTCCTCTTAATGCTATAACCTTTGTTGCTGTTTAATATATAAAGAATTCAAAAGAATGCATAAATGAATAGACACAGTCCTTCACCTAGACCTTTTGAGGTTGTACTGATTCATGCAAACAAGGTATGCACACTACTGCATTGCCTACTTGCTAAAACGGAGATGCCTGTTTGGAGGGAATCTCACAGAAATCCGATCCACTCTTTGCACTTGTTTTTCAAGTCTCTGAAACATAAAGAAATATCCAACAAAGGAAACTTCCATTTCTACGCAGTTTTAGAGAGTCTTTCAAAGTTATGTCTGGTCACCTGTTGCAATATAAAATCAGGGTCCTATTAACAAAGGAATCATCAGGGGCTCAGATGCAGACCACCCCCCCCAAAAAAATCCAGCCTGCAAGAAAGACTGATCTTTGCACCACAGCTAGCAGCTGAGTCCACCTTTTATCTTTTGTAACATAAAGCGCTGAGTAAAATAACCCTGTCTAATCAGGAAGCTTCAATTTAGCTCAGCGTGGCCAACCGTCCTGGTGGCCAGTATTACGGACTTGACCTGCAGAGGGTGCAACGTAGCTCTCTCCACTCCCACTGAGATCTGTGAGCTCAGCACCTCAAGGGAGTGCTCGTGGCAATGTGCTCTCTAGAAATATAGTTAATAAATAAGCAAAAATGTATCCTAGCTGATTTTAGTGTCCAGGAAAGTTGGGCTGCATCTATATGGCTCTATTATGAATAAATGATGCACATCTAAGTACTTCACAGTTTACAAAAAGAAAATTGTTATGAAGTGATTGTTTTCACTAGCTTTCCCTGTGCCTGGAGAGTAATTAACTGGAGGACAGGCTAGCCCTGGCATAAGTCAGAAATGATTTAAATGGAGATCTTTCAAATTAAGTGCTTAAGCTCCTGCTCACTGGTTTTATGGATTTCAGAAGGGCAAATTTACACAGTGGTGTCTTCCAGAAACTTTGGGAACAACACGAGAAATGGATGTTTCTTGCAGCACCTGTCTTGCTTGTCCATTCCCATTGCATTATAGCTGATGATTCATGATGCCTAGAGTGTTCTGCAGTACAATTTACAGTCCATGTTTGTGTCACTTCTTGACACAGTAAGGAGTCAGTTTTATATGCTGCAGTTTGGTCCAAGAAAACAAAATCTCTCTCTAGTAACAGCAACTTGTAACGAGCAAGCTGTGGCATACCAGATTGCTACAGCTCGCTTGTTAGCTTTGGATTTCAGATAGATTGAACCATTCTGTATATCACCGCTTCATTTCCAGTACAGATTGTTTCTCACAGACATGCACACACCATGGAGCAATCCATGTAGCACAAAATTGTCAAACAAGGGTGCCTGAAGTTAGAAACCAACATCCGTATTTAGATACCTCAATCAAAGCTTGGCTTGATTTTCAAAGGTACTTAGTACCAAGAACTCCCAGTGAGTCAACGGGAAACATGAGTGCTTGGCGCTCCTAAAATCAGACAAAAAATTGGATCTTGGGGGATTCTTTATTCTCTCTCTCTCCATTGGACGTATCTGGCTTGAGGACAAAGTAATGCCCCTGTGTGGTGACTCAAAGCTCAACGGTGTCCAAACAATGTAGAAGGGCCACATAGGGCAACTTCAGAAGGGCCCTGGGCCCATGTATAATTTGCATTAAATGGAGCGCAATGCAGCTAGCTTCTTCTTTACTGCTGAGATCAAGATGGAGCATAGCATGGGAGGACCTTTCTACTCTCCAAGCCTCACCTCCAATATAAAAATAGAAGACTGCACTGCAGCTCTTCTGTACTGAGCAACTCCTGTGGCTACTCCTGTAATGGGTCTATCTAAGGCTGCCTTCCAGACACATTTACTGATATAAGGATTTGTCCGACCCAAATATATCTCCTCTGCAGTTTAACTTATTTCTCTTAAAAGTCTCTGCATGACCAAAGAACAAATCTTGTTTTTATTTCTCCCAGGTTGAGGGTGGCATCTTGGAAGGTCTATATGGGAAAGCAATGACTTGTATTATGTGCAACAGGACTTTATGGTGGAGTGTATCAAATGAGTGGAGTGCATCATCCCACAAGAAGATGCATTCTTCAGAAACACACCTGTGTTTTCCCTTAGTCCCCAGAACAGAGCTGAACTCACTTGGACTGTAGTCAGATTTCTCTCTGTCTGCCACGAGGGCAGATCATAAGTGGAATGGATTACATTGGTTCCAAATGTGAAATGTTGTCATTTTATGCCTTAGCCAGGCACATCTAGAGCTAGAGGTTTGCTACAGCTGTATCCACAGTTCAGCAAAGGGCAGTGCCAGAAATTAAATATAACATTGCTGTTTTTGGCTGCCATAGTAACTCTAAGGAACCATTTGCACTCAGTACTACAGAGTCCAATGGGTGGGAGGTACTGCCCAGAATGTAAGCGGAAATGTGAGAGGTTATGCCAGAGTGGACTTTAGAGCAATACTTTGGCAGTCTGTCACTCACATTGGAAACACGGAAGGCCAAGGTCATTCCCATCATTAACCAACGAGGGTTAATTCCCCACCAGAGTTAGTGAAATTTAAAGCAAACCAAACCAAATCAACATACTGAGCTCCAGAAATTGTATCTCTATAATCAGATCTGCTGGCCATCTCAGAATTGTGTGGCATTGAACAGTTACATTAAGGTAAGAGGTTTGGGGTTTTTTTTAAACAGACAACCATCTCTTTATGGATGGAACCTCAGCCGTACATCTGGGAGTACAGCAAAAGCGTTTGAGTCCGGCAGAGCTGACCTAATGCTAAGCCCATTAATTATCTTTATTTTACCGCTATCTAATTTGTTGGCCTGATCCAGAGCCCTCTGAAGCCAGTGAAAAGATGCCCATTGATTTCAATTTGCTTTGAATCAAGTCCTTTTGGGCCTTTCTTCTCCGCTCTTTTTTATATGCTCCGTCTTTTCATTTGGTGTCTTTACGTTCTGATCTCCGTACTCTTTCCAGCTTATTATACATACCATCCAAAAGCGTGTTTCTCACAGACGCAGTGTATTCATTGCTGCATGTACTGTAATCACCTCTTTGCAGGCACACCCCGCTTGCACTATTTGTCAAACAATTTCTGTTTTTCTACATTACAGTTTAACACAATTACTCTTCATACAAATATTGCTTTTAAATACAGCAAGATGCCTTTGGTAGCTGGGATGCGGCCTACTGCCACAAGCCTCCTCCTCAGCCTTTCAAAGAGTACAAAAATATACTCACATCTGGTTTATGGAGCTACCCAGCTATGTTTTACATTGCTGGGAAAACAATGCTTTCCTTCAAATCCAAACAGTGTTCTAACATTTGGGAGCAGGGAACACAAAGGAAATTGGGAAATTGATTTTCTTTATTATTTTCTGAAATGCAAATCCCTGCGAGAGATCTAGATACATTTGTGAAAGTTCACAAGTAGTACTGTATGAGAAAGAGACAGAAGTCAGATCCCTGAAGTGGGCACCATATTCTTTTTGGGGAAAAACAGGACACCTCCTTCCTTAACCCATTTAAGTGCTTGCTAACAGTGTTATCTTGATTAAATGTTGCATTGTATTCCCATTTCAAATCTATTTGAACATTCATATGGCTCACCTCTGTATCTGAGTTGTAAGTTCATTGGTTAAACGACACTGAATTCCATGTGGCCTGCCTGCCTAATACATTTCTTTGCTGATGGCTTGCCTGCTGCAACAGCCTTAAAGTCAGGCTGAGAACAACTTCTTGGGATTGGTTCAGTGTGTTACAGTGACAATTTTCAGTTGCTGTCAATAAAGCTTAATGGTTTGATCTTGAACCATTAATACAATGGAACATTTGAATGACCCACACCTGCAGAATCTTTAAAATAGGTTAGTTCCAAGGGTAACTTAGGACCTCTGAAATCAGAATGAGCTCTATTTGCTGTGGAAAACAATCTGAATCCGTTTTAATTGCAGAGCACCAAGATAATTCTAATCCTGAAATCATTCTCCAGTTTGCTGACAATTTGCTCATCTTTTTCTACAGCCTTATGTACTTTCGTTTTATGCCTCTCTTTCTCTCTGCTTTAAGTTCCCATCCCTTTATGCAAACAGGATCCTATTCTACTGGATATCTGAAGGACCAATTCCATGGAAGGTTTATATCCATATATAAATTGTGTACCAATAGAGCCAGATCCTTGTCCTTGACATACTCTTTATGCCAACTCTCTACCAAACACCTCAGGGTCCCCAGGTTTTGGTGGGCGTGGAGGTCAGAGGCATGGCCAGGAGGAAAGGCAATGTTCCAGCCATTGCTAGCAAGCATGACAGCCTAAGGAGGACTAATATCATCCAGAAAATTTAAAGAAGCCCCAAGGCTGCTTTAACTTGCACAGAGGGTGAAACTGGACCCTGGTCAGCATCAGTATAAGGTGAGCATAAAGGAAACTTACAGATATTTTGTTCCCCGCCTTCCATCCCTAGGCTCGAGCCTGACTTTTGGGCATATTTACTTGAATTCTTTTGTGCATACTTGGCTATAAACTCTTCTGTGAAATTAGTGTCTAGCACTCCATTCTTGCTTCAAACCATCTGTCTATTTGTTTTCCTTTACTATTACCATAAATACCAGATTAATATTATCCCTTTTCCATTCCAGTTCCCACAGGCTTTGTGTTTGAGAGCTGGTCCACATATAAAAGTCATACTGGTTTAACTAAAATTAGTTTTTAAATAGATTTGGCTAAAGTAGTGCAAACTCCTGTGTGGAAACAAATATATCAGTTTGTGACCCTTTTATAACAAATTAGTTCAATTATAAAGGATTAATTTTTGGTTTATATTGCTATTATGGTAACTTTCAGATCTAAGCTAATTTCATATAAACCAGTTATGAACCAGTTTAAGTGTATCCAGTCGGTAGTATACACTGGTTGAACTAAACCAATTCTTTAGTTAAATTGTTGCTACTATTGCATGCAGACAAGCCCCTAGAGACTCATGGGTCCTGATTCTCCATTGTCCTTCACTTTGTGCAGTCACTGACACCAGTGCGAAGTGGCTGTACAATGTTACTGGTACAGAGTGGTAGAATGTCACGCCCATTTTGTGTGGTTGTCAATGACAAGATGAGATGCATAATCAAGAAGCCCATGTGCTCTCATTTTCTGTTCTGAAGTGATGCAACTTTTGCAGTCCCCCACAAAGAATATATCATGCTCACGTAACACCCCCCATGGAAGGCAAGCAAGATTCATCCCATTGTAAGAATCCAAGCATGTGTCACATGTTTCAGTGGCAAAGGGCCTCATCTCTTCTAAGAATCACTGGCATAAATCATGAGTAATTCCATGGAAGTTTGATGGAGTTACACCAGTTTATACTCAATGTAAGTGAGAACAAAACCAGGCCCAAAGCTTCCACAATCTGTGTGAAGACAACATGAAGGATTGTCCCTACCGCTATGGCCCTTTTACACGGCTGTGGCAGCACAAAGGGACCATAAAAACTCCAGATCCAGTGGGAGAAGAATTTCTCTGGTGTAGAAGCTGACCAGGCCACCTCCACAATCTCCAGTATAAGGGGCATGTCAGGGAGCAGGGTGGGTGTGGGACCATCATGGATGATTCTACATGGCACTGCTGCACTTAGCCAGATTGGCTTGTGCTACATAAATTCTACTAAATGGGCAGTTTGGCTTCCAAAGCAGCTCAGAATTAGGAGGGCACAAAGATGGCTTCAAGCCACCTTAGCCTCCCATCTCCCTAGGCTGCGAGTTTGCACCACATAAAAATCACACCCAGCATTCCTGTATGAAAAAGATACATTTGGCAACTTCCTTGTTTCTAGAAGGAGTGTCCAACATTTGGAACTTCCTCCTAAACTCTCAGCTGAATTCAGAGAAACTCCCAGTCAGATTAGTAGCCTTCTTATTCACTTATTACTAAAGTAGAACCTTTCTGGCATACATTTAATATTGACCTTGGGAATGTGGTTTATAGTTTAGAATTTAGTGGTTTAGAATTAATCCCACACCACACACACATAATAAAAATGCACTTGTCAAATTCAGAGTAAAGTTCTTTATGTTAAAACACTAGGTTTCCTCTCTGTACGTCTTTGAATGCTCAGTGTATGAACAAGTCTCTCTAGCATACAGAGCCCAGAAAGACAACAGTCACTAGAGCTTGTCTGTCAGTGGATTCGGTTTTCTGTGAAAAAAGGACCAAAATGAAACATTTTAATTGACACTTTTTTTTGTAAAAATGTTTGAGTTTTCAGCATAAAAAACTGAATTTTTTGCTCAAAATTTTATAGAAATTGTCAATTTTTTTAAAAAAATGCATTTTTCATTAAAAAAATGTATGACAACACATTTTCAACCATCTCTATCAGTGATACAATTTTCAGTGCACAAAGATAGGCTCAATAAAGTAAGACTACCATGTTGAGCTATATTACTAGTCTATGTTACTATGA
Source organism: Terrapene triunguis (assembly GCF_002925995.2). NCBI lineage: Eukaryota > Metazoa > Chordata > Testudines > Emydidae > Terrapene > Terrapene triunguis. The sequence goes on from NW_020698242.1 coordinate 5,427,905, forward strand.
TCTCTTAAAAGCTTCTAGCATTTTTAATGAGAGGAGAGGCCCAATTCAAAGTAAAGTAAAAAAGCCCTTAAGCTCAGAGTTGACATACTGACAGGCTGACTATGTCTAAACTGCTGTTTTATAGCCATATTACGCACTCAATCTAAAGAAAAGTCTAATGTAAATTTTTTTATAAAGATAAGACTGTCAGGGGGTGGAGCTTTGTTTTTTTCAGTAGATACATTCTTTTATTCTCCTCCTTAAAATGCTGCAGTCAGCAGTAGCTTAATTCTAAGTTATAATTAGGGTTATGCATTAAACCAGGACCACTGAGCATGTCTAACCTAAAGGAGTTCAATGCATAAATGAAAAACAGACTTGTGGCTGACTGACTTGGCATGAACCAGGATACCAATATATAGTAACCGAATAAATTTAAAATGAAAATTAAATGTGGTCATTATCGTTTAAATTGATGTCATATTTGCCAACTGTTTATGAAAGGAAAATTGAAAAGATAAGCATGATTTTGGAATTGGCAGTATGCTCTGCTACACGCCAGCTTGCTGTGATTTGGGGTGCACTTTAAAATAAATTAACACTAATTTTTACAGTCTACCAAATGATGTCAGTATGTATTTTTTTATTAAAAGCATACTATACATTCCCCAAAGTACATTGGAATTTAAATGTACAATTGTGTGTGGGCGGGGGGGGAGGGGGACTGTTTTATACTTGGGGAGACTTAGCTCTGGTTACTTAACGTAGCTCTCTATTTCTGGATCTGCAAGTCAAACAGTGAAACAAAGTTCAGATCCCCAATATTAAATTCTTGAAAAATTAGGCCAAAACACCCAGATTGGTGGAGTGTTCACTTGGTTTTCTATTTTATTTTTTAATTTCTTGGGATAAATGATGAAAATCCTCATTCCTCTAGAAACACGATGTTTGTATTCTTAGAAAACTGAATGCAACAGCAAATATGGCAGCACAATAGAAATGTGTAAAGGACGTTTTCAGATTTTCTTCTTTACACCAAGTATTTTGATCTTTGCAAACCATTAATCAAAATATTTTGGTTTGGGGTATCTCTAAATCAGCTGAAGTTTTATGTTTGGCAGTAGACTCGACGCATCTCAGGTCTGCTATTTAATTCTTCAACTGAAGGGTCCAGTTATGCAGTCTTTATACAAGCAAAACTGACAGAGTCACATTTTCAAATGGACAAAGTTGGACCTACACAGTGTTTGGACACTACAATTATTGGTGCATTGACATTTGCTCATGTAGGTGATCGAATGTACGTATCAAATGCCATTTACACATCTTTTCAACTCAGTTATGCCCAAGCTTGTAAACTCTTCGTGCAGAGACTGATGGGGTCCTGGTCCAAGACAAGAGCTCCTAGGTGATCTGATAATACAAATAAATCAATAGATTTATAATAATTTGTGCATGCAAATGGGTTTTGTGCTTGTATTTTTGCGTACCCAACAGATACTCTGTAAATGTGTGTGTTCAATTGTACATGCACAAAAGTATTGTAAGTCCTTAGGGTCAGGAATATTAGGGTAGACCTCACCTGGTGTAAATTGTCATAGATTTATTGACCTGGATGGAGTTATGACAATGTACATCCAGCCGAGGATAAGCTTGTCTTTAAATGCCTGCAAAGCCGCTATGCAAATAAAAGGAACAGTAATAATAGAAGAGATGTTTTGAAACCATGGACCCTATTGTCATTAATAGAAGTTGTATGTGCTTAATTAGGGTTTGATCCTTCAAGGTGCTGTGTGCTCTGGCCCTTATACAGCAGAGCATTTAAGCACATGCTTAATTTTAAGCACGAGTAGTCTCATTGAAGTCAACGTAACAATTCGTGTTGTTAACATGCTCAAGTGTTGGAGTCAGAGTGCATAGCCTGCAGAACTGAGCCTTCATCATGTAGGTTCAGACCCTAATTTACATACCCTATCTGAGGAGGGGAAAATGTGCAAAACTGAAATAACCTTCTTTATTATCACATCCTGTAACCTCTTGAGTCTTTTGGGAACACAGACATCTTGTAATAGACTCTGTGGACATGCCTTTATATGACTGTTTCAATAAGGCTGAAAAGAGTTGGCCAACCTTCAAAGGATGTGGCCCTGATTATATACAGAGACATAACATGAAATGAATTAGAGTGAAGCAGAATTTTTTTTTTGCAAGGCACCTATAGATTACATCAGTTTTTTTAAAAAAAAAAAATTAAAAGTTTGTTTTGATCTTTGAAGACTTGATTCTATGAATCAACCTTGATAGTTAACATTAATATCTTCAAGTGGATCAGTCCTGCACCCACCACTGTCTGTACAGTCCTATGTGATATCACCGGCCACTGGTTGAGTGGGATAAGATCTGCTTCAACGAATCTACTTTTAGAGCTGATTCTGCACCCATTAAAGGTAATGGCAAAGCTCCCACTGACTTCAACAGGGGCATGATTGTACCCTAGATACCTATCGCATAATTCCAGATAAAAGAATAAGATATTGGCAGTTTATTATATACTATATGATCTTCAGCCTACAAAATACAAACTATCTTCTCTTCTGGTATCAAAGATCTGAGAGAGAAAGAGAGCAATTAGCAGAATTCCCACTTACACTAATTCCCTTCCATGATATGGTCTTTTTTCCAGATACAGCAGCTGATTAAAGAGACTGGAGAACAGGTTAATCATCCATCAGTGATGCTTGTAAACATGACTATAAAGCTAGCACATAAAAAAGCAAGAATCATCCTAGATGCTTTCACCTATTTTTAATTAAATTTAATGCTGCTGAACCATTAGACATAGTCAAAAAAGTTAAAAGGCCAGATCCTCAGCTAGTGTAAACCAGTATAGCTTCATTGAAATTCAATGGGATTACACTGATTTAAATCAGAGGATTTAGTCTCAAAGCTGTAAATGAAAATGTCAATAATTACATTTCTACAACAAGCAAAGTCTGCCCTAATTTTAAGCAAATGAAGGAGGCTGGTATATTACATGACAGTAGACATTATATTGCTATACAACTGACTTAAAGTTCCATAAGTTAGATTATAACTTTTGAAGAAGCAATTATGATTTTATTGCATTCATGCTGCTGCTGATTAATGCTGAGAGCCTGGGGGGAAATGCATCCTATCATTTGCTAACATGCACTATAATTATGCATACCTCTCCAGGTACTGTAATTTAAGACTTAAAAGGCAACATTCTGAATGAACACTGCTGCACTTATAAAACATTACAGATGTGTTATCATATAAATGAGGTAGCTTTGACATGATAGTGTTCTAATAAATCCTCAACTATGATTTGGAGACAAGATATGTCAAAAGCAAATCTACACTGTCTCTTAATCTTCTACATAAACTGTTTATTTTTTCTGAGTCCTACAATAATACATATGTCAAGAAGGCTTTGATGGTTTCTAGATTAAAGTAGGTTCCCCCCTCCCCCTTGCAGGTCATCTTGAGAATACTCATTTTTGCTACATTAACTCAGCTATTTGCGGGGTTTAAATGTGAACCAAAATAAAACGGTTTCCATCAAATTGGGAACTTCTGAGATGAACTTCATAAATAACAAACTTAGTTTGCTCCATTTCTGTGGAAGTTTTAAATATCTAATGCTGAATGATATTCTGTCATTGTGAGAGCTTGCATTTCAAACCATATTCTCTGCAAAAAGTGCTTTGTGTTCTGCAAGGCGAATTTATGAAAAGCCCTTTGCTTGGTGCTCATGTTAGTTATATTATGGTGCTGCTCAAGTGCCTCAGCTGAGGTCAGGGTCCCATTGTGCTGTACCAACATATCGTCAGAGACAGTGCCAGCTCCGAAGAGCTTACAATCTCAATAGACAAGGCAGAGAAAGGATGAGAGGGGAAACAAGCATAAAAACAGCCATACTGGGTCAGACGAATAGTCCCTCTAGTCCAGTATTCCTGTCTCCAACAGTGACCTATACCAGAACATCAGGAGGAGTGTACAGAACAGCTCAGTCAGAGTGACCCTCTTCCAGGCTTCAGGAGGTGAGAAGAAAGGCAATATGACTTGGTCAAGGTCACAGCAGGTCAGGAGCCAGGAATAGAACCTAGATCCCTAATTCCCAGTCCACTATCTACTCAATCATGCTCCTTCTTCATGCTAGTCCTTTAGGCCCAGATCCTTGAAGGTATCCAGATGGCTAACTCCCAATGGATCTGCCTCTTGGTACCTTCCTCCTTTTAAAATAATACCTAGTCATATGCCCCTAATATCTTTGTATTGGAAAAAATTGTTGAGCTATTAATTAAAATATGCTTGTACTTGGACCAGAAAAGAACTAACTAGAAACCTTCAGGCCCTCCATTGAAAAAAGTAGCTGTGACCTTTTAGAATTTTATTGGAGAGTTACCAAAACAATTTCTGTAAATGCTCAAGACAACAACAAAAAATAAAAATAAAAATTAACACATATTACTCATTTGGTACCACTAGTAATGAGCACAGTTCTCAGCATCCTATATATTTGGAATTAGCCTTAAGCCTCCCATTAATCATAAAATATCCACACACCTTGCTGTGAATTTGCCTTGAGGATTCTACATTAAGAGGCTGTGTTGGAAAATACTGACTAATAGCACTATAGGGTTAATGGGATTTTAGTGTGTTGTCTTCTCTTCCAGCTATAAATTTATTAGTCACTTCAGACATGGCATTCACATTAAATCTACATGCAAGACTCTGGGCAATCAGAAACAGTTTATGCTTAACACAGAGGAACTCAAAAATGTGTCACTTGTGACTTGCTTTATTTCTTTGATGCTTGTACTCTAAAAGTTCCAATCGAAATGTCTTTTTTTTCCAGAGAGAAAACAAAGGAAAGAGATCAATGCTGAGTAATAAGACATACTTTGCCATTAATAGGAAATAAACAATCATACACACATTTATACCCATTATGCAGAGTCAGAGTTTGCTGAATTATTTTGAGTAGCTGGTAAAAGAAGAATGTGAACATTGGCTATCAAGTTTCCAATGCACTCTCCGAAGAGGGGCAAAGAATGTCTAATGGGATTTTTGTGCCAGCACCGTGTTAGATGGTACTCACATTAAGCATCATGTGAGACTAACTGAACATGAAGTATGTTAAACAGACAACTTCTCCACTAGGTAGAAAGAATGACATATGGGGACTGCCGCTTCTTAATACTAAGTGTGAAATACATTGTTCAGTGATGTCTTTGGTGGTGGTGAACACAGCAGTTGGTTTGCTCTATAAATCTGTTCTCAATCAAAATCACCATGTGCTTTGTGAACATACTTAGCAACAGAATCCTTTTGGAAAAGTCATGAAACAATGTCAGCACTTCTTGTAGGGAATTTAAGCTAAAGGGAATATATTTTCTCATTTAATTTTTTTTTAATAGAAAAACTCTGGACAGGTAATGCAAATGAAGGACTGGGAGAGAATGAAGAATATGAACTATTATGCATTACAGTATGTAACAAAGCAGCAGTAGGCCAACCTGTGGACACCTACATTTGAAAACTGGGCATATTATTATTACTTGTTTAATACCTATTTTGCTTCAATTTTCATTAAGAAGGTAAATTGTGACCAGATACTTGACACAATTAACATGAACAACAAGAAGCAAGGAACACAAGCAAAAACAGAGAAAGGTTAAAGAATATAATTTAGATGTATCCAAGTTGGCAGGGCCTGATGAACTTCATACTAGGGTGCCTAAGGAACTAGCTGAATCAATCACAGAACTGCTAGGACTTATCTTTGAAAACTTATGGAGGTTGGGTGAAGTCCCAGAGGACTGGAGGAACCTAACTTTAAAAAAGGGGAAGAGAGTTATAGACCAGTCTGCTTTCCTTTGATACCTGAAAAATACTGAAACAAATTATTAAACAATCAATTTGTAAGTACCTAGAGGATAGGATTATAAGGAATAGTCACCTAATTTCCTTTGACAGGACTGGCCTTGTGATAAGGGGAAAGATGTAGACGTGATATACCTTGATTTTAGTAAAGCTTTTGACACAGTCCCACATGACCCTCTCATAAGCAAATTAGGGAAATGTCGTCTAGATTAAATTACTATTAAGGAGGATACAAAAGTGGTTGAAAGACTGTGCTCAAGAAGTGGTTATCAATGGTCTCTATCATCTCTCTAGGGGGATGTATCTAGTGGGGGTCCCTCAGGGATCTGTCTTGGGTCCAGTACTATTCAATATTTTCATTAATGACTTGGATAATGGAGTGGAGAGCATGCTTATAAAATATGCGAAGAACACCAAACTGCGAGGAGTTGCAAGCACTTTGGCAGATAGGATTAGAATTCGAAATGACCATGACAAATTGGAGATTTGGTCTGAAATCAACAAGAAGAAATTCAGTAAAGGCAGTTGCAAAGTTCTACACTTAGGAAGGAAAAACCAGATGCACAACTACAAATTGGGAAATAACTGGCTAGGCAGTAGTAAAAGATCTGGGTGTTATAGTGGATCACAAAGTTAATATGAGTCAACAATGTGACGCAGTTGTGAATATCAGGGTGTATTAACAGGAGTGTCATATGTAAGACACCGGAGGTAATTGTCCCTCTCTATTCAGCATTGATGAGGCCCAATTCTGGGTGCCACACTTTAGGAAAGATTGAACAATCTCCACTTTGTCCACGAGGAGAGCGACAAACATTAAAAGATTTAGAAAACCTGATCTATGAGAAAAGGTTAAAAAACTGGGCGTGTTTAATTCTGAGAAAAGACTGAGTGGGGACCAGAAAACTGTCCTCTAATATATTAAGGACTGATATAGAGAGGCAATGATCAGTTGTTCTCCATGTCCACTGAAGGCAGGACAAGAAGTAAAAGGCTTAATCTGCAGCAAGGGAGAATTACGTTAGATATTAGGACATTTTTCTAAGTGTAGTTAAGCACTGGAATAGGTTTCTAAGGGTGGTTGTGCAATCCCTGTCATTAGAGGTTTTTAAGAACAGGTTAGACAAACACCTGTCTGGAATGGTTGAGGTAGACTTGGTTCTGCCTCAGCATAGATAGTTGGACTAGATAATCTCTTGAGGTCCCTTCAAGCCCTACATTTCTATGATTCTATGAGGTCGTAATCTTCGTGCAGGGAGTCAAAACCACAGCCCTTGAAAGAAGAAATTCAGCATGTTAACTTATTTTGCACCTTGGTTAAAGGAAAAGAAAGAAGAAAGAAAACAGAATCAAAAACGTAATCAAAAGGTTACTTCACAATCACTTCAAATCCCATTCTGGCACCCCAGTCATTATTAGTCCTCCAGGAATCCATTGCCATTGCTCTTCAGAGTTCACTGCATCCCACTGCTCATGTGGAAGGTGGCTAAGTACATGAAGTTAAATAAAAATCTCTGTGGTGTTGCTTAGGGGCCAGTCTTTAGAGTATATAATGAAAATCAACATCTGTGCATTCCAGAGACTTCAGGTGTTTCACACTTCCTGCTACTCAATTTATGGAACATGCAAATGAAAGTAAAACAGCTAAATGCTCTTTAACAACAGGAGCATTTTGTCATATTTCAATCACATTACTCTAAAGAGTTGATTAATTTAGCCACCATGAAGGATACCATAGATGATGCTTCTAGTTGAAATAAAATAGAGACTTGCATATTTTGATAATGTTACATTATTTTGATAGCAACAATACAAGCAGCTTTCCATTTCTGTGCAGACCAATTTTCAAGCAGGGGTGTCTTGGGCTTCCCCTTAATAATGAATCAAACTGAGTGATATTTCAAATGGCAATCATTTTCCCAGGAGATGCAGCTGCAATCTTAGTATTTTCTGTTCTTTCTCTTCTTCTGATTTCTCTTATCCACAGTATGAGGCAGCTGAGTATAGTGCAGGAAACATGATCGGCAACAATGCTACAATTAATACTGAAGGAAAATGAATATTTGTCTACAGAAGAAAAGATTTTCAAATACCTATGGGATCTACTGTACTTTAAAAACTGAAGCCATTTTGCACATTTCCTGAAGTGCATTTCACTTCTGTGGTTATGCTACGACTAGTTAACTCTATCAAGGTAATAAGTGCCATAAGGAGTTTGCGCCCTCCTTTATTAAGGTTGTTTACTGCATGCTAAATAGTCTGGGTCTGTTAAAAAAACAGGCTGTATTGGCTGTGATGTCTCTACAGTTCCACACCTTACTTGCTGCATTGTCTCAGGAACCAAAAGTTCATGACAGCATCTCTCCTCCCAGCACAGATCTCAAAGTCATATATGCAGTGCCATCCCCACAACCACAAGGTGATTTGCAATGCTGATGTAGAAAACATGTTTGGAGATCACTGTTATTGGTTCATGGGAAAGGACTCTCAGATACATGCTGAAAATACATCTAGAGCCATTGCCTGTCAGCAAACCTACAATGTTTTTCCTTATGCATGTGGCTCCAAACGTTGATATTTAGTGTGGTTCTACTACCTGTCACTACTTGACATAAAATGTTCAGGAGAAATGAGCCTTTGAATAACCACCAGAGTTGAGAGAGCATACATATGAGTTTCTGTATGTGGCAGGCTAGACATTTCAAGGCTGTAGCTACACTGGGGCTAAAGCCATGTTACCTGAACTGATTTCAAACACAGTTCTAAACCACCCTGGGGTAAATTGGTTTAAACATAGCTTAGCCGGTTAGGTAAACCTATTTTAACCTAGAGATAGGCTCAGGCAGCCATGTTTTGGTTTTACCAAAACCTTATTTACTGTGTTTTGCTTGGCGAGTGACAATACTTGCTACCTCCATCCGGAATCTTCTAGGTACAGACAGTAGGTCTATACCCTTTCCTCATGCCATCTCAGACTTATACCCTCCATCAGTCCTCAGATACTCTCAACACCTCTCTATCCCTTCATTCAACCTATCCCTTCCCACCCAGCTAGCTAGGCTCCACACCCTACTAAACACACTCCTTCCCCAGAGGCCCCAGTGTCCACCCAGACACCACCTCCCTATTCACCCTTGTTTTCTTTGGTCATCTCCCACATTCTTCAAGGGGATCTGAGATGGCGACTCTCACACCCCAGCACCTTAAGGGAAAGGCTGCTATTGAAAGGCGTCAGGGAGAAGTGGCAGTGACCTCTCTGCTAAACTGGTGGCTGGACCTGTGGGAAATGATGGGATGAACCCAATGACCAGGCAGAAACACCAGGAAACAAAATTAGGACTTGTGAGGTTTGGATTCTGCATTGGATTAGCCCAAATCTAACCCATCCTTATCCAAATTTCATATGGGACAGGGATTTGATGGGGTGAAATTTGAGGGTTTGATTACATGCTAACCATTAAGATGTGGGATAGATTTTTCTATTGTCAATTAGTCCATCTGACAGTCACAAAAATAAATATTTTTGCCCATTTGAACTGAGTAAAATGCATGAAAAAGATAGACAATTGCATATCCTCAACCCTTTTCTGTCTCCGGGTGACTTTATTCCTAGTACGTAAATGCTAGAGAGTTGAACAAATGTCCCATTCATCTTTCTGGTGAAAAAAGTGGGCAAACAAAACTAAACAGCTATCCCCATACCCAAGCTTGCTACCCATCACCACCAAACTGTACTCAGAGGTGCTTATTAATAAAGATAAATAAGAACCAGGACGCCCGGCCTGTCATTTCAATTTGCTATATCAGGGCAGAATATTTAAAAAATATTATTTCTATAGAAATATTGAAAGCCCATAAACCTTGAGAGATTTGCCAAGATCATCAATCAATATGGCACAAATTAACAAATGGCAGTTTCCCAGCCTCAACAGTTGCTAGGGTGCAGATGCAAAAAAATTAACCTCAGAAATTCTTCTTTAGACAATGTTCATGGAGGAAGAAATTGACTTGCAGCAGAAAAGTTAGGAGGGATGAATTAAGATTGGATTTTATTAGAAAAGCTGGTCTTAGAAAACATTGAATTTTAACCGGCAACTCTTGATCAGTGTTGTTATTACAATTATGTTTATTATTTGCATTACTGACGTGTCCAAATGTCTCAGTCACACTGGGGACGTCTTCACAGCCAGACTCCTAGGCCAGATTGACAGACTCAGGCTCATGCTCTAAAAATAACTATGTAGACAGTGCTTTTAAGTTGTTGCTTGGGCTAGAGCTCAGGCGCTGAAGCCTAGGGAGGGGGATGGGCTTTAAAGTCCGAGTCCAGCCGGACCCACAGCTTCAAAGCACTGTGTTTGCAGCTATTTTTGGAGCACTAGCCCGAGTCCCACAAGCTCAAGTCTGTTGACCCGAGCTGGGAGGCTCACTGCTGTAGGCTGTGTAAACGTACCCAGAGGGGAAGAAATGGCCCCTGTGCGGAGATGCTTACCATCTAACTTAGGACAAGACGCAACCAGTGTGTATAAGTAGCAAGCAGAGTGGGGAGGAGGGTAAGTGTTATTTGTGCTTGTATAATTGAAATATCTACAGATTCCAACCTAGTTCAGACCCCCTTTGTTCTAGGAGCTGTATAAACACCGGAAGATGGGATCCTGGCATCCAAAGAGATTCCAATCAAAGTAGATGAGACATTAAAAAGGTGGAAGAAAGGAAGCATTATTACCCTTATTTTACAAATGTAGGACTGTGGCACACAGAAGCTAATAATACCACCTAGCTCTTATCATCAGTAGATTTCAAACCTTTACAAAGGCGGTCACTATCATTATTCCTATTTTATAGATGAAGAAACTGAGACACGGAGGTGAAAAGTAACTTGCCTTAGGTCACCCAGCAGGCCAATGGCAGCGCTGGGAATAAACCTAGGTCACCTGAGTCACATTCCAGTGCTTTGCCAAGTAGGCCACATGGCCTTTAGATGCCTTGCCCAAGACACAAAGTCTGTGGCAAAGACATGAACCCAGGTCTTTCTCAGGGGAAGGCAATTATTTTTTGTTAAGGTCCAGATTTCTTGGTCAAGGTATAGTCAAGGTCCGGACTCCAGAGAAAATAATAATTAAAAATAACATTAATGAAAATAAGTAAATAAAAAGATTTTGGGATCCATTCAAAAGCATCTGGTGGTCTGTATTTGGCCCACGGTCCAACTCTTGACTACCCCATCCTCGTCCAATGCCTTAGTCATCCTTTCTCTAGGAAGGCAGCTTATATAGAATTTCTATGTGCACAGTTTACTTAAAGTATAAGCTCTTTGGTGCAGTGACCAATCTTTTTGTTCTGTGTTTCTCCAGTGCCTAGCACAATGGGGGCTTGGTCCATGACTTAGGCTTGTAGGCTTGCCGTAATACAAATAATAAATAACAACTTGCAAGTTTGCATTTAGGAAACTCTTTTAAGATGTTATTAAACAAGAGACATCAGTGGTGTCAGTGGTCCCTGTCCGTTTATGCTAAAGGTCATCCTTTATCCCAAACTCTAGGCTCTGGTTTACTTGTTGAGACAATCACAGGTGATAAGGTTATCTAATCACTTCTTCCATGTGGCTTACGAGAGTTTATCTTTCACTATATACCCGATAGTGCTGCAGTCTTTGCTCAGGAACAAGGTGATAAGGAGCCCATTCTGGTCAACTGGAAAACTCCCCTTGACCTCAAGGGGGCAGAATCAGGCCTTGTGGTAACCACGGTCAAATTCTGGTAGCAGCTTTTTAAGGAGGACTCTAATAATGTGGCCCTTAGATTGGTTAGACATCATTGAGCAAAGGTATGAGGTTATGTATTTAGGAAATGATGCTCATCCACTGCACTAGACTCTTTCACAATAATTTAAAACATAGAGAGCCAGATCCTTATTTGGTGTAAATGAGCGCAGCCCCATTGACTGCAGCAGAGCCACACTGATTGCTGTCCCTAGAGTTACACCATGTTAAACCAGCTGAGGATCTGTCCCTATCTCCAGCAAGGACCATGCAATGCAATCAATATAGCAATAGTAAAGGCATAAACCACTGTTGTATAAATTCATTCCTGGATTAAAAAATAGTAGAGCAATATGTTAAATACAACCCTGTGATTGAACAGTTAACAGCAGGGTCTGTTTCTTTTTCATACCCCCCCCCCCCCAAAAGACTTTTTCATCAAAAAAATAAATTGTTCAAAACGTGTTGACCAGTTCAATGGGGAATGCAGCACAAGTGAACTGTTAGGGGACTTACGAATGAGTCAAAGGACTGAACTGAGGACAAATCAGTACTGGAAAACTAAGTGTCTATTACTCAGTGAAAACTGGCAACCTGGCCAGCAGCTGTGCAAACTTCACAGAATGCCCCATCAATGTGCTTCTTCCCTTTCTGGAGATATTCAGGTTCCTTGCCTATCCGTTCTATGGCCTTGTGACTATTTTTCAGAAACACTCATTTAGAGTTAACTGCAGTCGGCTTTTATTAATTTGGACTTCAAGCCTCGGCCCAGTGTAGCTCCATTGACATCACTGAAGCTACACCAAATTACACCAGGTGAGAAGCTCACCTAGGAAGTCAACTGAATTTTAGTGCCCAGGTTGATATAGTTTCTCGTTCTTATTTATTGTATTTTCCCCTCATATACTCATGACCTAAAATAATAACAAAACCTTGCTTAGTACTTGTGTTGTTTCCAAAGGCTATTTTTCACGGAGGTAAGAGGGGGAGGAAGCTTTTTTTTAAAATGGAATTACACTGTTCTCTACCAAAAATATTTAATCATAATTACATTAAGAAACATTTATAAAAAGTTAAGTAACAAAATAAAATGGGTTGGAGAGCACAAAAGGGGGAAAAAAGGACAGAAAGGATTAAGTGGATTCATATAAAGAATAGATTCTACTTAATGAAAATTTCCACAGTGTTCAACATTTTTATTATGGTTAATAGCACCGTGCTTCATTTTTGTCTGCAGTAATTGTGTATCCTTAATGAATGGGCACTCTTATTTCCCCATTGAGCACTGACAGAAATTAATAAACCTAATTCTGTAGGTTTAAGTTTAATTCTGGTGAAATATATAAAGTAGTTACATTTTCACTTAGCGACTAACTGGAATAGAAATGGGCTTACGCTTCTCAGCAACTTAATAGGGAGAAAATTGGGTTTTCTTTTTTTTCCCTCCCCCCTCCAGCACTTGGGTCTATTTTCATTGCCGTGTGCAATAAAAGACATGTCATGGCTGGTGAAGCTGAACAGAACCTAGGGTGAGTGTTGTAAAAAAGTACAATTACTAGACTTAGCCCTTTATTCCAGCCTAGCCGTTAATGATTGGTGAAGACTATCTCATCAGTTTACATTTTGATAGAGACAACAAGCAATCAAGAGAATCAAGTCAGACAACTAGAAAACAAATGAAGCCACCACAGTAAACACAAAAATGGGGTGCTCTGGGGCTGAGTAATTGTCTCCTTGTCTGGTTGTACCAGGTGTTGAATGTAGAAATTAAACAAGGCTGCGTTGAAAGTGGGTAATGCACTGTGCAATTATTTGGGATTGTTTAAAATAAAAATGGTATTGAGTTTGATTGTGGGTAAACAAGTCTGATGGTGAAATCCTGTGATTGCATTTGGAGGAATACAAGGCAGAATCTGACCCCCGAGGAGTTCATTTTACGCAGAATGCTCTTCAGTCAGACTGTGCCTCGGGCTAAGATCTTATGAGTTAAACAGAGTGGACCTAGTTTATACCTCAATAAGAAGCCTGTAAGGAAACCCCCCAGGCAATGCATGAAGTGGTGTTGGTGATTCACCCATGGCTTCTCTTCTCTCTGAACTACTGTGAAGCAAGGGCCTGGCATACTGTTTGCTGTTGAGAGTTGCCACCTTTTGGAGGCCAGCTGAAACTCGTGTCCTGATCACCTGTGGCCATTAGAAAGCCCTAGTACTTTTTACAAGAATAGGGATGTCAGCCCAGTGTCTTGGCAAAATTCCACTTTGGGTAATAATGATATGCATTTTTCCTATCTACATTTCTACCCCGAAGTTTCACATATACAATGGGCCAGACCCTTACCTAGTGTAGGTACAAAGAATCAAAAATAGAGCTTGCTGCCCTAATTTCCACTCTGTATTAGAGATGCTGGGAGCACAGCAAGGGTTGACAATGAGCAAAGATTGTGAGGATGGGGAATGGAAAGTACAAAGGTTGCAAGAAAGGAAGATCATGAGATTCTCCTATTGCTGCATTATCATCCATGTACCTTGGTTAGAGCCTCTTTATTTTAAGAGACTATAAATATTATTTAGTTAAATGATGTTTAATATTAAGACCTAGACCTGGGAAAGAGGGTGGGTTGAAGGACAGTGATGAAAGTGAGCCTTGAGGAGGGATCTGAAGAGGGAGAGCGAAGTTGCGATGGCAAGCAAAAGAACATAAGAATGGCCATAGTGGGTCAGACCAATGGTCCATCTAGCCCAATATCCTGTCTTCTGACAGTGGCCAATGCCAGGTGCCCCAGAGGGAATGAACAGGGAATCATCAAGTGATCCATTCCCTGTCGGCTCATTCCCAGCTTCTGGCAAACAGAGGCTAGGGACACCACACCTGCCCATCCTGGCTAATACCATTGATGGACCTAGCCTCCATGTAATTCTTTTGTATCCCTGTTATAGTCTTGGCCTTCACAACGTCCTCTGGTAAAGAGTTCCATAGGTTGACTGTGTGTTGTGTGAAGAAATACTTCCTTTTGTTTTAAACCGGCTGCCTATTAATTTGGTGACCCCTGGTTCTTGTGTTATGAAAAGGAGTAAATAACACTTCCTTATATACTTTCTCCACACCAGTGATGATTTTATAGACCTCAATCGTATCCCTCCTTAGTCGTCTCTTTTCCAAACTGAAAAGGCCCAGTCTTATTAATTAGTTAGTCTCCTCATACAGAAGTGGTTCCATACCCTAATCATTTTTGTTGCCCTTTTCTGAACCTTTTCCAATTCCAATATATCTTTTTTGAGATGGGGTGACCACATCTGCACACAGTATTCAAGATGTGGGCGTACCATGGATTTATATAGGGGCAATATGATATTTTCTTATTATCTATCCCTTTCTTAATTCCCAACATTCTGTTTGCTTTTTTTTGACTGCCAGGAAGGTCAGGAAGGATGTTCCAAGGCCTAGTGGAGCAGCATGAAACAAGACACAAAGGTTGGGCGGGAACAGAGGAGCAAGCAGCAAGAAAGGAGGAAACAGTGGTTTGTGTAGAGCAGCTGTGGGGCCCTGAAGGTGAGGATCAGTATTTGAATCTGATAAGAAAGGCAATCAGGTACAAAGACTCAAAGGTACCAAGCAAAAAGTGGACAAGTGTAGCAAGAATCAAGGCAGGAGATAACCAGGGCCTGGATCAAGGTTTTTGCAGTGTGGAAGGAAACCACAGGATGGATTTGAATGCTCTTAGAGAGGAATAAGAGGCAAGATTTGGTCTGGATGGGGAGGAGGAGGAGAGAGAAGAACCAAATATGATACTAGGGTTGCTGGCCTTGTTTCCTGGATAGTCGAGTTGCTGACAGTGTTAAAGAGTGCGGGGAAGGTTTGTTTGGGAGTTCCATTTTTGCCCTTGTTTCATCATTTGCTACCCTCTGGTTTGAAAATCAGGAAGCAGAAACAATATCATGTGACCTGGGTGACCACTCGTGTGCGCACACACACACACAGTCAAAGAAAACAATTCATGAACAACCTACAAGACTTCATTATTCTCAGCAGCCTATAACTCACAGGGCAGACATAGGCTCTGAATCCAAAAGGAGCTGTTCCAGTGAGAAATGAGATGAAATAATATACTAATGTGGGCGTTCCTGGGGGAGGCATGATAAAAAGCTGCTATCAGGAAAGGTCAGTGGCAACTGGGAAGCCTACACTGGGTTGCCTCTGCCAGCTTATATCATTTCTGCAATCCTCAGATATTAAAGGAAAGTATTTTGTGGGAGGTTACTGAGGGAAAGGAAGCAAACAAGTCAGTGAGATACACAAGACCTGGGCAGGATGCTGAAATGTAACAGGTATTCTGTTCAGGGTATTGCAGAATTCTTTCATCTGCTCTGCATCCAGCTCTCTAGCTAGCGTGGGCCCTCGGTTCTGCTATTGGATCCATGCAGGTGAATCTAGTGGCAGATTCAGGGTCTATCAATACAAAATCTCCATCACCATGGTATCTGAGTGCTAAAAACATTATAAAGCTATACAATTACACAGAAAACTATGACAAAACTAAGTGACAAAGGATAGGCCAGGGGTCGGCAACCTCTGGCACGCGGCTCGCCAGGGTAACGACCCTGGGCCGGGCCAGTTTGTTTATCTGCCGCATCGGTAGGTTTGGCCGATCGTGGCTCCCACTGGCCGCGGTTTGCCGTCCCATGCCAATGGGGGCTGCAGGAAGCGGCGCGGGGCGAGGGATGTGCTGGCCGCAGCTTCCTGCCGCCCCCATTGGCCTGGGACGGTGAACCGCGGCCAGTGGGAGCCGCAATCAGCCGAACCTGCCGACGCGACAGGTAAACAAACTGGCCCGGCCCGCCAGGCTGCTTACCCTGGCGAGCTGCGTGCCAGAGGTTGCCGACCCCTGGGATAGGCCCTTGGTCCCTGAGGAGCATCTGACTAAGTGGTTTGATGTTCAGAAGAGTTGATTCCCCAGCAGTACAGTTGATAAGGAAATAACTCTTCATCTCCGCCCCACCCCAGGAATTTTTTCCCCATTTTTGTCAAAAATGTTCTTCACAACTTTTCAGGTTTTTATCAAGACTATTCAGTTGCTGCAAACCAAAAACAAAAAACAATACCTTAGTTCAGGTCGTCAATTTTTCAGCAAAAACCTATGAAAACAGACTTTTTTGGGGGGAGGGGGAGAGCAAAATCTTCCATTTTGGCAAAACATTTTTTGTAGAAAAAAGTTTGGATGAAAATGTTTTTATCGGCTCCAACAGTGACTCCCATGTAAGCCACTTATTCACGTTCCTAACAATGGACTTGGGAGCCTAATTTCAGGCACCCACTGTTGAAAATGTTTGGCTATATTTTCCCCTTTGCCTCAGAAAGGCATCACTCCTTCCCCGTTCTCCCATCAATCCTCCTCCTATCCCCTTTCATCTGAGTTGCACTGGCCAACCTGTTGGGGTACCAGGACCAAGGCCCCACCCAGTGGCCACTCCTTTCAACCTACTTGCTCAGGGTGGCACAGTTAATAGATGTATAGTACTTGCTTGGGCTTAGGCGTCTGGACCTAAGCCTGGAGAGGACACCTAAATGCATAGAGATGAGGTCTTATAGAATCATAGAAATGTAGAACTGGAAGGGACCTTGAAAGGTCATCGAGTCCAGTCTCCTGCCTTCACAGCAGGACCAAGTACTGTCCCCAACAGATTATTTTGCCCCAGATCCCTAAATGGCACCCTCAAGGATTGAACTCACAACCCTGGGTTTAGCAGGCCAATGCTCAAACCACTGAGCACCTGAGTTGCCATGTAGGCTGGGCCATGATTTCAGCCTAAATTAATTTTGTTCTGGACATAAGGAGATTGCATTTTATTGTTAAAAAAAATTGAAATGTGAGAAGTTTTATTCTTAACAGTGGTGGGATGATGCAGAGGCAATGGAGAATGGCTCCCGTAGCAGCACTTCAAGTTTGGGCACTGAGTGATTTGTTGCTATTGGCAAGATACAACAAAAGCCATGGTTTCTATTCCAGCATTTCATCTAATAAAGATGGAAGCAATTTCTAGTCAAAGACTGTATCTTAATTATTTTGGGTAAAAATGGTGTTTCCCCAAGGCTGAGTTTCGTTCCATGTCCTACACATTTCCCAGGCAATAAAACAGTCATTCAAATCAGACAGATATACACTTTAATGTGCCACATAGAAAATCTGCCCCAACATGTTTAGGATCAAATTCCACTGCCTTACATACAGTATTACTCTTTGATTTCCAAACCCCCCAGAACACCCAGGAAAGGCAGTTCTCCTGCAATCACGGGGTTTTCTTGGTGGTGAACAGTGTGATGATCTACCTGCTCGGGACGCAGTTGGACAGAGTGGTGCACCATCTTCTTCTCCTCCCTCCCCGATTTTTTCATTTGAGCAGACTCTGATCGCACTCCTCTGCAGAAGAGCTTTCCCGCACGCAGTGCCAGCAGGACTGTGAAACTGACTAGGATCACGTTCCATAGTCAATTTCACATAAACCGCTGGCGCCACAGGTAAAATGCAAGTGCACGGGAATATGATCTGAGTCAATTTGTTTTTTCAGAGTTAGTGCTTGATCATTACACGGGGAGAGACGATGACAAAAAACACAGGGAGGAGGACACAAGGAGGAGAAAAGAGGAGAGAAAAAGAGAAATAGAGACAGGAAAAGGGGAGGAGAAATTCTGGAGGAAAAAAGAAGAATGGAAAAAAAGAAGAAAAAGAAACAAGAACATACAAAACTGGGTGAGAAAGATGACCGTGATTGGTTCAAAGTCATTTCAGAGGCCTGTCCCACAAGTATCATGGGAAATCTGGATTCATTAATTGTCTCTTGGACTGGTAGGCTCTGGGAGTGCTGTGTGATAGAGCACCTCTAGCTAGCTGGCTCCTCTTGCACTTCTGCAACTCCTCGGGCCAGTTAAGGAACAGCAATTATTGGGCCCATTATATGTGAGCTTGAGAACAGGAGGACTCTGAAATTTGCATTCTGAGAAGTACTCAGAAGACCCCTTGGAAGATGGCAGAGGGAAACAATATGACTTACTTTCATATCCCATGTATACTTCACACTACAATGCTGTAGAACTACTGGTGGGCTTCCAAAGTCTGGAATCACAGATGGTTACATTTCTTCTCTTCTGTCGCATTGAATCTCTTTTGCCATTGCAGCTTTGCTCTAGTGTCATCTGACACGTGATGAAAGCAACTGCTCCCAGAACCACATATTTTCAGGAGGGAACATAATAATTAATGAAGCAGTGTGACCCGGAGTACTCTGAAGTCTTCACACTTGGTTTAGTGCTCATGACAACAATAATTAGCCAGGATAGTCATCATAACGGTTTTTAAAAATTAACTTTAAGAGGGAACTAGTTGGTTCAGGGATTGGTAATGTAATACAGAGTATTTTACTACCAGATCACTGGTTCCAATGCAGCCAGGGCTGATTGCAAGTAAACCTTAGTGCTCCTCGGTGGTCTAGGTGAAATGAGTTGGTGGGGCAAACACCAATTTCTAATAAATGACATGACATGAATACCTCCTTCAGAGGGGCATTTTCCACAAAGGCCAAAGATTAGCATGGAAACTAAATTGCTTCTTCACCCATAATAATGGTCTCTCCAGACACTGCACATTGGCCGCTAAGCTACTACACCTCTGGATAAACAGAGGCCTTTGATCTCCAGGGTTATCAGTCCTCTGCATTTCCCAGCCATGCTTCCACCTAAAGTGGAAAAACAAAAGTGACAAAGGGCTTATCTCCACGATGGGGTAACGCACACTAGAGAGGTGTGATTTCTAAAGCACACAAACAAGCTGCACAATAATTGGTCCATGTAGAACCTGCTGGTGTGCACTAAAGGTTCCCTAGTGCACTTTAACATAGTGCTGTTTGAAGGCCATTCTTCATTGAATACTATATGACTTTTTCACTTATAAACTGAAAATTACATGCTGATAATATGAACCAGAATCCAAATACCAGTTACACACTTGGGCTGCAAAATATCCACCGAGCCAACATCTAAATATGGAAATAGGATAGAATTCTAAATACTCCTGATCATTTTTAATGTGTTTAGGGATACAAGAGTAGCACTTCATGACTTTTATACAAAGGCCTGTGCAATGCTCAGCTGTTCAGTATCATGTTCAGTGCACCTTATTAGCCTTGTCATGACAGATCACTCTCAAGCCTAGCACTTGTTTATGCAACATTCAGAAGTACTGTGCTTCTCAACACCTGGGAATGGCTTTTTGGTTATGCTTTCTGAGTGGATTTATTTATCTGGGTGCACAATAAACATGGGCCAAGAAAGGAGCCCTAGCCTAAATACAGATGATCCAGGAAAAATGAAACGTGGCCTCATTTCTGAGTTTGCAGAACAAAAATCCAACAGTTAAGATCGTGCAAGATCAAAACCATCCTGGTTTTCATTTAACTTTATTTGAAAGCGAAATGGGCCAAAACTAGAACTGTTGACTTAACTCTCATTCCCTCTCCCCGCAGTTCCTCTACATTTATCTACACTAGGGAAATCAAATAGAATAAGGCCTGGGGAATCTGTGGTTTCAGCTTTAGGTTGGTAAAACCCAAACCATGACAAAGCTCTCTTTTGTCACTCTTTCAGACACTCATTTCTTCGCAAATATATATTTCTCTCTCTCTCTCTTTCTCACACACACACACACACACACACACACAGAAAAGAAATCAACATGGTGTTATCATGTATTAATTCATAAGGACACACAGAATTCTAAATTTAACACACCAAATACACCTCACACATTCATACGAAAGCAAACAGCTAAGTAACGGCTGAGATTTGTTCCTGTGAATCTCCCAAACTGTAGATGCAGTCAGCTGCATTGCCAACAAATTACAGGTGTACACTAGATGAGCTGATCAAATAGGATTACTAGAGCACGATGACATTTCTGTGTGCATAGCACTGTGCTATTAGCACATTCATGCTTAGGTGAACGTGTGCAGCTGGAATATACTACTCCATTGTGGGGTGCTTTTAACCAATTTTTAAGAGATTTAGTCCACCATGTAGCTACTACCAAAGCTGCTTTAACGAGGTCTCGTGCTTCTACAGAGGATTTAGATCTCCATTGAAATGCATTGGCTTGCATCACAGGCAACTCATATAAGAAGCTTTAGTGATAAAGGCAAGAGTGACCAGATGCACGTTATAGAAGGAGAAAAATGAGACTGGGGCTCTAGTCAAAAGTTTGGAAGATCCTTTCGCTTCTATATTTCAATGAGAATTTGCAATGTATGATACTATAAATGAGCTCTTTGGCTCTTCGTAGATCACTGGCCTCCACTGGACAGGATGATAACTGCTCTGCTGTGTGCCTTACATCCTCCATTGCTGACATGTAAAGGAGACTCTCGCTTAGTTCAGGTGATAGGAACCTGTGCTTTTTGAAATAGGATGGTCCATACTCTGCCCTGGTTGTCCCCATGAAATTAGGAATAATCATAGACTGTAGCAAAGTGGTGCCTTTGAATTTTCTAGTGCAGGGGTTCTCAACCTTTTTCTTTCTGAGCCCCCCCCCCCCCCCCACCCCAACATGCTATAAAAACTCCACGGCCCACCTGTGCCACAACAACTGTTTTTCTGCATATAAAAGCCAGGGTCAGCGTTTGGGGGTAGCAAGCAGGGCAATTGCCCTGTTCCCCATGCCACAGGGGGCCCTGCAAAGCTAAGTAGCTCAGGCTTCTGCTTCAGCCCCAGGTATCTGGACCTGGAGCCACAGGCTTCAGCCCCAGGTGGTGGGGCTTTGATTTTCTGCCCTGGGCCCCAGCAGGTCTAATGCCAACCCTGCTTGGCGGCCCCCCCTGAAACCTGCTTGCAGCACCCCAGTGGGTCCCGGATCCCTGGTTGAGAACCACTGTTCTAGTGGTCTCTCATAGCAAACCAACTCAAGTGTGAGTCAGGCAGCTGAACACATCTGCTGTTCGGACTGACCTGAACTGAATTCTTGAGTAGACCATAGCATTTCACTTAGCTGGCACATCTCCTTCTCCATGCTTCTCTCTAAGAAATACATTCTACAGAGAGATCACAGTGAAACCTTTTATTTCTTAACTATAAAGGTATTTCCTCAGCTCAATGAACCAGGAGTTATGCACCAAACTCTCAGGCCAGCTAGTTATGAAGAGAATCTCTCTCCAAGGGTTAAACTCCCCAGTTTTCAATTACTGTTACATAAAAACCCTTATGTTTAATTGCATTTATTGCATTTCTTTGTTTCTGAAGCCCTTGCAGAGCCCCTGTGATCATCTCCAGCATAGCCTTTTATAAACAGGTCACACAGAGAGGATATCCCGCTGATGCAGCCACATGCTGTTCTTCCACTGGGTAGCTCCATTTATCCTGGTGGCGTCATAAGAAAGAGCAATAGCATTTCCTGATACTTCTCCAGGTCTCATTTACGTCCTGTGGCTTGTCCTGTATTTTGTACTCCTTTACTCTTTGAAAAGTAGAGTATAAGGGAGATCATTAGATTTCTTTTTGCTTCCATACAGGCTGCGTAGTGGGTAGATTGTCAGGTACATTCTTGTCCATACTGCACACTGAGGAAGAAGAGTGGGTTTTCTTACTGGAGTAAGAGGCCAGTGAAGATTATTTCTTGCAGCCTGTATTCCCCAAGCAATATTTTAACTATTTCTCATGTAATAGTAAAATAGCTTCACACCAGCAGAGCCACCTCTCCTTTCATTGAGCTAGTGTTACAAACAACCAGCTTTTTAGGCCATGATGACTCCAAGACCTCCAGCTGCATTGCTCAGATTTACAGTACCAGGTGGGCGGATGCCACCACACAGGGCCAACCACAGCAATGTGCCATGCTCACTATTTCAGGGAACTCGGGTGTCGCTGGGGGAAGGGCACTCCTGGGACTAAGCAAGTGGCACTTGGTTTTCCCTACAGATCATTATCTTTCCCTTTTCTTAAAAGGAATGCTGGGTGGCAGGGATAGGATTTGAAATGAAAAACATCCCTCTGGCTCTTGCTACATGGGGAGTGTTGTGCAGCAAAGTTCTTGAATCAGGGGGGTGGAGGATATTGTTTCACACCAACCCTTCAGCCAGAAGCAAAGTTGTTTCCCCTAACAATGAAATTAAATTATATTAGATTACATGAATAGTCAAGATCAACTACAACTGTGCGCTACAAGCTTGTGCAAGTAGTCTCTTATTTAAATGAATTGCTGGGTCATTTTAATCAGTGAAGTGGCTTAGCCTAGCAAAGCCTGCCCTTCCTTTCAGTATAAGAGGCTTCCCTACCTGCACTTATCACTACTGAAAGAGCAATCCATACAATTGGGCCCCGATTCAGCAGAGCACTTAAGCACGTGATTAACTTTAAGTTCTATCGAAGTCATTGGCCTTAAATGCCTGGGGAGCTCAGGGGAGGCAAAGTGCAAAACAGCCACTTAGAGAATGAGATAGGAGCAGAGATAGGGAGGAGAAAGACACTGAGCTAACAATACATCCTGTGTAATATTTTCCAAGGTGCCGAAGTGACATAAAGAATTAAAGTCCCATTAACTTGGGAAACTAAGTCACTTCGGCACCTTGGAAAATATTTCTCCCACCTACACAGCATAGCCATGCTGTGCCCATATGCCAGCCCGGCTTTTCAGAGTGGTGTTCATAAAGTTCATAAACCCAAACTCGTTTTGCTGGCTCTGCAAACCCTGAAAGTATTTTGCAATGTGCCACAAAACTTCAGGCTCTAGAAGGCTCTTCCCACCCTACTTCTAGCAAACCAAGAGATCTCACTGTCACAGTTCAGGACAACTGCACCTGTATTCCAGCCAAGGCTTCCAGCTCCCCAGCCATTGCGTTTCTGGGTGGACACTCTTGTCTGTCTCCCTTCTGACCAGGGGATGTCCTGGTTGCTCAGTTCCCTGACTACACTATGATATTCTCAGCACAGACAGGTTGCCCAAGGACACTGCTTGCTTTCTCTTCAGAGATGCTTAACAGCTGTAACTGCTACAGCAGGGGTAGGCAACCTGCGGCACGCGAGCTGATTTTCAGTGGCACTCACACTGCCCGGGTCCTGGCCACCGGTCCAGCGGGCTCTGCATTTTAATTTAATTTTATATGAAGCTTCTTAAACATTTTAAAAACCTTATTTACTTTACATACAACAATAGTTTAGTTATATATTATAGACTTATAGAAAGAGACCTTCTAAAAACGTTCAAATGTATTACTGGCACGCGAAACCTTAAATCAGAGTGAATAAATGAAGACTCGGCACACCACTTCTGAAAGGTTGCCAACCCCTGTGCTACAGTTATTAGGTCCTTGAGGAAGATTGGGGTAGGGATTGGCTGTCTGTGGGAGTTCCCCTTGGAGATTAGAATTTGACTCTAAAAGAACTTGAAGGGGCTGATTTACTTCCAGTCCCTGAGAACTGAAACTAACTAAAAAAATGTTGCAGCCAGCATGGGGGAGTTCTGTATTAGACCTTATCCTAACAGATAAAGAAGGACTGATCACAGAAGTAAAAATTAGGGCTGTCGAGCGATTAAAAATGAATTGCGATTAATCATGTGATTAAAAAAATTAATCACGATTAGTCATGCGATTAATCAGGCTGTTAAACAATAAGAGAATACCATTTATTTAAATATTTTTGGATGTTTTCTACATTGATTTCAATTACAATACACAATACAAAGTACACAGTGCTCACTTTATATTTATTTTTGATTACGAATATTTGCACTGTAAAAAACAAAAGAAATAGTATTTTTCAATTCACCTAATACAAGTACTGTAGTGCAATCTCTTTATCATGAAAGTTGAACTTACAAATATAGAATTATGTACAAAAATAACTGCATTCAAAAATAAAACAATGTAAAACTTTAGAGCCTACAAGTCCACTCAGTCCTACTTCTTGTTCAGCCAATCGCTCAGACAAACAAGTTTGTTTACATTTGCAGGAGATAATGCTGCCCGCTTCTTTTTTACAATGTCACCTGAAAGTGAGAACAGGCATTTGCATGGTACTGTTGTAGCCAGCGTCGCAAGATATTTACCTGCCAGATACGGTAAAAATTAATATGGGCCTTCATGCTTCAACCACCATTCCAGAGGACGTGTCCATGCTGATGATGAGTTCTGCTCGATAATGATCCAAAGCAGTGCGGACTGACGCACATTCATTTACATCATCTGAGTCAGATGCCACCAGCAGAAGGTTAATTCTCCTTTTTGGTGGTTCAGGTTCTGTAGTTTCCCCATTGGAGCATTGCTCTTGTAAGACTTCTGAAAGCATGCTCCACACCTTGACCCTCTCAGATTTTGGAAGACACTTCAGATTCTTAAACATTGGGTTGAGTGCTATAGTTATCTTTAGACATCTCACATTTGTACCTTCTTTGCGTTTTGTCAAATTTGCAGTGAAATTAAAACAAACATGTGCTGGGTCATCATCCGAGACTGCCATAACATGAAATATATGGCAGAATGAGGGTAAAACAGAGCAGGGGACATACAATTCTCCCTGGAGTTCAGTCACAAATTTAATGAACACATTATTTTTTAATATGCATCATCAACATGGAAGCATGTCCTCTGGAATGGTGGCCGAAACATGAAGGGGCATACAAATGTTTAGCATAACTGGTATGTAAATATCTTGCAACACTGGCTACAAAACTGCCATGTGAATGCTTGTTCTCACTTTCAGGCAATACTGTAAATAAGAAACAGGCAACATTATCTCCCATAAATGTAAACAAACTTGTTTGTCTTAGCGATTGGCTGAACAAAAAGTAGGACTGAGTGGATTTGTAGTCTCTAAAGTTTTACATTGTTTTGTCTTTGATTTAGGTAACAAAAAAAAAATCTACATTTGTAAGTTGCACTTTCAGGATAACAAGATTGCACACTACAGTACTTGTATGAGGAGAACTTAAATACACAATTTCTTTTGTTTATCATTTTTACAGTGCAAATATTTGTCATAAAAATAGTAATATAAAATGAGCATTGTACACTTTGTATTATGTGTTGCAATTAAAATCAATATATTTGAAAATGTAGAAAAACATCCAAAACATTTAATAAATTTCAGTTTGTATTCTATTGTTTAACAGTTCAATTAAAACTGCGATTAATCACAATTCATTTTTTTATCGTGATTAATTTTTTTGAGTTCATCGCGTGAGTTAACTGCAATTAATTGACAGTCCTAGTAAAAATTAATGGCAGCTTAGGTACATATTATCATTACTTGATCACATTAATAATGTGCAGTCAGAACACAGTCCAGACTATTAACATATACACTTGGTGCTTTAATAGGGCCAATTTCACAAAGCTGTAAACAATTGTTAGCCAAATCAGCTGTGAGGAAGATTTTAATCAGAAA
Source organism: Terrapene triunguis (assembly GCF_002925995.2). Classification (NCBI taxonomy): domain Eukaryota; kingdom Metazoa; phylum Chordata; order Testudines; family Emydidae; genus Terrapene; species Terrapene triunguis. The sequence goes on from NW_020698242.1 coordinate 5,453,970, forward strand.
AATGTGAATGATAATTGGGAATCACAATCAAAGAAGAAAACTGTATTGGTTAAAATAAATACCTGGTTTAGAGGGGAAGTGAAGGCAGCTGTAAAATTTTTTTTTTAAATAAAGTATAACAAATGGAAGAAAGAGGAAGTTGATAGTAATGAATATAAATCAGAAGTTAGGAATTGCAGAAAAACAACAAGGGAAACCAAAGGACACAAGGAGAAATCTATGGCCAGCAGAGTTAAGGACAATAAATACAATTTTTAAAAATAGTAGGAACAAAAAGGGATCCTGACAATGTATTGGCCAGGTAGAATTATCAATAATAATAAATAAAGAGGCAGAGGTATTAATAAATGTTTCTGTTCTGTATTTGGAGAAAAAACATATGAGGCAGTCTCGTCATATGATGATATCACTTTTTCCATTCCACTAGTATCTCTGGAGGATGTTAAACAGGAGCTACTAATGTTAGACATTTTAAAATCAGCAGGTCCTGATAACTTATATCCATGAGTTTTAAAAGAGCTGGCTGAGGAACTTGCTGGACCATTAATGTTGCTTTTCAATAAGTTTTGGAGCACTGGGGAAGTTCCAGAAGACTGGAAGAAAGCTAATGTTGGGCCAATTTTTAAAAAAGGTAAATGGGATGACCCAGGTAATTATAGATCTGTTGGCCTGACATTGATCACAGGCAAGACAATGGGGGGAGGGATAGCTCAGTGGTTTCAGCATTGGCCTGCTTAAACCCAAGGTTGTAAGTTCAGTCCTTGAGGGGGCCACTTAGGGATCTAGGGCAAAATCAGTACTTGGTCCTGCTAGTGAAGGCAGGGGACTGGACTTAATGACCTTTCAGGGTCCCTTCCAGCTCTATGAGATAGGTATATCTCCATATATATTTATTTAAAATATATATATATTGGATAATCAGCTGAACATGAGCTCCCAGTGTGACATTGTGGCCAAAAGAGCTAATGCAATCATGGGATGGAATACTGTGTCCAGTTCTGGCACCCACCATTCAGGAAGGATGTTAGTAAATTGGAGAGGGTTCAGAGAAGAGCCACAAGAATGACCAAAGGATTAGAAAACATGTCATGCAGTAATAAACTCAAAGAGCTCAATCTATTTAGATTAACAAAGAGAAGATTAAGGGGTGACTTGATTAAAGTCTATAACTATCTGCATGTGGATAAATATTTAATAATGTGTTCTTCAATCTAGCAGAGAAAGGTATAACACAATCCAATGGCTGAAAGTTGAAGTGAGATAAATTCAGACTGGAAATAATGAGTAAATTTTTTAAAGGTGAGAGTAATTAATCATGGAACAATTTACCAAGGGTTGTGATGGATTCTCCATCCCTGTCAACTTTTAAATCAAGATTGGATGTTTTTCTAAAAGATCTGCTCTAGGAATTATAGTGGGGAAGTTCTATGTCCTGCGTTATACAGGAGGTCAGAGCAGATGATGACAGTGGTCCATTTATGACTCTATGAAGGGCAGTGTTTGCACACCACTGCTGCTGAAATGCATTCACTGGTATGCAGGGAGGAGGTTGCGGTTTTTAAAAGGGGACATGGCAATCCTGGGGAGAAGATGCTTTGCTGAAAACGTCATGCCTGCAGCCAGGGCAGAAATATTCACTTTATGTTTAATCAAATATTGTGAAAAATAAAATTCAGGGCTTTTTCCTTTCTCCACATTGGCCTAATGCTCCCCGAGGCCCTGCTAAATATACAATGGCTCTGCTAGGCACACATCCCCAACAGAAGATGAGTAAAACCTGTGATGAATGCTCCTAAACCACAAAAATAGTCTCTGTTGAACTAGAAACTTTGTTTTATCCACAATCTGACACCGTAAACAGAAAAACCTGACAAGATTGTTTGCTGGGGGGGGTGGGGGGTGGGATGATGATTTTGTGCTGAATTAGCAGTGGGAAGTGACCAGTCTTCTCTCTCTCAAGTTCACTCCTACTCATATACATGTTATGACTAGGTTAGATGTACCTCTGTTGAGGATGGTCTAATCTGACCTTGGCACAGATGGGGGAGATGATGTCTTGAGGTCCCTTCCAGCCCTACATTTTTATGATTCTATGTTTTACCACTTGCAGATCTCAGAGTTTCTTAAAACAGCTAGCCAGGTGTCCAGTAAAGGGAAGGCAAAACCAATGTCAGGTTCCTAGAAAAAGCAAGACCAACAACCATTGGCTGAGAGTCCACCATTCATTTGTCACCACACCCTTAGAAAGTGCTGCAGGCAATATAAACCAGACCTGCTGTAAACAAGTTTCACTCTTCTCTGAATGTTCACTTTAAGGTCTGCATTTATTTGCCTACCTTTGAGCTAATACATATGGGACCAATTCATCCCCGGGGGCAAGTCCACTGAAGAAAATGTAGTTATACCAAGGTGAAATTGGAGAAGGGATGAGTGATTTTGAGTGCCCAATTCAGACACTTTTAAGAGGCCTCATTTTTGGGGGGTGGGTGCTGCAGACTTTCTAAAAAACTGCCCCCTTTAAGGTATCTCGAATTGGGCCCTTAACCACTGAGGCTCCCAGATGCATAAGTCAATTGACTCTCACGGACTACGTGTGAACTTATATATTCAAGGGGGGAGGGGGAAGATAATCACTGCAGGAATGTGACCTCTAACATTTTAGGCAACAGAAGATTCCCAGGAAATAGCCTTTTTATACTAACCTATGCCAACCACATTTCAAATACCAAAACCTCAAAAAATACCATAGAATAAATTAAAGCCTGAGCTCATGCCAGGGCCGGCTCCAGGCACCAGCGCAGGAAGCAGGTGCTTGGGGCGGCCAATGGAAAGGGGCGGCACGTCCGGGTCTTCGGTGGCGGGTCCCTCAGTCCCTCTTGGAGGGAAGGACCGGCCGCCGAATTAGGAAGCAGCGCAGTAGAGCTGCTGCCGAAGTGCCGCCAATCGCGGCTTTATCTTTTTTTTTCTTCTTCGCCTCTTGGGGAGGCAAAAAAGCTAGAGCCGGCCCTGGCTCATGCATCCAGAAATATAGATGACGGCCGGCATCTGCTCCTGGTTGCGCTGCTGACTTACTGTTTGACCTTGGGTAAGCCACTTATTTTGTGCCTCAGTTTCCCCATCAATAAAATCAGTTGAAAGGCATTATAGTGATGCAAAGCATTCTTAATCATTATAACAAATGTAGATCTTGGTTCTTTCCTTTCCCCAAGAGGTGATCTGTGGAAGCCACTTTCTTTCTTTTAAAAAAGTGGATTAAAAAAAAAATCAATCTAACTTTCTAAAATAAAATCAAAAGAAAGAATAAGGCTGGAGTTATATCTGTTCAACGAAAATCCAACATTTAAATGAGACTGCACTCACAAAAAAACAATTGTCTTACAAGGGCAATTGAAAATCAAAGTGAACGAGTATTTATAGCTACTGAGCTGTTTAAAACAACAAACTGAAACTGCAGCAGCAACCACTTCACAAAGTCATATTCTTGAAGAAGGGGAAAAAAAAGATCAAAGATCTGCAGGCAGCCAGCTCTGCATACAAGTGGCTTTATCAGCTCTTGGCTGTGTTAAAGGGAGTCAGGCATCCTGAAAGAGAAAATATTTAATGAGGCGATGAATAACACTTCTTGGCCTTAATTATAAGGCTAGTACTAAGCAACAATAATTGCAGGATAAATTATCATCAAGAGATATTTCCAAATAAAAAAAATGCATGTCATTATCAAACAATTATTTTAAGTCTCATTTACATATAAAAAAGAATAAATGGGATATTCTTTTTTTCTCTCCCTTCCATTTGTGGGGGTGGTGGAAATTTTCAGGGTGGTGCATGGGAATGAGATGCACAACACCCAGTATTGCTAATGACAGACTAATTCTCCTCACACCATGTTGCGAGTTGTGCATTCATGTCTGAGGGCAGAATTCAACCCAAGAAAAACTCAAATATCTTTGATATACTACCCCAGATTAGGGTATGTTTAATAGTGGAGATGTATGGCCTAATATCTCTTTACAAAATCATCATTGGAAATAAATGGGAGAGAAGGTGTATCTAAGTTAGGGAATATTAGATGTTATGGAGAGTAAGGTAGATAAATACGGAAGCCCTATTGACCTCAGCAGATGAGATTTTAAAAAGCTCAGGATTACAGGGACACAAAAGCCATACACGCTCTTGGAACCAGTAGATCACTCAGAACTACAGCTGGCCAGAAAATGGTTTCCCCAGACCAGTTTCCAATCCCAAATTGAAAAGTCAAAATCTAGAAAATGTTAATGAACCAACAATCCCCCCCCCCCCAAAAAAAAAAAAAAAAAAAATCAGTTTGGGTCAATCAAAATGTTTTGCTTCTGTGATTTTGAAATGTTTTGTTTTGATCTTGATCGTTTAAAATGTATTTTAGCTTCAATTTCAAAACCATCCTTTTGAACTGAAAAAGCAGAATTTTTCATTTTGAAAATGTTGAAATTGCAAATTTCAACTTTTCCCCCCTAAAAACGTTTTGAGATGAGAAATTCATCAAAAGCAAAAATTCCCCACAGTTTTGATAAATCAGCATTTTCCAATTTAAAAAGGTTTGATTTAAAAACCCCTGACTAGCTCTACTCAGAACCACCCCCTGAAGTATTCAGAGCCCCATAACTTGGTCTCCATTAGCTGTGTATTTTCCCCTTTCTTACTCCTATCTTCTCTTCTCTCTCTGACACACACATACATGCACACTAAGCACACGCAGGGCTTAATTTTCCATTGTGTTGCATGCTTCTTGTGCACCACTAGTGCAATGTGGTGTAAAACAGAGAATCAGGCCCAGGGATTGTACATATACACACACAGATACACAGTAATCGGAAACTAGGGGCCTGATCCAAAGTGCAACGAAGAAAATGAAAAGACTCCAACTGACTCAATAGGCTTTAGATCAAGCCCTAGATTCTGAATGCTTAAAAGTGGAATTATTTTTAGTTACAAAACAGATTAAAATTCATTCAGTTCCACTACTTTTTTTCAGTATAAAGTTCACTGACAATGAGGCACAGTTAGTGCACTAGCCGCCGTTTCTTATAACCGAGAGCCAAGGCTCTCAAAATAGAGAAAGATGCACAGTTCCTATTTCAAAAGCTCCCTCTAGCTTTCCCCAACTGTTTGTTACCAGGATTTTTCCTGATGATCTGCTAGAAAAAACAGCTTAGAGTCAAAGGTGGTCTCATCAGCCTTAGAGAAACACAAGCAGATATTGTATAACCAATTTCAAGTGGGTTTTTAATTTGTAAAAGCCACACAGTTAAGACGACGCTAAAAACCCACCCTCTTCTTTTGATTCAAGATCAAAGAGATTTTTATAAAAGTGACATAACCCTTAGATGTCCCAGAAAACCACATTTACCACTGAATTAACCAGCTTCAGCCTCCAAGCCTCACACACACACACAAACTGGAACAGAGGGGTTGGAGAGGCTGGTTTTATTTCAATTGTGAGCACATCTGAAAGAAACAAGCATAGGTCAAGCCCCCTGTCACTTAGTGCCAGCACATGATAGCCATTGTGGAGGGATAATAAGGATCCCTAAATGACAGATGTAGGATTAGAGAGCCAGATCCTCAGCTGGTGTAAATCTGTGTCGTTCTATTGACTTCACTGATTTACACCAGCAAATCTGACCCAGAGGCTCCAAACTGGTAGAATCCTGGGGGATTGCAACAGTGGCATGTTCAGACTCTTATGAGACAGATACTCCTTTCTCTCCTTCCCCAGTGACTGGTCAAAAGCTCTGGTGGCTGCATAGATGGCCTGAGAATATTGACCTGAGGAGAGGTAGAAAGGAGCAATTGGAAAGGGGGATGAGTAAGATCACATACGTTTTCAGAAACTGGAGCCTTTGTCCAATCTGTGCGCACGCACACTTGTGTTTTCAGGGACAAAGTTGGCATTTTGGGCACATAGCGGGCCAGGCCAGTGACTATCTGGCCACATACATGCATATAATCTCTTAACTACATGTGCCTATACAGCAGTGTATAGACAAAATTGGTGAGTAATTGCATGTGCAATGGTGCATGTGGACTTGGTTGCAAGAATCAAATCCAAAACATTTCCCGGACATTTAGGACCCTGATCAGCCCCCTCTAGCAAAAATGTGGGAAGCAGCAAAATGCCCCCAAATTTACTCCAAAGCAGTAAAATGTATTACACCCCAAATTGGTGCACTTTTTCAATGGGACCACATAGTTTTCAGTGAGCGTGGATGTTCCAGATAGGGCAGAGGTGATATTGACCAAAATGCTTTAGAAGCACCTGCACTAACACTAACACTTAGTGACCCGTTCTACATGAGATTGCCTGTTTGGCTCAGACAGGAACATGCACACGAGCAGTGACAGCTGAGAGTATCAGCAAGAGACAGTGGGAAGACATTACAAATGTGGAAGAAGGGAAAGTAATGGGAATGCACTTCAGAATCCCCTCAGACATGGCAGATGACCCTGGAGGTAAATCAGAGGTATATGAGCAGGCTTGCTCCCTAGTCTCAGATGTGAATAGGTGCTCACGCTGATGCTTTTGTAAGGTATTGGCTTTGGGTGTGCATGTGTTTGCATGTGAGTGAATGACAGAGAGCAGTCAAGTTGCTGCGGGCCCGAATTGGATCAAAGCCCTACTCCTGATGACACATAATGGAAATTCTCTCTGTTCAAGCAGTAGAGACCTGTGATTTTGGAGTTGAAGTGCCAAGGTGTAATCCTACTTCTACAGGCATGTGTGTATCCACCCAGCATGTAGGTCTCCAGCAATCTATTCTATGTCCTTATATGACCCTTATGTGAGTATGGGTGTCTGTTTTCTGAAGCACATGCATTCATTGCTCTAGATGCTGCATTGAATAGTGCTGCGCAAACCTGGCCAAATTTTCAACAGTCAGTCCAAGTACACACACCTGGACATTCCGGGTGGAAACACCTGAGCATGTGCTAATATGTCCACGCTCTAATCTAATACTCATAAGAGTGCAGGTGTTAATATTTGCATCAAAACCCACTGCAGCTTTAACTAGCTCACTTTCTGACATTTAAAAAGCAGCTTGCTGACTAAGAGATTTGGCCTTGACCAGACCTACTTATTGGAAGGCCATTTGCATTTTTCTGATGGAATGCTCAAAAATGAGCAAGTATGAAACTCACTGTATCAGTTCCTCGCTCATAGAAGAGGGGAATATGGTGACATGCTATGTTACATACCTAACCCACAGTTAGGAGTTGAAGGTGTTGGGATGAATCTCAGGACAGGAGCTAGTGAAGGAGGAGAGCCCATCACAAATAGGCTGACTTCCAAAAACTTAGTGATAGTGGCAGTGTTCATGCCCTCTTCAAAACAATCAAATCTATGCACCTTTGGTGCGAGTGGGTTATAGCGAGAGTGAGATCCAGCACAGCTGGTTGAAAATTGGAATTTCCATCCTGCAAGAAATTCCAATAGTTCGAAATTTGTTTCCATCCTGAATCTCCAACAATGAAACATGGTCATGTGACTCCCATCATACACCACATTCATTTAATCATAGGCCTGGTCTACACTACGAGTTTAGGTCGACTTTAGCCGCGTTAAATCGACTTAAGCCTGGACACGTTTACACTACGAAGCCCTTTCTGTCGACTTAAAGGGCCCTTTAAACCGGTTTCCTAACACCACCTCGACAAGGGGATTAGCGATAAAATCGGCCTTAGGGGGTCGGAATTGGGTTAGTGTGGACGGAATTCGACATTACTGGCCTCCGGGAGCTATCCCACAGTGCTTCATTGTGACCGCTCTGGACAGCACTCTCATCTCAGATGCACTGGCCAGGTAGACAGGAAAAGCCCCGCGAACGTTTGAATTTCATTTCCTGTTTGCTCAGCGTGGAGAGCACAGGTGACCATGCAGAGCCCATCAGCACAGGTAACCATGATGGAGTCCCAGTCCCAGTCCCAGGATCGCAGAAGAGCTCCAGCCTGGACCGAACGGGAGGTACAGGATCTGATCGCCATCTGGGGAGATGAAGCAGTGCTCGCCGAACTCCGAAACAGTAAAAGAAACGGCAAAACATTAGAAAAGATCTCCAAGGCCATGAAGGACAGAGGCCATAACAGGGACGCGCGGCAGTGCCGCGTGAAAATTAAGGAGCTAAGGCAAGCCTACCACAAAGTCAGAGACGCAAACGGAAGGTCCGGGGCAGAGCCGCAAACATGCCGCTACTACGCGGAGCTGCATGCCATTCTAGGGCGTGCAGCCACCACTAGCCCAAGCGTGTTCTATGAGTCCCTCTCTGCAAACGGGGAAGCGGGTTCGGCGGACGAGGAAGATGAGGATGGAGAGAACATAGATAGCTCACAGCAGCAAGGAAGCGGAGAAACCAGTTACCCCAACAGCCAGGATATGTTTGTCACCCTGGACCTGGAAACAGTAACCCCCGAACTGACCCAAGACCCTGAGGGCACACAGGGGACCTCTGGTGAGTGTACCTTTGCAAAAATTACACATGGTTTAAAAACAAGCGTGTTTAATGATTAATGATTAATTTGCCCTGGCAATCGCGGCCAGTACAGCTACTGGAAAAGTCTGTTAACGTGTATGGGGATGGAGCGGAAATCCTCCAGGGACATCTCCAGAAAGCTCTCCTTCATGTACTCCCAAAGCCTTTGCAAAAGGTTTCTGGGGAGGGCTGCCTTATCCCGTCCGCCATGGTAGGACACTTTACCACGCCAGGCCAGTAGCACGTAGTCTGGAATCATTGCATAACAAAGCATGGCAGCGTATGGTCCCGGTGTTTGCTGGCATGCAGACAACATCCATTCCTTATCGCTCTTTGTTATCCTCAGGAGAGTGATATCATTCACGGTCACCTGGTTAAAATGGGGCAATTTTATTAAGGGGACATTCAGAGGTGCCCCTTCCTGGTCTGCTGAACAGAAATATTCCCCGCTGTTAACCACGCGGTGGGGGGGAGGGGTGAAGTGACCATCCCAGAGAATTGGGTGTGAGGGGGAGGGGAGTTAGTTGGGTTTGTGCTGCATGTTAAACCTGAAATCGCAGCCCCTCCTTTTACATTGCAAACCCATTTTAAATGGCACGGGTGCTTGGTATGGGAAATGAGGGCAGAACTGTTTGAAACCATCCCCACATGTTAAGAAGGTTAAAAAAGCCCAAAGACTATATGTCTTACCATGGCTGCCTGCAAGCTGAAATCTGTGTCCTGGCACTGCGTGAGTGATCTCTCACACCAAACCAGGAGACTCTCAATATAAGAGGAAAAATGCGACCTTGTAACGAAAGCACATGTGCTGTGTGATGTTGTGAACAGCAAAATCTAACGTGAAAGAGTCTACCCATTGTTCTCTAAAATGTATCTTTTTTAACAACCTCTCCCTTCTCCACCAGCTGCAAATCTTACTCCTTCGCAGAGGCTAGTGAATATTCGAAGAAGGAAGCGAAGGACGCGTGACGAAATGTTTACTGAACTTCAGACCGCCTCCCACGCTGACAGAGCACAGCTGAATGCGTGGAGGCAGTCAATGACTGATTTTAAAAAAGCCCAATATGAGCGAGAGGAGAGGTGGCGTGCTGAAGAGGAGAAGTTGCGTGCTGAAACGCGGGCTGAAGAGGAGAGGTGGCGTCAACTTGTAATCAGAAAGCAAGAGTCGATGCTCCGGCTGCTGGAGCATCAAAGTGATATGCTCCTGCGTATGGTTGAGCTGCAGGAAAGGCAGCAGGAGCAGAGAACGCCGCTACAGCCCCTCTGTAACCAGCAGCCGTCCTCCCCAAGTCCCATTGCCTCCTCACCCAGACGCCCAAGAACACGGTGGGGGGGCCTTCGGCCACCCACTCACTCCACCCTAGATGATTTCCATAGCAATAAGTTTTAAAGTTTTAAATTGGAGTGTGTCCTTTTCCTTCCCTCCTCCCCCACCCATCCCGGGCTACCTTTCCAATTATCCCCCTAGTTGTGTGCTGAATTAATAAAGAATGCATGAATGTGAAGCAACAATGACTTTATTGCCTCTGCAAGTGGTGCTCGAAGGGGGGAGGGTAGTAGGGGAGGGTGGGGTGGTTGGTTTGCAGGGAAGTAGAGTTAACAGGGTGGTGGGGGAGGGGCAGAGGGTTCATCAAGGAGCAACAAACAGAAGTTTCACTCCGTAGCCTGGCCAGTCACAAAACTGGTTTTCAACGCTTCTCTGATGCGCACCGCGCCCTGCTGTGCTCCTCTAACCGCCCTGGTGTCTGGCTGCGCGTAATCAGCGGCCAGGCGATTTGCCTCAACCTCCCACCCCGCCATAAATGTCTCCCCCTTACTTTCACATATATTGTGGAGCGCACAGCAAGCAGCAATAACAATGAGGAGATTCTTTTCGCTAAGGTCTGAGCGAGTCAGTAAGCTGCGCCAGCGCGCTTTTAAACGGCCAAATGCACATTCCACCACCATTCGGCACTTGCTCAGCCTGTAGTTGAACAGGTCCTGACTACTGTCCAGGCTGCCTGTGTACGGCTTCATGAGCCATGGCATTAAGGGGTAGGCTGGGTCCCCAAGGATCACGATAGGCATTTCAACATCCCCAATGGTTATTTTCTGGTCCGGGAAGAAAGTCCCTTCCTCCAGCTTTCGAAACAGAAGAGACTGCCTGAAGACGCGAGCATCATGTACCCTTCCCGGCCAGCCCACGTTGATGTCGGTGAAACGTCCCTTGTGATCCACCAGGGCTTGCAGCAGCATTGAAAAGTACCCCTTGCGGTTTATGTAGTCGGCGGCTTGGTGCGCCGGTGCCAAGATAGGGATATGGGTTCCGTCTATGGCCCCACCACAGTTTGGGAATCCCATTGCAGCAAAGCTATCCACTATGGTCTGCACGTTTCCCAGAGTCACTACCCTTGATATCACCAGGTCTCTCATTGCCCTGGCAACTTGGATCACAGCAGCCCCCACAGTAGATTTGCCCACTCCAAATTGATTCCCGACTGACCGGTAGCTGTCTGGCGTTGCAAGCTTCCACAGGGCTATCGCCACTCGCTTCTCCACTGTGAGGGCTGCTCTCATCCTGGTATTCTGGCGCTTCAGGGCAGGGGAAAGCAAGTCACAAAGTTCCATGAAAGTGCCCTTACGCATGCGAAAGTTTCGCAGCCACTGGGCATCGTCCCAGACCTGCAACACGATGCGGTCCCACCACTCTGTGCTTGTTTCCCGGGCCCAGAATCGGCGGCCCACGGCATGAACCTGCCCCAGTAACACCAGGATTTCCACATTGCTGGGGCCTGTGCCTTGTGAGAGGTCCATGTCAATTTCCTCATCACTATCGTCGCCGCGCTGCAATCGCCTCCTCCTCAGCTGGTCCTGGTTTGGCTTTGGCATGTCCAGGAGGCTCTGCATGTTTTCCAGGACAATGCGCGTGGTGTTCATAGTGCTCAGAATTGCCGCGGTGATCTGAGCGGGCTCCATGATCCCAGTGCTGGCTATGGCGTCTGGTCTGAAAAAAGGCGCGAAAGTAGTATCTGACGGACCAGGGGAAGAAGGGAGGGAGGGAGAGAGGGAGGGAGGGGCGAGTGACACCGCGTACAGGTACAGGGAATGAAAATCAAGAAAGGTGGCTTTGCATCAGGGAGAAACACAAACAACTGTCACACAGAATGCCCCCCCCCCCCAAAGATTGAACTCAAAAGCCTGGGTTTAGCAGGAGGGAGGGGGGAAGCAAATGAATGGAGAATAAATCTATTTTTTACATCTTAAGACGACGGCGCAGCATGACTGATAGCCCTTGGCATTTTCTGGGTGCTTGGCAGCAAATACTGGGCGCTTGGCAGTAAGCCTTCAGGTCTATTGCACCATCTGATACCCACTGCAGTACGACAACGATGGATACCAATCGTAATATGCTATCTACTGCCCAAAAGGCAAGGGGTTGCTGCTGTGTAGCAATCTAGCCCCACGTCTGCCAGCCCCATGTCTGCCAGCACCCAGATCGCCATCAGCCTCTTCTGGGTGCTTAGCAGACAATACTGGGCACTTGGCAGAAAATAGCATACTACGACTGATAACCATCATTGTCTGCCCGGGTGCCCATGATTGACAGCCGCTGCAGTACGACGACGACGGATACCAGTCGTAATAAACCATCTTCTACCAAAAGGCAAGGGGCTGGTGCAATGCAGCACCACGGCTGCCAGCCCCACAGCTGCCTGCACCCAGATCGCCAATGAAGGCTACCAGTCATGCTGCACCGTCTACCGCCAAAAGGCAGTAAGCTGCTGCTGCTGTTTAGCAATGCAGTCCCACGTTTGCCGGCACCCGGAAGAGATATGGTGACGGTAAGCTGAGCTGAGCGGGCTCAATGCTTGGCGTGGTATGTTGTCTGCACAGGTAACCCAGGTAAAAAGGCGCGAATCTATTGTCTGCCGTTGCTGTGACGGCGGGGGAGGGGCCTGACGCAATGTACCCAGAACCCCTCGCGGCACTGCTTTGCATCATCCGGGCATTGCGATCTCAACCCATAATTCCAATGGGCGCCGGAGGCTCCGGGAACTGTGGGATAGGTACCATAGTGCAATGCGCCGGAAGTCGACGCTAGCCTCGGTACTGTGGACGCGGTCCGCCGACTTCATGCACTTAGAGCATTTTAGGTGGGGACACACACAATCGGCTGCATACAACCGGTTTCTATAAAACCGGCTTCTATAAATCCGACCTAATTCTGTAGTGTAGACATAGCCATAGGGAATACTTAAGTGCTTCCTGGGTGATGGAGTCCATGCAGGGACCCAGTTTGTTAAGGAGACCAGAGACAAGAGGCACCAGAGCAGCTCAGGCAATGCAGATTAACATCAAACTGATCTGAAACTAAACACTTTGATTTGGTTCAATAAATCTGCCCCAGAATGAAACGTTTCATTTCAATTTTTCTAGCAGATGATCACGAAAAACTTTTGATTTTGTACAAACTGCATTTTCCATTGGAAAAAAACATTTCTACAGAAAATTCATGACCAGCTCTGATGTCCAGCCTACCAAAGTCCAGGGAATGGGCTAGAATAGTCCTTAAACACAAAAGAAAAATCAAATAACTTTTGTTTCTAATACCTGACCTATATATATCAACCCAATCCAACTCCCAGTGAAGTCAATAGAACAACTCTTCTCTGGTGGAAAGGCATCAAGCCCTATATGACTAGAAAAATATGCATAAACTTGGTGTTTCTACAAAATAAATCATCTGACTCCTTCCTTTACTATTATCATCCCTACTGACTCTTCCAATTATTTTATCGCTCTTGTGAATTACACAGATGATACATTATAACCTCATCCTATTTCTACAGGTATTCTCAGGAAACTGCAATGTCTCAGCATTAAAACAAAGCACTGCACGTTATGCAATAAAACAGAAGTTTATAATGAAGTTAAAAATTGGGAGCTTTATGAGAAAGTTAAAATTGTCACAGAGAACGGTGCAGAAAGATTTATTGCATTAACAGTGTGCCCTAAAATGAAAAGATTAAATAAAAAAAGCAAAGTCTTTTATAAACTGAAGCAAACGTAGAGGCAATGTCAAAGCTATTCGGCCACAAATTAGACCCATCATTTTTGCTTTGCAGGGTCTGTCTTGCTCATGATTTTTTTTCTGCACAGGATTGGATACAACAGAATGAAGAGAACAGGGAACTAGGCCAAAAAAGAGATGGAGAGCACATTTCTGAAGGAGTATAAAGGGATGTACAGGGTGTCTATGTTAGGTGTGGTAGTAATATCCCTTGATATCACCAATCACAGACTGTATAAGGTGTGCACAAAGGGTAGGTCTACACTGCAATCTGTGCAGCACGAGTAGGCATACCCACACAACTATAACTGTGCTAGCATGACTAAAAAAGTGCAGATGCAGCAATATGGGCTTCAGCAGGTTTGAACAACCACGACAGGGAGCCCAGGCATGACCCGCAATGACACCGTGGATTGCAGTGGGGACATACCCAAATGCACACCAAACAAGGTTCTCTTTAGAGGGTGGTCATTTTTTCCCCTACAGAAAATCTTCACTTTTTTTCCCTTTTAGTGGAGTTATGCTTAGGGTGATCATATTTTCCAAAGGGAAAATGAGACACTGCATGGGGCACGCCCGAGGGCCTCTCCCCTGCATGGGGCTGGCCTGAGGCCCCCCTCTGTCTGTCTGGGGCTGGCTTCACTGCACACCCACACACTGCCGGCCTTCTGCACTAGGGTGGGGCTGGTGTCGCTGCTTGCTGGAGCCTTGCCTGCGCACTGCTCAAACTCTGTCTCCCCCCGCCGCGTGGGCAGGCATTGCTGCTTCCCCCTCCCCCACTCGTTCCCCTACACCCCACCTTTTTGGCAAAAGTGGGCATCTGTCCGGTTTGCTCTTGCCAACTAATCAAGTTGGCAAGAGCAAATGGGACAAATGCCCACTTTTGCCAAAAGAGTCACCATAGCCGGGACAGGGCTTAAAAAAGGGACTGTCTCAGCCAAAACGGGACATATGGTCACCCTTCTTTAATTGGGTTCAGTCTATGTGCGCACACAAGAGCCCAGTAGCAGGGTGTCCACAGCTAATGCAAAGAGCACATTTTCAGTAATGTACACAGACCCGAAATCAGACTAACAGTGATCAAGGAAATCCAAGCATGTTGTCAATGTCGCTTTGCCATAGTATTGTCAGTTATCTCACTTAAAATGTTTGATTCAGTCACCCTCATTTGCCCCATTGATTTGAATGGGATTACTTGCAGAGTAAATTCCTACTCAAGAGGAGTAATGATGGCAGACCCTGTGAGATGCTGAATACCGTCAATTCCCATCCAAGGGTTCTCACTTAGCACCCTGTGGAGTGCAGGGCCAGTTTGCATCTATTTTTTATGTTGTTATTATTATTAATAAAGAAAATCAACAAAAGCTCTGACAGAAATAAATGGTCAGAAAAGAACTCCTTCCTCTAAATTCAAAAGACTTAAGAAGTATCTACTATGGGAAGGCAATAGACCAGATCCTCAGAAGATGTAAATCAAAGCCAATGGAGCTTCACCAATTCACACGGGCTGAAGATATGGCCAATATAGAGACATAACTCCCCCCTCCCCCCGCAAATTCCACAAATGCTTTCTGATTCAAAGTGACTAGTGCTTCCCTTTAAACAATTACATTCTCCAGCACGTCTCCCAATGTGGGTCTTCTAATGTATTCTCATGTAGGAACATTTATTGCCTGTGTATGTTTCCATTTTCCTTGAGATTTCAAAATAGTTGGCACTGTTAACTTAGAATATTGCTAGTTAATTGTTGGCTAGAAAAGACAAATTCTGAGCAAGGGAACCGTTCTGGGAGGATTTAGTGTATTTGAATTATTTAGACCCCTGCCGGTAACGTGACAGGATTGTTTCTCTCTTGCAGTAGCCTGCTGGTACAAGAATTAAAACTGTCAGTGCACGGTAAAGCCTGGGCTAGGCCTTCGTAATGAGCTTGATCAGTCAATAAATGATTTTATACAGCAAATTAAACCGTACATGTGTTTTGGGTGGTAAATATTTAGAGAATAAAGATATCTAGCTAATGAGGAGGGCTGGGTAGGAAAAAATATAACGCAAATGTCAATCCTTTAAATCTTCAGCATGCTAGGATTTTGTAGAAAGTTTACTGCCACCGTCTTCTTTTATTTTGTCTACCTCTGCAAACAGCAAGGGAACACCCTATTTCCACTGTATTTACAGATGCACTGGTGGAGGTGGTATTTGGGCTGCTGGATTTTGTGTTGGTCAGAATTCCACCGACACATTTGGCTCTAGAGCTCGAACATCCAACAGCCTTATGTTGAAAGCACTATCAGAGAGAAGCGTTCTAGACTTGTGTTCATAATAATAGATGAAAGCAGCAAGTTTCAGTAGGCAGTGTGGTTCAGTGGGGAGGGTGGTAGGCTTGTGGCCTCGGTTCCATTTCTGGCTTTAGTCCCTTCCCCAAAGAACTTCACTATCTAATGTATATCGTTTCGGGATCTGGTTGCATCTTTCCATGTGTCCTGCTATCACAGCTGCAATCAGCACAGACACTCAAACTGGACACCTCTCTTACAAACAGGAGACTGCATCCAACAGGATGACCCTTCCGTTCTGGAATTTACTTTTCCCTTTTCACCCACCCCAGCCCTATTAACCTTCTAGTTATGTTCCAAGAGCCATCTTTTTTCTAGGGAAGGGCTGGGATGTTTTTTTATCTTGGAAGGGGCATTTATTACCAAGATTAACATTTTCCATAAAAAAAAAATCATTTTAGTCAAAAAGTCACTTTTCGTCGAGAAAATGCTTCTATTAAAAATAATAATAATAATAATAAAATAAAAAACCCAACCTCCAGCAGCTCTGTAAAGAATCCATGGCATTCTTTCCAAAGCTAGGAGTGTTAACCCAAAGTCCTTGTCAAATTCCAACTCCAGTAGCAATATTTATTCTGCCACTGCAGTCGCATACATTATTTTTCTATATGTTCTGACAAGGAAAGTGTGCTCAAAACCCTAATTGAGTCCAGTAGAGCAATGATTTTAATTATGTATTTATGTATGTATGCATTCATTATTTGTAAAGCTTTTAATCATCCAGCTAATAGGCACCCCTCCCATGCTGAGCAGCCTTACAACTTCTAATATTTACATTCACATTAAAAAGTCATCTCAATATTCTGTAGTGTAGATGCACACTATTAAAAGACATACCTATTTGACACAACCCTATAGTGTTAATTAAATTAATATAAATATTTTAACAGAGCACAATCATCAAAAAGTAACACTGCGTTTCCAGATTTATATCTATAGTTTGAACAAGGAAGCAATTTGCTTTTGGTCAGTTCATTGGTATTTTTCTTCTTTTCACTATAGTTAGAAAATTGGTGGGTAGTTGAGGGAGAGAGGTGTTGTCTAGTGGACATATTGACTGGATATCAAGAGACGTGGGTTCTATTCCTGGCTCTTCCACTGGATTGCTGGGTGACCTTGGGCAAGTCACGTTGCTTCTCTGTGCCTCGGTTTCCCCATCTGTGACCTCTTTTGCAAAGATGACAAGCACTAGCTATGATTATTTTTTCATGAAAATTTCATATCCAAGCCTCCTTTGTTTGGAATTTCAGTCATTTTGAATAGCAGATTAATGTTTTTTCAGGTGGTTTTTATGTAGAAAAACATTGAAATCCTATGGCTACTTTAGGTAATGAAATGTGAGTGTTCTTTGTATTAGGACCACCCTGGGGGCCAGCAAACATTAGTTATTTAGTCAAAGGCTTTTTCAACTCAAAGTTTAAAATATTGTACTGAAAATCTTGGGGATACTTTGATGTGAGTGTTTAAATCATTGGATTGCCTATTGGTGCTTATCATTGGTGCAGTTTTCACTTTATTTATAGCATTTTAGTACAAACTTAGAATTCATCAATCCTGGCATTAAGATGATGAGTGCAGCACATTCTGGCAGAGGGGGCGTGTCCAGGTGCTCCTAGAGCACTAATATATTCTGGTTCTTCTCAGCTGATGCATTGCCCTCCGGGGGCCACAGTCAGATGGTGCACTCTAGTGCAGCCCAGGTCAGAGGCTAATGTAGAATCAGCCCTGGGATTTGGAGGCTGCAACTGGCTCTTTTGTGATCACCGCAGGCAGCTGAAAATCAAGCCATAAACTCAATTAATTTTACCCCATTCATCCAAGTCTGAGCTAAAATCCAGTTCACAGGGACAGAGCTTGCACAGAAATCCCCAGCTCTCTCCATGTCCCCACGCTCTAACATGGGTCTTACACTGAGCAAGCGTCTCAACTATACTCCGTTCCAGGCTGGCACTGACAATTCAGAACACATTTGGTATGGCAATGATTGAATGGTAGAGCCGCCAACTATTCCAGCCTTTGCTATGAGTGTAAAATTTGAAAAGAGCCCAGTTATATATTGAAAGGAAATTGAGCCACAGACTATCCTTGTAAAGCAGTCAGAACAGCACAGAACACTCTCCAAATAATATGCTATTAAGTGTAGTAAATCCAAACAGCACCCTAGACACTTATTTGGAAGTTTAGAATGCATATTATGGATATACTATTAATGCTTGTTTTTAGCATGAAATCTATCCAACCACAAACATTCAGTGCTATTGATATTAACTATTTCTTGAAAGAACTGATATACTACTGCAGTTTATTTGCATGGCAGGGAATGAAACTTCATGTTTCACCTTCTTCACGCCTTTCTTTGATTAGATTGCCTCAGTTTAATTACCAAATTCTGTTAAAAGACTTCAGCACAGATGTAATTTCAAGCAGGTGTTACCTGGTATAATGAGGCCAGATGTTTCCCATGACATAGGCCTGGCTCATTTGAAATGTGTGTGCTGCAATAGATTGATTTGTACATCCATTAGTTCAAAGTGAAAAAAAAAATGGTGAGGAATTATGAATAAGGTGAAATTTCGAATAGAGGAACCCGTAATAATACCTATTTTTTCCTCTTCTCTTTGTCCTTGGTTTCTTTCCTGTATTTAAGCTTTACTTTTAATGACAGTTAAAGATCTCTCACTGCAGTGTCTATTTCAATTAGTTCAGCTGGTTGGCCAAAAGTACAAAGATCATGAGTGTCTGATGCAAACATGCACAGATCATGCATGGAATAGGCAAGGGTGTACTTGTCTGGGCATTAAACTGACTGCCGCCTGTCTTGCATCATCCATGTATCATCATCATCCATGTATCATCTTGCACTGTTACGACAATGGAGTTAGCCAGTTTCATAGTATTTTAGGATGGGGAGGAGAACGTCAGGTTTCCACCCACAGAAACTCTTCTCTGTTTGCAAAACATTGAGTAAAGAATAAAAAGTGCTTTTACTTGATCACAAATCCACCAACCCATGAATTTTCACTGTTAGTATATATTTCATAACACAGCTCTCAAGAAAGTTGATATCACGGCACAAAAAAATGGGAGTGTTCAAACGGGGGGGAGAACTGACTATCTGTATGGATTGCTGTGAGAACCACATCATCAGATAGGCCACGCAGTGGCTCATGGCATTTTGTGGTGCAAGACTAATTTTTTGTTACTCTAATAAAGCGCATAGAAGTAAATAATATTAAGTGACTTCTACTGTTATGCAATACAAGAAGCCAAAAAGTCCTGAGAGGCTTAATGGAGATGAACTATTTACAGCCCGTCCCTCAAAAGTTGTCTGAGCAACTTTGCCTTCTCATCCTCGCATCCCACATATTATAAGCATTGCTGTTGCCCCCAATCCAGAAGTAAAGCAGGAGTAACCAGCATAGGAGAGAGGAGAATCAGAATTTGTTTGAAAACCTGTCCCTCATTTACCCCTCAAACTTTCAGTTGTTCTAACACTGTGAGAGTGCTTCTTGGGACCAATACATTCCTACCTTCTGGTGATTTAGATGGCAATGACCAACTGCGGGCAAAGTAAAAAAACCGAAAACAAATCTAAAGGGTAGAACCGGAGGGGATTTTCTCAGTGAGGTATTTCCAGTTTTGAGCTCACACATAAGGGCTGTTCTGTAATATTCACATTTCATTCCAAAAGGAGCAAACCCAATCCCAGCTGTCAGAGTAAGTGAATCCAATTGGCAGTTCAAATACCAGAGCGAGTCAGGACTTTTTCACATTTCTCCCCATTGTTCTGTCTAGTGCGATGCTGCATAGATGACATAAAACCAACCCTGGGACTCTGAAACTCATGGGACTGCAAAGCTTTGAACACTGAAGAGTTGAGCATTACCGGAAAGTTCATAATAAGCATTGGCACAAAGGGGCTTGCCAAGCAGGTATTACAGAAGCTCAAAACAACCAAGACTTTTATTCTGTGCAATATGGCTTACTGCTTTTTAAAATTAAAAAAAAAAAAAAAAATCCCACAGGAGATCAAAATCATTGTAAACCACTCTGACCTTCCCATCTTGCAAATACTTATGCTTGTGCTTAACTTTAATCCCCAGGGGGAAACTCAGATGCTTACAGTTAAGTACTTGGATAAGCATTTGCAGGGTGGGTGAGTGGCTACAATTGTAGAAATATTTTTTTTTAATTAAAAATATAAACTTAACATCAGCCAAACATATTTCTTTAAAATTAGTTGTTTGAATGGTTTTTGTTTTGTTTTGTTAGGTGGGGAGCTTAAAGGTACATGTCAAACAAAGTATTTGTAAAATAACTAACACCAACCGCTCTGTCTACCCTCATTATTTCAATTCAGGGACTGGCAGAACAAGACTTAATATTACAATAAAGCAAAACTGGTGTCAGCAAAAAAAAAAAAAAAAAAAAGTTTCGATGACACACTGATATGGAACACTATGATACATGGATAAAAACTATGTGAAAACCAGAAACACATAAGACTGCAATTTAATCTTTTTATTTGAAATATAAATATTGTTACTATCAAGCTTGACAGTATAGAAAATGTGTGCCCTGCAGCCTTCTGACAAAACAAAATTTATATTTAAAACTTCCTGAAATAATGCCTTTCATATGTGGGGTTTTGTCACATTGCAGTGGCTCTGAGCCTACCTTATGGTCCTGCACCTTTAATTATTTTATGCCTAGAAGACACATTTTAAATAGAAGAGGCGGGTTACAAGAGTTTTGACAGCTGGGGATGATTAAAATACTGACAACATGCACTATATAAAATTCCCTGAGGTTTTAGCAGGGTACTCATAGGAAAGTTAGAGATTAGAATTTAAAAAAAAAAAAAAAAAAAAAAGTATTTTTACCCACCAGCACGAAATGTTCAGGACATTTCCCCCCTCCTCTTCCATATAAACTTTTTTTTAAAATATCTCAAGGCCACATACTTGAAAATTGGTCAACAAATTTGATTTACTAATCTGTTCCCATTTAACAAATATGCAGCCAGGTTTCATGGCCAGCTGTTCTATATCACTTTGTGAATGGAGCGAGGGGAGAGCTGGATTTCAAACATAGTTAATGTTGGTTTTTTTTTTTTTTTTTCCTTACAAGGGTGTTACTGATTGTGCTGATTTTCTTGCTTCTTGACTGATGTGGTTGTGTTTCTCTTTGTGCAAAATATTGTTGTTGCTACTACAGTGGAGAAAATGTGGCCCTTAGGCCATGATTGGCCAAGGTTTGTGAACATATTCCTAACTGTAAGTATCTCAATAGCCCACGCTGAGTTCACATGCTTAAAATTAGGCACATGTTTAAGTACTTTGCTGAACTGAGGGCCTAAGAATCAGATGTATTAAGTTCATCCTGAACATTCAGACAATAATATAAAGGGAAGAGATGGGTTCTGATGGTCACGGCTGAAGCTCAGTGGTTGTATTTTACATGAAGCTTTTGATCCAAACAAACTCGTAAAAGCAAATCCCCAAAACAACCATATTTTGCCTTAAAGCCACGAAGAACTGCAGAGGCCACCCATTGGCTCAGGCGAACGCGAAACTCGCCACAAGTTATTGTTCATGATCATTCATGGATTTCAATTGCCTAGGACTGTGCTAGGCACCTCACAGCAACAAGTGAAGCCAGAGGGTGAAATCCTGACGCCACCCAAGTCAATGGCAAAACTCCCATTGATTTCACTGAGGCCAGGATTTCACCACCAGTTCTTGCCCCAAAAAGCTGACAATCTACCATTCAACAAGCGATGCTCACGGGAGAGAGAGAATAATGTGATCATACAGTTAATCAGTAAGGCAGATAGATAGATGGAAAGTGAACTCCCCTCAATTTTCTTAAGCTTCCTGGCAGAGGTGAGGCTTTAGGAAGGATAGGAATGAGGCAAATGAAGGACATACCCACATATAGGGTACAGCATGGAAGACAACCCAGTGATAATTGCCGGTAAAAGCAACAAAAGCAGTGCCAAGGCTTGTATCATTGGTGGAGCAGAGAGAAGGACAGAAATGGAAGTAGACCTGGTAAGAGAGGGGGACATGAGTTATGCAGTACAGATCATTGTAGATTCAACCAAAACTTCACAAGTTTTGCTAGATACATGTGACAAGTCAGTCTACTGAAGTCAATGGATTTACACCCTTTTACACCAACAGACGATCTGGGCAAAAATGTAAAATCCCTTTGCTAGGCTGCTTCTCCGTGATGGAGAATGCGAAATTTACATGAATGAAATATTATTCTCCATTGAAAAGATACATTTAATAGGATACAGACACAGTCATTCCACTAGGATACAATACCACCTTCAGTACTTACCGGTACCTCCATTTCTGTATACTAAGGCCCACAGTGAGATATTATTGATGCCACTGCAAGATACATGTTTTCCCATTAGGTCAAGTGAATCCTAAATGCCCTAAAAAAATCCTTTTTGCCCTTAAGGAGTAGTGAAGAATAAGTCTTTGCCTGTAGTACACTATGAGAGCTGTTTGGTCATTTCCCAAAGATCATGTCAAATACTAAGGCTACGTCTTCACTACCCGCCGATCCGGCGGATAGCAATCGGTTTATCGGGGATCGACTTACCGCGTCTCGTGAGGACGCGGTAAAATTGATCCCTGATGGCTCTACCGTCGACTCCGGAAATCCACCTCGACAAGAGGCGGTAGCGGAGTCGGCGGCAGCGGTCGACTTTCCCGCGTCCTCACCGCCAGGTAAGCCGACCTAAAATACGCAACTTCAGCTACGGTATTCACGTAGCTGAAGTTGCGTATCTTAGGTCGGAAGTCCGCTGTAGTGTAGACCTAGCCTAAGGGTATGTCTACACTGCAATGTACATTCAGGGTCAGTAAAACTCAAGTTAGCTTGAGCATCTACACTCATTTGTAACCCCAGGTTAGGAATTGTTGAACCCTGGGTCCCAACCTAGGGCTCCGGGTCTACACTACATTATGTAGGCCCGTGTCCAGACACCCATAACCCAGCCTTCTTAGTGCTCTCTCAAAATGTGGCCACTCTAGCCCTCTGTTCATGGTGCAGTGTGGGAAAACTTGACTGTCCAGAGGACAAAGAAAGTCATGGGATTGTGGGATATTTTTGGCAGACTTGAAGAGCATGAGTCCAGCAGAGCTGCATCTATACTGAAAAGCAATAAGGTTTGAACACTGGGTCTCTGTTTGACTCGGGCTCAGATCCTCCACCCCTATGGGGTACTGGGACCCTGGATCTGAGCCCTTGACAGGGGCGCCGGATCGAAAGGGGGGGGGGGAGGCCATGACGCTTTCACTTTTTGAAAGTGGATGGGCCTGACCCATCCACTTTATGCCACAGGCCCCACCCCTGCCTCCTCCGAGGACCTGCCCCCTGGTTGGAGCCAGGTCAGGGTAAGAGCTACATGGGCAGCTGTGTGGAGCCGCGGACCCTCCACCCACCTGGGGCAGGGGGCCCAGGGCTGCTCTTGGGTCCCCCAGCCCAGGCAGGAAGAGGAGGGGTGTGGCCACAGAGGGGGTGTGGGCCCATGGCCCCCCCCCCCACTTTTGGGAAGGCTCCGCCACCCCTAGCCCTGGGTTACCATGATTTGTGTGTCAATGGAAGGAGGGGTTATACTTGAGCTGGAGTTCCAACCCTGGGCTGACATTGCAGTGTAGACATACCGAAAGTGTCCCATGAGATGTGCAATGCATCTGAAATAATGCAATTCATTCTAAGATAATTGTAGTGACTGTATAGTGAATTTAATAATATTGATATTAATAATGGGGTAAAGGACAAGAAAGACCTTTTTTTTAAAATGGTGCAATGCACATTATTGAAGGAGGAGTGAAATTACGTAAACAGAAGCCAAGAATAGTTGAAGTATTTGATTCGAGAAGTACAAGGACATAATGAGAATTTATCAAGTGTTCCTATTTTATTTGGCTAGGATACAAAATACTTGTTTTATTCAGTGTTTGTAAATATAATGTTGAATACATTTTTCTATGGAGGAACACAGATTCCCCCATCCCCCTCTGAAAATATGCAAATTTACCAATTTCATACCTGGGGAACAAACAAAAAACATAACATAGCAGAAGCACTTGATAAAAATATTATTTTAACGCCAAAGAAAACTAAAATAAGTATATTTGAAATATTGTTTCCATAAACAGGTCTCATATTCCATGAGTCTCTAAGATTTCAAATTACAACAAGCAGGCAAAGTGGAATATATCCTGTTTCTTGTTAAGGAGAAAAAATTGGTTGGAAAGACAACTTATCTTAAAAGGGCAAAACATGAGCTCAGACCAGGTTATTACAGAAGTGAATCCGACGAAGTGGGCATTCACCCACGAAAGCTTATGCTCCAATACATGTTAGTCTTAAAGGTGCCACAGGACTCTCTGTTGCTTTTTACAGATCCAGACTAACACGGCTACCCCGCTGATTCAGAAGTGAATGTAATTTAAAAGAATAAAATGAGCCATTTGCAGATTCCCTTTTTGGAAAATGTGCTCTGGAGAGTGGCTAACTTGCTGCCTGTGATCATTTAGGCTTGAAGAAGTGTTTTGACACCAATGCAGTAAGTGCCTGGTTTCATGGTTCACTTGTTAATACTGTACTCTTCTCACTGGACCACTGGCATTCTGGACAGAAGCAGGAGTGTGTGAAAGACTAGCACCCTTTCTAACAGGTGAATTTATCCATCTGAGGTTTCATCCTGGGGAAACCTCTCCGATTGATGTTCTGTGTACTTTTTTCAGAACAATCACTAGTCAAGGGTGTTCCCTCAGCTGTGCTTTAGGAATTCATGATATTGTAGATAATATGGAAAGATTCAGACACAGTCTAAAGCACTAGACACAATAAATACAGATCCAAAATAATTTAGAAGACACTTCATTCACATGAACAACATGTGCTATAGTACTATAAAGTTAGGCACTGGGGGTAAAATTTCATAGCGTTGTGTAGGATTTTACTTGCCTGACTTTGGGTTTGAGTCAATGAAAGTCAAGCAGCTTGAAATGTCATTCAGTTCTTTGAAAATTTCCCCCTATATAGTTTTATGAACTCTTGAACTGCTTAGCACTCAACAGTAAAGTTGTTATTGTGTTTCTATTGTACTATGATAACTTATATATCCAGGAATCCAAGCCAAGATATAGTGGTTGCCAGAACCCCCCTCCCCCCAGTATTTATCATGTAGCTAAGTCGCCATAATTATATCCTATTCTAAGTATAGAGATATACTATGATACTAGGTACAGTAGCTCTGTGTGGCAAACATTGACTACGTAAGCAGCAACCACATCTGGGCTATGATATACAGCGGTGCCTCCCCATACTGTTGAATATGCCATTATACATCAACCAGATGTGGAAAGGCTTGAGCACCCCCTTTCCCCTCCCCCCCAAAAAAATAAACTCAGGGGGTGGAAAGGTCCTCTATTGTCAAGGAAATCACCAGACCCAGGGACAGCTATACCGAGCTACACCTGACCTCATACACCACCCCACTCTCACCATACTTAAAATCACAATACTTGTGGTCTTGTTTTCAAAAATGCTGAATACCCAGCCGCTCCCATGAAAATCAATGGCTGTTCTGCCCATTTGAACTTCAGGCCATTGATAAAGAAAATGAAGAGTCCTTGCTGGGGAATGGGCTGTGTGAAAGACAGACATCCATGGGCTTTCATTATACCACGTACACTGTGTGGGTATGAGCTCAGTCCAGGCAGGAAAGATCAGAGTACCTCCACCCTATTCCCATCTGTCTGTCAACATTGCATAATCAGCTGTGCCTGCTCACCTGTATGGCATGTTCAGAAGACAAGAGGTATAGACCCTTCAGCTAGCAGGCACCTACTGTGGGACTGAGCTGAGTTGGGAATTGTTTTTTACCATAAGCTGTAGGCTGGCAGATTTGTATCAGCACCAGAAATTTGGGGGCAAGCCTTTGAAAAAAAATCATTGCAAATAAAGCATCAATGCACCCCACCTTTGGGGAAACAAATTACTGAAACTGATGGAAGGTGAAATCTTTTCAAAGAGACATTACATCAGTGTCTCGGCTGCCTGCTTTTTGTTGTTGAACAAGTGCTCACTAAAGGAAAAAAGCCTAATATATAACCTAGTGTCCTTGTTTTCAAACCTTTATTGTTATATATAGGATGTGGCTGAGTATTTTATGGCTGCTGCTGTTTCCTACCCAGAACCTATCCAATACAGATGTTCAGTGCATTGGTCTATTAAATGCTTTGTGTATTAAAATAGGCAAGTTGTCAAAGTCAGCTCTTTTTATTAACCCATTTTCCCAATTATTTTTATATACATGTACACACACCCTCTCCCCTCCGCACACACCCCTCCATATTTAGCTGATTTTGGACTGTCACACTGTAGAACTTTTTGTGCACATGCTGACCTGTTCAGATTTTTTGCTCTTATCTTTTTTTGTACAGGTAGTTACATCTTAATATTTGTGTGTCCAATTACGAAGAAAGACGAGAGAGATGTGAAATAAAAAAAAGTGTGACAAGTAGAATTACAGCATGAAATGATATTATACTCTTGCTTGATATTAATAGGTTTTTCCAAGTGCTTAACAACTGTGCCATAACAGAAAATAACCCAGTGGGAGTGGCCTGTTAGCCATTTTAGACAGACTGTAAGTCAATTTATTTTATTTAATTTATTCATTATTTCAATTATAATGTATTCATTATCTGATTAATGAAGGGCAACATCCTGTCTTTAACACACACCTACTGAAAGAAACATGAAGGGATGTGCATTTAAGCTCATGCACTTCAGTATTTATGGATGTTTCGTACAGAATGGGACATTGCTTACCTTCCCACACAATGGGGACAGGTTCCTGGCATAGCAGTGATTTAATGAGCCAGAGAAGACACAGGTCAGACCACACCCTTTGCAGCTAGAACTGTGCAAACAAATGTAATTACTTTGTGTGAATAGGATAAAGAAAAATTAAGTCAGTCTGTGCCCAGATGACAACTCTGACAATAGCCTAATTTTTACAACATGACAACACTGCCCAGAAAGAGAAAGGCTCATAATTTTTTAAAATACCCTAATCCTGTTTACAGACCTCGCTGTCAAATGCTTGGAATCTGTTTGCAAAATTTAAAAAGCAAATCACAAGAAGCCCGTTGAGTAATTTCTAATAGGGCCTGATCCACAGTCTAATGGGAATCTTTCCATTGATTTCACTGGGCTTAGCCCCACATTGGAGGAAAGCATCATCTTCAGATGGACTTTCCACAAACAAAACCAAAAAGTCTAACTTCATACAGATAGTTAATTGCTGCACATTATTTGCTTAGCTCTAGCACTTGGGGACATATAATACCACCAAGGACTTGTTCTGGTGTTAAAAATCATCCTCGCTAGCTGCATGCTTTGGTGATATATTGAGGCTCCAAACCCACATATCAGAGTTCAGCACTTCGGAACACCACTGTTAAAAATTAAATTACGCTCTACATAGATATTTCATGTGGTTTCGATTATTGTTATTGATAGAGCTTTTTAAGTCAGGCCAGTGAGGTTTCAGACCCATTGCTTCTCTTTCTTTGGCTGGTGAGCAAGTGGAAATGTGAATAATCAAGTGACTTACTTGGGAAGACTTACCAGTAGCTCATCCTTACACATGGTCTAGGTATACTTTAGAGAACACTGCCACTCCAGTACTACTATCTACTCACATTTCAAAGTCTAATTAAGAAACGAACAGAACAAAATTCTGATCTTAGTAGCTTCAGTGTCCTGCAATATTTTTACCCTCTGATATTTTGTCTACTGTGTCCATAAGATAGCATGTATTTTGTGGACTTAGTGCTATGCAATTGGGTAGATAGGTTTAGAATACGTAACTGATCAATGATGCATCTAATGGGTCATTTGAATGCACAATTTCTGCAGCTACCTTTGCAATCACGGTATACGCATGCACAACTGAAGGCCTTAAAAACATGAACATTGTGCCATGCAAGTTTGTGAATATGTGGCCTATGTGTGGGAGTATGACAGAGATTTTACCAGGCACAAAGGGCAGTTATTGCCTATTGACTTTCAATGAGACTTGAGTCTCTAACTGCCCTTTGTATCTTTGAACATCTTCACCTCTAATGCACCATACCCATATGGATTTTCCTTATTCAGCCAAAAAAGTTATTTAGGGAAGAATAAACTCTGAAGTGTAGTTTGGATTTTCAAATTTGGGCCACCTAAATTAAGGCATCCAGTATTTGGCTGCTCATATCAGCTCTCACTCGTGAGAACTGGTGTTGTGGTTGAAACACTCAGAAGGCCTAGGTTCCTTCTCTGACTTGAGAAGACTTCTCTGTGCCTCAGCTTTCTCATCCACAAAACAGGACTAACAATTATCTACTTCTCTAGGCTTTTGTGAAGCTTATATCAGAAAAATGTGCAAGCAATTTGCAGGACAGGACTGGAATTCAAAACGATCCTGACAAAATTGGAGAATTGGTCTGAAATCAACATGATGAAATTCAGTAAGGTCAAGTAGGACTTCACTTAGGAAGGAAAAATCAAATGCACAACTACAAAATGGCGAATAAGTGGCTGGGTGGTAGTACTGCTGAAAAGGATCTGGGGGTTATAGTGGATCACCAACTGGATGAGTCAGCAATGTGACACAGTTGCGAAAAAAGCTAATATCATTCTGGTGTGTATCAACAAGTGTGTGGTATATAAGACACAGGAGGTAACTGTCGCACTCTGTGTGGCACTGGTGAGGTCTCAGATGCAGTACTATGTCCCGTTCTAAGCATAACACTTAAGGAAAGATGCGAACAAATTGGAGAGAGAGGCCAGAGGAAGCAACAATTATGATAAAAGGTATGACCTATGTAGAAAGGTTAAAAAAACTGGGCATGTTTAGTCTTCAAAAAAGAAGACTGAAGGGAGGACCCAATAACAACCTTGTTAAGGGCTTTTATAAAGAGGATGGTGAACAATTGTTCTCCATGTCCACTGAAGGTAGTATGAAAAGTAATGAGCTTAATCTGCAGCAAGGGAGATTTAAGTTGGATATTAGGAAAAACTAACTATAAGGGTAGTTAAGTTTCGGAGTAGGCTTTCAAGGGAGGCTGTGGAATCCCTGCCATTGTAAGTTTTTAAGAATAGGTTAGACAAACACCTGTCAGGGATGGTCTAGGTATACTTGGTCCTGTCTCAGCTCAGGGGGCTAGATGACCTCTTGAGGTCTCTTCCAACCCTATATTTCTATGAAAGTGTTTTGAGATCTTTAGTTAGCAGGTGCTATAGCAAATCAGGGTGGTATTTGAAAACAAGTTTGGGGCACTTAGGTGCTAGTTTGTGTTCATAATTACAGATATGGGGCGGGGTCTCTTGAGTTAGCTTTATATTTTTACACATTTCTAAATTTTGTACAAAAATGGGCTACATATAGGAATAGCTATTTCTTATCTAGCACTTTTCAGCAGAAGATCTCAACGCACTTTACAAAGGAGGTCAGTAACATGATTCCCATTTTACAGATGGGGAAACTGAGGCATGAGGTAGTTAAAGTGACTTGCCCAAGGTCACAGAGTAGGCCAGTGTCAGAGCTGAGCATAGAATCCAGGTCTCCTAAATCTCTAGCCACTAGACCACTTTGTCTAAATAATGAATACCATGCCATGCCAGAGAACATAAGACAGGTTTTAAAAATGAAACGGAGCATTTTTAAATGTGTGATAGATATTTATCCTTGTTCTGATTCTTTGAGATCTATACTGAGATTTGGAATAGAAATGGCAAGGGTATTCCAAGACAAGCAAATTAAAATGAATTTGCATTTATAGTCCCATTATTAGAAGGCCCAGAAGACCATATGTGGATTAAAATTGTATGTGAATCTAGTAAACGTTGCTTTAAAAAAATCTAATCTTCTATTACATCACAAATGAAATGGATGCTAAAAATAATGGCACACTTTTTTCATTATAAATAAAATGAAGAGTTGTGCTGTGGTACAGTTTGCATTCTATACACTCTCTAAACAAAAAGATTTTTTTCCCATATGTCATTTGCCATCTACTCATGGTGAATGTTGCTTTTGGGAACGCTAGTAGCACCACAGTTCCATATCCTCGTCAGATGAGCTATTCAATAACATCAGATAAGCACGATGTACTCATTGCCACTGGTCAGTTGCCCCAAATTTCCCCATTCACCTCAGTGGTGTTACTTTCTGTTGGGCCCTTCTTCTCACGTAGTTTGCTAAATTAAAATCGAGACCACTCTCATTTCTGAAAGAGCTGCTGGACTTGTTATTGCGCTCAAGGTACACTGACATTTATAGAAAGCATCAGAGAACTGGATCACTGGGCAGGTTGAATAGCTTTATGTTTGGTTGTTTTTTTAAATCAGATTTTACTTCCAGAGTTTAACACAGGAGCAATCTGGATTCCCAAGAGACTAAGAGCTGCAAGGAATACTTGGCAAATCCTGGTTTACTAGCAAGAAAAGGAAGCAAGAAATCCCAGTGAAAAACATTCAGGCACAACCCATACTTTCAAAATGTGTTGCTTAACAGGGTTCCTTAGGGGCTTCCTTCACTGCAGCGTGTATCCTCTCTAAGGTTCCCAGCCTGCCCTGCTTTTAAAGTGATAGCATCCCATCACACCAAATACCCTAATAAGGCTAGGTCTACACTACAGCGGGGGGTCGACCTAAGATACGCAACTTCAGCTACGTGAATAGCGTAGCTGAAGTGGCGTATTTTAGGTCGACTTACCTGGCTGTGAGGACGGTGGCAAGTCGACCGCTGCCGCGCCGCCGTCGACTCCGCTACCGCCTCTTGCCGCGGTGGATTTCCGGAGTCGACGGTAGAGCCATCAGGGATCGATTTTATCGCGTCTTCACTAGATGCGGTAAGTCGATCCCCGATAGACCGATTGCTACCCGCCGGATCGGCGGGTAGTGAAGACGTAGCCTAAACTCTCATTTAATTACTAACATTGTATTATTTGTTATTATTATTGTGACTCACTTGTATAGACATTAAAAATTTTCCAGACAGACCTCTCAAAAAGATACACAGCACATCTTTGCAGACAGCATTTTACTGACTGTGGATGACTCCTAGGGAAGTTTTCATCCTTATCTTCAAAGCGCTCCATGGGCCCAGGATCTCTAAAAGATCATCCAAAGCTCTAGGACAAAGACTTGCTGACAACTACACTCCTCTGGCACAATGGAATTCTCTACAATAAGGTAAAACTCATCTGTGCAAGAGACCAAACTTCCTCAGGGGCTGGTCTGAGATTATGCAATGAATGAACTCAACCAGGGACTGAGGACCATCACAAACCTCTCCAAGGGCAAGGCCTATTTCTTTGAAATGCTTTCTCTAACAAACACAGAGCAACAGGTATATATTTAAAAAAACACTACTAAGGAACTCCACTGGGGAGAGGGTGAGAGAACAAGCAACACATGACTGATGTGTAGTCACATTGCTTAATGAACTAGTGGAAGATGCTCAGATACTATGGTGATAAGCGTGGCATAAGAACCTGACTAGACTAAGTTTCTTGATTAGTAGGGGCAATATATGTAGATGCTCATACAGATAATGTAAGCAAAACGTTATAAATCGCACTGATATCACGTGCGACTCTTTCAAATCCAGATCACCACTTTGAATCCAGCAGAATTTGGCAACCTAACACAATTTGGTAGTCTCAGCACCTTTCCTATCCTCCTAACCTCCAGCCCCCCTCCGTTGGCACTCTTTTTGGAGGCATAAAAGAGAAATACCTTCTCAACAGATATAGGCCAGGCAGTGGCCTGCAAGACAGACAACCTAGTCTCCATTCCCAGCTCTGCTGCACGACCATGGGCAAATCACTTCCTAGCTCTGCTTCCCTTTCCGTGTCTCATCTAGTTAGACTGTAAACTCTGTGGGGTAAGGACTATCTCTGTGTGTGAGAACAGAGACAAGTGCTATGGGGTGCCAATCTGCTGGGACTTTAGAGCTTATAATAGAGTGAACAAACCCATGGGACCACCAATGCACTTAAAGTTAAGTGCGTGCCCAGGTGTTTGCAGAACTGGAGTTTATGTTTGTTCTGTGGATGAGAAGAGAATTTCAGATGTGAAGACTACCAATCTGGCGTCTTCATCTAGCACTAAATTCTCTTAATAAAGAGCAGAAAGAAATTGCTGCCTTTGCTTAGGAACTGAGCATTGCCCCATATGAATATTTTGAACCGCATGGGAAAGAGAAGCCTTTGTGAAGAGCTGATTTATGTATTCTGTTGCTTGTGCACTAAATACTATATCTGAAATTATATATAGAGGAAGGATATTTTTAGTAATTGTTGGCTATTAAAGCCCCTGGAAAAAAAAGTAGTTTCTCTAGGTACAACTTATTCTGTTTGTGGTTTTAGACACCATTGCCAATATTTCAATAATATATACATTATGAACTGCTATAGCTGGCAAGGTGTATCCATGTTGTCTGTTCCAGGGGAGGATTTTGTTGCTTACTCAAAATGAATAGATTCAGAAGTGGAATCCAGCATGGAAAATGAAGGAAGGTCAGGGATAGGGTAATATTTATGGAAGATAGAGCTTTTTAGTATGCTACTAGCTTCAGGGTCTAAAGCACTCGTTTGAGCCTCCTTGCTCAGAGAGCCTCTTGGTGTTTAAAAAAAAAAAAAAAAGGGTGTGTGTGTGAACTTTTTCATTATAAGCCATTCTAATGCAGAACATTTTACCCAAAATAAGTAACATGCAAAGGGGTGTTCCAGCCCAGCTGAGACCAACACTCGCTATAAA
The DNA here is from genome assembly GCF_002925995.2 of Terrapene triunguis. NCBI lineage: Eukaryota > Metazoa > Chordata > Testudines > Emydidae > Terrapene > Terrapene triunguis. The sequence continues at coordinate 5,486,708 of NW_020698242.1, forward strand.
ACATGACACACTTTTGGCAGTAAGCATTGCAGCTATAGTACTTGCTCACTTTTATTTGGAACTGGGTGCTATAATCTTAGCTATTAATCATGGGCTTGGGAAACTAAATGTTAGGAATTGGATGAGTTTGACTCACAAGGGGATAGAGAGGATGGATGACTGTGAGATAAGGGAAAGAGGGTGTGGTACTAAATGTGGCACAAAGATATGCAGGGTTAAAGAATTCCCATCTGCAATGAATGCACAAATAAATGATGAAGACTAAAGCACTGGAGGGCAGGTATAGGTTTTGGGAAAGCCCAAGTGCTAGTGTGAGTAACAGAGCTGGGAAAACTATTCACAGGGAATGTGTGACCCTCAGAGCATCCCAATGCCAGATGGCAAGGAGCTTACTGATATCAGATAGTGAATTTCAGATGGCCTGACCAGTTCAGTGTACCCCAATTCACTTATATCACAAGCTGTGTCTAATAGGTGTTGTGTAAGGCATCACTGGAAAACCAAAAACAGTGATCACTAATGTCCGTGCAAGGTGGATGTATGGTAAATGCCCAAAAGACTGTACAAAGGTGAAGGAAATATTGAACTAAAATGTATTTGAACCAGAGATGTCTGGGGAAGTGGGTAAACAGGTTTTCTCCAGACAAAGGAAAAGCCGATGCCTCCATATAGGTGCACTCACTGACAATTGGCAATCCTAGTGAAGTGGTCATTCATTGGCATATCGGAGGCTGCAGAGACAGATACATTTGTATAGTAGAAAGCACTGGTGGGGAGGCAGCCAGCATGGAACCTTCTCCATCAGACTCCCTGGTACCTTTCCTCACTGGACTATAAAAGTGAGAGACAAAGACCCCCAAGTTATCTTTCAACTAAGATGACACAAGAACCAAGAACTCTGTATTTTGTGGGAGATCCTGGCCAAGGGGGGTTGGTAAGAACCTCATCATGAACTAAGACTGTAACTTTGTTATGTCTTAGTCACTAGAAAGTGTTTTTCACTTTTGTTTGTGACCATTTCTGACTTTATCCTGTACACTTAAAATCTCACTTTTTGATTAAATAAACTTGTTTTACTTCTATTCTAAATCAACCCAGTGCTGTGTTTGATCTGAAATTATTATTAACTCCAGTTAAAGCACCAAGCTGCTGTGCTTTTGTCTCTTTAAAGGATCTTATTGCTCCTCTGAATGTTCCAGGAGAGAGCTGGACATTTCAGGGCAGATGGTTTGGGGGAAATTCAGGACTGGGGGTGTGTTGCAGTCACTTGGCTACTAGCAACCGAGGCTGGTGGAGACCAAAGTGTGACTGTGGTGTAACAAGCAGGCTGCTGGAGTCAGAATTGCTGAACCAGGGCTGCTCAATACACGGACACTCAGTGCATGTTTGTCTGCTGGCTGGGAGCATCCAGACAGGAAGCTACAGCAACAGAGCACTTTAAGGCACTCAGGATTATAGGACAAGTGGCGACACAACCTCTCACTGGTCTGGACTGCACCCCAAAACATGACAGAATGCCTACCTAGTTCAATGGTATAAATTTAATAGTAACTATAAGCTATTCCCATTATATTGTTGTTCAGTGGCCTGTGCAAAAGGAGTTTGGGGTCTAAGTCCGGTCCCCTGTCAGCAGCTGTTGACATCACAAATATCCTCCATCCAGTTGGTAGTCTCATTACCACAGCCAAAAACTGACTGAACATGAAGACTGAATCATCTTCTATAGCAGGGGTAGGCAACCTATGGCACGCGTGCCGAAGGCAGCACATGAGCTGATTTTCAGTGGCACTCACACTGCCCGGGTCCTGGCCACCGGTCCGGGGGGCTCTGCATTTTAATTTAATTTTTTATGAAGCTTCTTAAACATTTTAAAAAAACCTCATTTACTTTACATACAACAATAGTTTAGTTGTATATTTATAGACTTATAGAAAGAGACCTTCTAAAAATGTTAAAATGTATTACTGGCATGTGAAATCTTAAATTAGAATGAATAAATGAAGACTCGGCACACCACTTCTGAAAGGTTGCCGACCCCTGTTCTATATGACAGAGCCCTTCTTTCATCCCTGGTGGGGGAAGGGAGGAAAAGAGGTGCTGTGAAGTGAGAAACCTGGGAAGACTGTATGTGTTTTGTGGATTAAAGAGAGGATTTCAGTCTCCAGGCATCTCCCTCTGGTAACATCTATGATGTGAAAATTAAAATAGTCCAAAATACCATAGGGGGAATACAGCCAGATATACCATATGTAGGGCAGCAATGGGTTAGAACCCACAGAGTTCTCTTTTTCCCATGTTCTCTTGAAGAGTACCTGATGTACTCATGCATACATATCATGATACATGCATATCAATGCTACTTTTGTGTTATGTGCCCTTCAGAATGCTGAAATTTCTAGTGGAACACCAACATTTCAAAGAATGGCAAAGAATCTCATCACGCCACAGATCAGCATTGGAAGGAGATAAAACATAGGCACAAAATTGTTTCTATAGGGAGCTTCTCCAAAGAATCCCTATTGATATCAGTTTGTTACACACAGAACACCTTACAAGCCACAGATAGTTGCTCTTTGATGTTGTCTTACTCTCCTAGGAATTGCGCCGTCTCCTATTGATGTCAATGACAAAACTCCTGTTGACTTTAGTGAGAGCAGAATCGGGTACTGATCTCTGTACCTTTTCTCATATGTCTTTGGGCCTAATTCTGATTAGACACCCATGTAAAATGCGGTGCAGCTTCACTTAAATCAATGGAGTTACAACGATCTGAGATCAGAATCAGGCCCAATGGGGTGTTCTACCTCTGCCCTTCTGTGCCCATATGCACACTTTGGCTCTCAGAACTGAATTGACTCATGTGTAGACTGACTCTTCCTTTAGTGGAAGGAAGTGATAATTGTTTTAAAGAGGTTCTAAATGTAAAGGAACAGACACCCACCTACTGGGTCTTAGACATATTGGGTAATGCAATTACTCTTCTACGCCTCCTGGTCATTACATTATTCTGAAGAAGGCATGGTCTGCTTTTTAAGTCCTGAGACATAATGAGCCTGTTATATACTTTACCAGGTACAAATATATTCTTCTTTCTAGCTAACCTAACCTGTTATAACAAGCCATGTTTTAATGATAATCCATTCACCACTGCTCATTCACACACAGCGCACATAATTAAAATACAATGTGGCAGCATGGTCTGGAACAATTACTTCTCAGAAATTACTACACATCTGAATTGTGCATATATTTAATCAGAGTCTCTCCCTCAATGAATCCCATTTGAAATGTGTGACTCCACTCTGTATACCACCACTCAAATTGTCTTGCATTACAGCTTAAGTTAAAGAATCCAGTCTCTTTATTTTTAACCAGATCAGACACCTGCTATCCATTTGAATGGTATCTGATAGAAATATTTGTGCAGGACGGACAAGAATCAATTCATGAGAACTAGACAATGAACTGCATAAACACAGTTCATGAACCTGAATCCTTTACAACCTGGCTTATCCCCCATACATTTATAAGGGCACTTGCATCTTTTAAACAACTGACATATTTATGGTTCAAAAGACAGAAACAAATGAGGAAGCAAATGTTTTTTGTTAAAGGAAAATGTGAAACGTTTTGGATTAGATGGAATTTCTTTTCTGTTAATCTATATAAGTGGTAACATTTAACTATTTTATTTGATTTAACTAAACATCTCATGAGACTGTCTTTTCCATGAGATTTCCAGCCCAGATTCTGCTGAAGGAAGAAACTTGGGTAACTCAGATGACCAAATATACGTAACTTTTGGATGCTTAATCTTGAGTACATGGGAGTTCGGATTCTTAATCTTTCTTGGCAACTTATTTAAACAAAACATTTTGAGGTTCTTCCACCCTTAGTCCTTTTGCTCTATATGCATGTGTGTTCTTTTCCTGGCAAGCTCTTCATCTCTATGTTTCAAATATAATTTAATTAAGCACGGCCAACTTTGCAAAGGTGATCTGGTTGAGCATATGCCAGCAGGTACCCTGCACTTTATTACTTCATTTGAGCCTTATAGTGCGACTACTGATGATGTCTGATGAAGTGCCTGATGTTCAAGCTATATGAAAACATAGTCCTGTTGTCAGAATGGAATGGTCAGAACAATACAGAAGTTTGGGCCCCAAGAAAATCAAATACTGCTAACGTTACATTCTATTAATGTCCTGCTGCACTCAGAGCAGAGATGTGAATGCCACTGTCATGTTTAATACGTCATTATGCATAGTCTCATTATACTATGAGAGTGGTTGAAATCCCAATACAAATGTTTAAAATATGTGAATCAGAAATGTCAGTATCTGTATTTTAAATCCCAGGATTGGCCAGTCCTTGAACTAATACAAGTTGAAATACAATTTGAATTAAAATCAAGTGTCCAATTGACTTTAAAGGCAACCATTAATATTTATTTGTTTTTATGGGAAATGATACCGGCAATTAATTTCTTTCACACCTTCAGTGTTTGGCTTATAAAAACCTGCAATGTAACATGGCATGCCAGATGAATAACATCTGAGATTATTTCTTTTAGATCAAATGATTGACATACAATGATTTTTATAGCAAAATTGTGGGATGATAGACGAGGCGAGCGCTACTATGGGAAGATCTATTGTGTTCAATATTTTTCCCCAGCATAAAATGTATTTCCCTGGTTTTAGTAGCTGTCGTTTTAAAAAGAATAGGAATGATAAGGTTATGGGTTCCCTCTTCCGCTGTATCTCTTTTATAAATTATCGCAGTAATTTATAAATAAAACGTATAAGGACTCAGTTCAATAAGACACACGTCTGGACTTTGGCACTGCAGAACTCTGCACCAGCCCACCAAAGCTGCATAACATTGATTTTCTTTGGTGTCTTTCACAGTCTCTTGCCAGCTTCTCATTGTAGAGGGCAGACATGACTTTTATTATATCAGCCCCTTTGCCATCAATGACAAGCAAATGCCTTTCCTTAATGATTGGTCAGTTGATGACACAGACTGGGACTCCACCCATTTCCTGCTATTGGTGTGCCAGTTTTCCCCACTCTCCTTGTTCTCTTTGTGGGCGGAGATTTTGAAGCCACTAAGCTTTCACATCATGTATTGTGTGTGTGTGTGTGTGTGTGTGTGTGTGTGGTTCTAGGGGTAGGTTTTACTTGCTCTCCAGAGTATAATAAGCCTGACATGCACCCCAACCACCTTCTAGTGCAGGGAATGTGAGGAGAGTCTCCCATTTCATACTCATGGAGGTGAAAGTCCCAGGAGCAGAGTCAGTCCTACCACTTTCTTGAGGATGGAAAACTACCCAAACCTCTTGAGTTTGCAAAATTCAGTGGAAATAGTATTCTTAGTGAATCCTGTAGTATTTCTTCATTTCCATTTCTGGTCCCGGCTAGTGAAGCATGATCACAGTACTTAGAGCAGGGGTCGGCAATGTTCGGCACGCGGCTCGCCAGGGTAAGCACCCTAGCGGGCCGGGCCAGTTTATTTACCTGCTGACGCGGCAGGTTCGGCCGATCGCGGCTCCCAGTGGCCGTGGTTCGCTGTCCCGGGCCAATGGGGGTGGCAGGAAGCCGCGGCCAGCACATCCCTCGCCCGCGCCGCTTCTCGCCGCCCCCATTGGCCCGGGACGGCGAACCGCGGCCAGTGGGGGCCGCGATCGGCCGAACCTGCCGCGTCAGCAGGTAAATAAACTGGCCCGGCCCGCTAGGGTGCTTACCCTGGCGAGCCGCGTGCCGAACGTTGCCGACCCCTGACTTAGAGCATAAAACCAAAAGTCAGGAGTTCTATTCATGGCTCTGATATCACCTTGAGCAAATTATTTAAAATCAATTTCTTCAAAAGTATTCATGAACTTTGGGAGCTAAAGTTTTTGGGTGCCCAACTTGAGATACCTAGGCCCTGATTTTCAGAGGTTCTGAGTATCCACCATGGCAAATATAGTCAATGGGAGATGCTGGTGCTCAATATAGAACAGTGACCAGTCCATATATCATGATCGTTTATTCTGGTCCAAGACTTAGGCAGGCCTTGTGCAGCATGAGCTGTGTTCCTCATTCAGGGAGCTAGAAAGCCTGGGAGCTACAGAGTCCATTTGTGTCAAGAACCCTAATACAGATTCCCTTTCGGAAGGTATATTCAGCACCTGTGAAAATTAGGTCACAGGAGGCTCAATTTGGGCACTCAAGATTATTGGACATGTTAGATAATTTGGGCATGCCTCAGTTTATCTGCAAAAAGGAGTGGATTCATATTTCACAAAGGTGTTGTGAGTCTTAATTATTGTCTGCCAAAGTGCAGTGTAATCCTCGGGTGAAAGCTGTTGTAGAACTACAAAATATTATTGTCATTACTTTGCTGAACCTTCACAAAAAGATTTAGTTCAGGTTTACTTCTTGCAATGGGAAAATATTTGGCATGGGAGGGTGCATTGTTAATTGTTCCAAAAGAATTTGATCCTCACTAATATGCCCATGTGTACAGGGTTTCTTAAACTACTTTTGTTAATAAATATTTCTCATCAATTTCAGACTTATGTGTAGGTTTTGCCACTTGAGTGGAGGGCCACTGACCTATGTATTTAGTTGAAAGAAAAAAAAATGTTCCCATCAGTTTTATAATGTATTTTTTGTTCTGTGACATATCCACTGAAAGATCTATCAGTAAGAGTCCTCATGATTGGCTCATTCAAAAAATGACTCTTAAGAATGTAAAACAAGTTGGGTAAGAACCCTGTCCTAAGAATAAAAGTCATAGCTCCCACCAAAATCAATTCTGTTTTCAGATACGACAGGTCAATGATAAATGTGCGCAGAGATCTAGGAACGGAATGGAATTTGCATTGAACTATATGCCTCTTGACTGGCAATATCTTAAACTGACAAGGTGGGTGAGGTAATATCTTTTATTGGACCAACTTCTTAAAGTAGTCAGAAGAAAAACAGGATTCAGATTCCCTTTCTATTGTGTTTTAGTCCACAAAATATTTTCTGTTGGAGTGGTCGCAGGCATTATTTTGAACATTCATTCATTTTCTCTGCCCAGGTGTTTTACCCAATGTTTGTTTCTCCTTGTGCATTGTGGAGTTTAGTTTATGACGTTCGTACTCCAAAATTAGAATTCTGTGCCTCCCAAAATTAACTCAACACTGGGGCTTTTTTGTTCTTAATTTATTTAAGAAACATGTACACAAAGTTTAAACATTAAACTCTAGATTTGAAATCCTGGGTCTCTTATTTATATATATCTAGAAAGAGATCTGGTCTTCTGCAGCGCTGCCAGACAAGTTTGCTCATGCTGCCATGCCTGTGACCTTAACCTTGATGTGAAGTATTCGTCTCTAGGGGGGCAAAAGGTAATTCAGACACTATAAGCATTGTGCTACTTCTTCCCAGATCCCACACCCCTGAGCAAAATGCCTGAAAAATAAATGCCAAATTGATGCTATTACTCCCCAAATAAAACAAATCAAGAATATTGTTACAGTTTAGTGTTTAAGTTTGAAGGAAATATGTTTGGGGGAGGAGGGAATGAAAAAATCAAATCAACCAGGTCTTAAAATGCATGGTGAATATGTCCCTGGCCTTATGTCCTTTATGGAGATTGTGCTTATTCAACAGATAACTCAGCGATGCAGTCAATACCTGGCAAATTTGATACTTCCAAAGGCACTAAAGGGGAATGTCAACCAACACTGATGAGCAGCTTTGAACCCAAGGCCTTTCAGATGCAGCTTGACAAGTTAACAGGCTTTTCCTCCTCTGTTGAAAAGAGGTTTCTGATAGACTGCATTTCTGTGAGTAAAATAAACTCACTCTCCTATGGGCACATGCCTTAAAGGGATAGGACTATCACCCATTCTCAATGTGTACTATGTCACTGAAGTACATTTGTGCTGCATGTGGTATTTCTGGGAGGAAACATGAAACAAACCAGTAAAATATCTCCTGGGTGGGTGAGTGGGTTGTTAAGTGGGAAAGCTTGTAGACCCATTTTGCAAGGTGACAAAAGAATCTGCTGCTGAAAACCTGCTTTCATCTTTATCTAGCACAGAAATGCTGATTAACTGTTACTGTTCTACAAGAAAGGGAATGTTTTACGTGTTATGGGATTGAAATGTTAGCTGGAAACAAACAACTAAGTTAGAGAGGTCTTACCCAGTAGATCACAGGGAATTCCTTTATTTACTGTATAGTAGGCAATGGCAAAACAGAAGTGCTCTAGTGGACTGCAGTCAAAAAGATTAAGGGAAGTTGGTCAGTCAGTCAGATACATTAACTTGATGAGTGAAGTTACGTATCCAATTTTTCAGCCCAACAAACCTTTTAAACAAACAGAACCACCAACAAAGCAAAATGTACTTAAGTTAATAGGAACCTTAGTTTCACTAAACAAGGTAAGACCACATAAGCTCTGTAGACAGAGAGAGTTTGGACTCTCTATTCTTTGGGGCCGACTATAGGCCAGATTCTCAACTTGCATAAATCAATGTCACTCTAATGAAGTGAACAGAGAAAAACTGATTTACATTCTGTCCCTCAGGACTGAGGATCTGTCCCTAAAGGTCTAACTAGTTCTGTGTTGTCCACTTACCACCCTGAAATGCATTTGCCCATCTGTGTATTGGAGAAAAGAGGCCATTCCTTCTTGACCATTACAGGCACTGAGTTCACAGAGTTTGATGACCCTTATTTTCTTACCTTGTTGTTCGTTTCCATGGCCACACATGTTATTTGTGGCTGAAACCTATCCAGTCTCTCATTTATCCCCAGAGCCCATAAATATCTATTTTTAAATTTTAAATATAATTTCTGGGGCTTCTGTTAAGGTTTTTAAGCATATGTACAATATTTCCATCATGTTGTAAAATTGGGAGTATTTACAATTTTTGGAAGTAATGAGGATCCAAAGAAAGCTAAGACTGCAATTTTCAAAAGCGGAATGTAGCCAAGACCAGCTAAAGGCTACATGGAAACTCATGGAATGTATTCTTTAGCAACTTTATTGTTTGTGTTGAGATATCTGGTAAGGTCTTTTGGGAAAACATACCACATATCTCTTTAAAGTCCAACCAAAATACCATCTGTCCTATTGTCAATACAGCAGCCTTACTGAGATAAACAACTCAGGAAAAAAAAATCTTCCCCAGTAAATCATACTAACCAAACATGGGTTTTGCCAAATTCCCTATCCTCTACTCCAACCAGTGAGATACTGTTTTACCCAACAGGGAGTCAGATTATATGACAAATTTAGGACATTAAAATTAAGACAACATATCTGTGGTCCTCTCAGAAATCAAGCAGTTCTTATTTTCTTAAATCTCTTTTTCTTGGCACCAGGGGACTTTGGGCCACAGCTAAATAGCTTATGAACTCATTTCCTAAAATTTCAGTCTCCCGAAAGCTTTCTTTCTCTGGATTATTTTTAATTCAGTCAATTTGTAACACATATTCAGGCCATATCCTCCATAATATTTTATGATAAATCCCATTCAATTTCACATGTATGGTTGCAAGCTTTATTGCTTAACAAACATTTCATCTACTCTCCCATAATTTATATCTGAATGGGTTTATTATAGACATAGCATTTCATTCATGGTGCAGTTAATTCTGTAGCACGCTGCCTGTTTTCTGTATGGTTGCTCTACCATTATGTGCTTTCAGTACAATTGAATTTTTTCCTTGGGAGTTTTATAAAATGGTTTATGAATATGTAATACAAATTGTATTAACAAGGCAAATGTACTTTTATTTCTTTTATGACCATTTCCAGTCAATGCCTGGTAAGAGAACAAGCACGTCTCACTCAATTCCTACATGTCTATTAAATAGAGCTATCCATACATTACTGCTTTCAAGGGACAGTGCTATCACTTTAAAAACAAACAAATACTTGTTCTAATGCTAGTCGATGTTGCAGGCTGCTCCACAGTGGCAGTGGGGAGGCTATGTAGCACAACCTTCTATTGGTAGGCTTTTCACCCTTTAATCAGGTAACAGAATCATTAATAAATATTACTGTGGGCTATTTTTTTAGAATGCTTGCCCAGAGTCTATAAACTTATTATGATTAGTTATTTGTATTGTAGTAATGCCTAGATATGGCAGCCACCTTGTGCCACTCTACACACATATAACAGAAAGATGCTCCCTGCCCCAGAGAGCTTACAATCTAACTACAAGATGAGAGAGACAACAGATGGCTACAACTAATGGACATGGGTGGAGCACAGGAAAATAGCAAGAAGTTTATAGTAAGTTTAATGGGCTGGGACATTGCTGACCTACGGCCTTGCCCAGAGGTGAAAGTAAGCCGGTACGCCCCAGTACGGCGTACCGGCAAGAGCCAGTGTGCCGTACCGGGGCGGCTCGGCTTCCCCAGGCGGCAATTTAAAGGTAAGTCCCTATTTTTACTTTCACCACTGGCCTTGCCATTGTCAAGCAATTTGTAGGTATCATGGCCTTGAGAATATCCTCTTATGCATAAGGGCTAGCATAGGAGAAAGCAAGAAGATGTTTGTGGGAAAATGTCATTAGTAGGCAATGAAGGCTGACATCATTGCCAGTGAAGATGAGGGTCAGTTGGTCTCTAGTACTATAACAGATGTTAGGCAGGGGGTGGCAAAGCCCTGAGCTCACTTAGCTCACTGTGTGTACCAAGGCTTTATTTTTTGTATAAAGCTTTTGTAAAAATACCCAGGGGGACAGAAACTCAGCTAATGTAAATTGTCTCCTTTCCATTGACTTTGACTGAGCTATGATGAATTATACAAGCCGAGGAACTGGGCTCCAGAGAGTAGGATGGGCCCATTATTAAATATATGAATAATACGTGTTGGGATTAATGCCACTGGATCTGCATAACTGAAGAGAGTGGAGCAATGGTTCACGGGCTCTATTTTACCTAAGCTCACCTATACTTTGTATAAACACATTTTGTACTTAGAAGCTAAGGTAGGCGTTTCTTTTTGGCAGCTGAGAACACCAGCACATTGTGCAAGTGCAGGTACAAGCTCTAATACACGGGGTAATTTTGATCTTTTGGTTCACCATAGTTACCTTCCTAAGCCTCAAGGTGGCTTCTCTAATGCACTTTACCTCAGGCATGTTCTCAATCATCTGATCTGGCTCTGGATTAAGAACACAAACCCTAAAAACACCTTGCTCCCATTCCACACCTTCCACTGCTGGTTACAAGAAAGAAACTCTCTGCACTGAGACTTTGTCCCTCTCATGGACTGGCCTGGACTAATGACTTTCCATTAGCTCTTCCTTACAGAGCATGAGATTAGTGTCTCTGTAATGGCAATGGCTGGCCAGAGTTTGAGGATGGCAGTAAGCGGTCTGGGATTGGCAGGCTAAAAGGAGGAAATAGAAGATTTTGAATATATTTCTGCCATGGTCTCCATCCAGATCCAGAGCAGATATGTTTTGTGGGGTTTCAGAATGTTACCAAGTCTGCCTATGTCTTGGTACCATCACTAAGTGAGCGATCCCTACCCAAACCTCTAAAATTACGCGTGCAGGAAAAAAGTTAGAGAGAAATCAGTGGTCATATTTTGCAATAAATATTGCAGATACAGGGCCAGATTCTGCTGAGGTACACCAGCATAAATTTGGAATAGATCCACTGAAGTTATTCTGGATTTACAACTGTAATCTAGATCAGAATATGACCCATATACATTTTCATATAACATACTTTATGGAAAAACAGTAATAGCTGTGAATTTCAGAAAACGCCCCCGGGCTCTCCAAGCTCATCATCAGAAGTGAGCTCCCATAGACCAGGACACACCAACTCAAAGCAGCACCAGACTCTGCCAAAACAACAGATGCAAAACCTGTAGACATATCTCCACTGATACAATAATCAACAGACCTCACAACTAGGGTGACCAGGTGTCCGGTTTTTGACCGGAACACCTGGTCGAAAAGGTACCCTGGCAGCGCTGGTCAGCACTACCGAATGGGCCATTAAAAGTCCAGTCGGCGGTGCTGCGGGGCTAAGGCAGGCTAGTCTCTACCTGTCCTGGCACTGTGCTGCGCCCTGGAAGCGGCCACGGGGCTCTGTGCGCTGCCCCCGCCCTAAGCACTGACTCCGCACTCCCATTGTCCCGGCCAATGGGAGCTGGGGGGGGGGAGAGGAGGTGCCTGTGGGTGAGAGCAGTGCGCGGAGCCTCCTGGCCCCCTGCCTAGGAGCCGGACCTGCTGGCCGCTTCTGGGGTGCAGCGCAGTGCCAGGACAGGCAGGGAGCCTGCCTTAGCCCTGTTGCTCCATTAACCGGGAGCCGCCTGAGATAAACTCGCACCCCAACCCAAGCACTGAGCTCCCCCCCAAACCCAGAGCCCCCTCCAGCACCCCAAACCTTTCATCCCCAGCCCCAGCCCAGAGCCCTCACCCCCCCTGCACCCCAAGTCCCTGCCCTCTCCCACACACTGAACCCCTCATCTTTGGCCCCACCCCAGAGCCTTCACCCCCTTCTGCACCCCAACCCCCTGCCTCAACCCACAGTCCCCTCCCACACTCTGAATCCCTCAACCCCACCCCCCAGCCTGGAGTCCCCTCCTGCATCCCAAACCCCTCATCCCTGGCCCCAGCCCAGAGCCCTCACCACCTCCCGCACCCCAACCCTCTGCTCCAACCCAGTGAAAGTGTGTGAGGGTTGGGGAGAGTGAGTCACCAAGGGAGGGGGAATGTACTGAGTGGAGGACAGGGCCTTGGGAAAGGGGTGGGGCTCAGGGAAGGGGCAGGGCTAGAGTGTTTGGTTTTGTGTGATTAGAAAGTTGGCAACCCTACTCACAACACACCTTTCAAGATCCAGGGGATCTACACATGCTTATCACAACATGTATTGTATCTCATCCAGTGCAATAAATGCCCCTACAACAACTATGTGGGTGAGACCAGACAATAACTACACTCTCAAATGAGCTCACACAAGAGAATGATAAAAGACACACACAAAAACCCTACATCACCTGTTGGTGAACACGTCACAAAGCGATCACTCTATAGCTGATCTCTCAGTCCTTATTCTCAAAGGAAACCTGCACAATCCCTTCAAAAGCCTGGGAGCTTAAATTCATAACTGCTTGACACTAAAAATCATGGACTGAATAGACACACCAGATTTATGACAACAATCTATAACCCACTAACAACTGCCCCCCTCCAGTTGCCTTTTTCTTTCTCTCTCCCTTCCTTTCCTCCCCCCTGTGACTAGAGGGGCATTAACAGGCCACTTCACCTTGAATGGTCCCTTGAAATGTGTGTTAAGGATTTATACTAAACAATCTGTTCCATCTTGTATTTAGCTCTAATACTCCAAGTATGTTTCCCAGACCTGAAAAGAAGCTCTGTGTAAGCTCAAAAGCTTGTCTCTTTTACCAACAGAATTTGGTCCAATAAAAGATATTACCTTACCCTTGTCTCTCAGACTTCGAATAGGTAAAGTTTTCTCTGATTCAACTTAGGTAAGTCCTTATGCCTGTGGCCTTCACCATGGTATCTGCAGGGCCGGCACTTCCATTTAGGCGACCTAGGCGGTCGCCTAGGGAGCCAGGATTTGGGGGGGCGGCATTTTGCCACCCTTGGTGGCAATTCGGCGGCTGGGGGGTCCTTCCGCGCTCCGGGTCTTTGGCGGCAATTCTGCGGCGGGTCCTTCACTCGCTCCAGGACCCGCCACCGAAGTGCCCCGAAGACTGGGAGCGCGGAAGGACCCCCGCCTAGGGCGCCAAAAACCCTGGCGCCGCTCCTGGATATCTGAGCATCCTAGATAAATATATTTTCTTATAATTTTAACAATTAAATAATAAATGTAAGGGCTAATCCTGTGATTTCTCCCCATTTTTCTCCCGTCTGTAACTTCCCCCTCCCTTTTATCTGTCTTGAAAATAGTATTTCCCTAAGACACCACAATCATATTTGGAGGGAAGGGAAAAAAAAAACCTCTTCCAGAAATGGCCCCACCCACTCTCCAGCTTACATTAATGTCACTACAGAGTTTTGGGCCAGCACTATAAAATGCTGCAGTGATTTTGACAGGAGAAGACCACAGCTCTCATTGATCAATCATCAGCTGAAGCTTCCTGAGGTGACCAAACTCCAGGGGAAAGGATGGTATATAGATGGCAGCGCAAATATAGAATGAAGCTATTTCTCATCAGAACACAGCGACAAGGTTTATTAAAACTCAGAGCCCTCTCATAAGCTTAAACAAGGGGAGCCTGATACATTCATCTTTAATATGTCTTATTGTACTATTATTTTATTACTACTTGTAGTCATAGCATCATTCCACCTAAGGTAATTTTATGGCCCCCATGACCATAGTATCTGAGTATTTCACCATCTTTTAATATATTTCACTTCACAAAACTTCTGTGAGGTAGGGCAGTGCTATTAACCTCAGTCCTACAGATGGGCCAGTGAGGCACAGAGAGACTAAATGACTTGCCCAAGGTCACACAGGAAGGGTGTATCAAACCAGGGAATTCAACCCAGATCTCCGGAGTCCCAGCCCAGCACCTTTCCCACCAGACCATCCCTCATCTTTCCATTGGTTTTAGAGACGTGTGAGGACAAGCACCGCATACTAAATTGCTTACAGTTAAAGACAACATGCAAATAAAGAACATGGGCTGGGAAACAACATAACAGATGCAAGAGTGAGTGAGTGAGTGACAAAGCTGAGTGTGTATTTATGTATGTTTCTCTATAGTGCATTGATGAGTCACCAAATTAACGAATATTTCCCTGCTGGAAGGCTAAGGTTCATAGGCCTCCTGGAAGAGATGTTTATGGGCAAACTAGGTCAAGAAATGGTTCCTGGAGTAGAGGGCAGCCCAGAAGTAAGTCCAGAAGTGGAAATGGAAAGACAGGGAGGAGGCAGTTAACCATAGTGAAGGGGAAATGGGGTGTGAAAGCAGATGAGAACAGAAGGGAAGTCAAGAGCTAGGTTAGTTCATACTATGATGGTTTCCAAACAGTGTATGAGAAGAGGCATTTAGAGAGTCACATCCAGGCAGGACTCCCACAGTAAATGTGCCACCTCTGTGGGAAGAAAATGACAAGGAGCCTGCTGTTAAAGCAAGAGTCAGTTAGTTTGCATTAACTGTGTAAAATTTGACTCAATGTCAAAATGCTCAGCAGTTTCTAACCCCTTTCCTAGGAGTTCTATGGGTCAGATTTGTGGGCAGGTTCAGAATTAACAGCTTGGATCAGCGACCCATAGTGATCCTTTGTTAAATTCCTCTACAGGCAATTGTACTGTTATTTTATATTAGTGTGAACAAAGGGCCTGAATGAGATGCAAGTAAGGGATGTTATATTTTAAATAAAAGTTCAGATAAATGTGCCACTGGGGAGCTTAGGATCAAATGAGCTTTTATATTTTTTATGTAGAATGTAATCACTTTCTTCATGATTGTGGTTGCTACATTTCTGTTATTAAAAGAGTTTATTATTCCATGGGGGATACTTTTCATTGATATTACGTGCTTACCAACCAAAAGAGATTGTATCTGCCGATCCTTTAAATCACAATAAAGCCATGGGAAAACATAACATGATAATATTAGAATTGACAAGATACTCATGGTGCCAACTCTGATCATGCCTGTGCCCAGACCAGATCTGTATGCAATTTAGATGAAAAAACAGCATAATGTGGTTATCTGCTTTACAAACCTTAACGTCTAAGTGTTTGGTGCATATTCAGGGGAATTTGCCAGATGCAGTATGTAAAAAGGGGAGAATAGATCCAAAAAAGACAGTGAGAAATTTCTAAAAGGGAAGTCAGTGATCTAACAGGCCACTTAAATGTTTTCAAACTTGGAAAAACTGGGTGAGTTAGAACTTCCTCCTGGGCTATTACACATCTGCCAATTATGTAGCAAGTCCACCTTTAACCTCTCTGACCTTGGCTCCATTACAGGGGCCATATGTTCTCACAGGAACTGGTTTTGAATAGAGTATCCAATACATTAGGCAAACCCACGCTGTACTTCAGAGTCAGGCAGGTAGATATTCTCTTTCCACCGATTTATCTTTCAACAAGCATTATCATGGGTAGTACGCAGGACAAAAGTGCTGTCATTTGGAACTATGTAGGTTACTTTGTATTCTAATTCCTCTCCTACGACAGTTCCAACTAGCAGTCAGTCTTCTCTTAGATAGGAGAGTCTTTCTATTCTTTTTGAATTTCTGTCTCCCTCAGTGTCCCAGGGTACTAATGCCGTACAACATATTAATCCCACAAGTCCAGCATTCTTGAAGTACCCCTTGAAGAGCCCAGTGCCATAAAGGCATGTTTTGTGTGATTGCTTTTTTTCTAAAATCATTTTGGGTGGTTTTGGGGTTTGTTTTGGTTTGGTTTGGTTTTGGGGGAGGGGGAAGGGGGGAGAGGAGATGTCAATGTGACAGCCAAATATTGGAATGTGAACACTAAGAGGCCACTCCGATTACATGGGCTTCCTTGGCAATAGCTGTTGTTTAAATGAGACCATTCTGGGGAGGGGAGAAGGGGATTAAACATGTGTTATTTTAACCTTTTAATAGAAGCAGTTATAATATATTGGTCAATGGGTTATAGGAAGGAACAGGACAGCAGGCCTAATCTGTGTCCTCTCACCTTACTCTAAAGCAGGGGTGGCTCTATGTTTTTTGCCGTCCCAAGCACGGCAGGCAGGCGGCTTTTGGCGGCATGCCTGCGGGCGGTCTGGTGGTCACGCGGATTCGGCGGCATGCTTGTGGGAGGTCCGCCGGTGCCGTGCCATCGGCGTCCCTGCCGCTGAGTTGCCGCCGAAGCCGCGGGACCGGCGGATCTCCCGCAGGCATGCCACCGAAAGTCACCTGCCTGCCGCCCTCACAGCAACCGGCAGGCCGCTCCCCGTGGCTTGCCGCCCCAGGCACACGCTTGCTGCGCTGGTGCCTGGAGCTGCCCCTGCTCTAAAGCCCAGCATAATGGTATGGCGTCCTATCCCATGACAAGCTGGAGTGGCTAGTGCAGAACACTGATC
>NW_020698242.1:5518760-5551493 GCF_002925995.2 Terrapene triunguis
TCTGCCCTACACTGGTCTCATCCTTGTCTTTTATAGTTAGAGATTGGCTTAAACCCTAAAACATTCTTCAGTTATGATAAGACTATGCAGAGTTATCTGTATAAATGTCTGATCCCTTTCTGAATCTTGTTAAGTTCTTGGCCTCAACGACATCCTATGGCAACCAGTTCCACAGTTTAATCAAATGTTGTGTGAAAAATTTCCTTTTATCAATTGTGAATTTCCATGCTTTTAATTTAATTGAATATTTCTTGGTCTTGTAGAAGGACCACAAGAGGAGACAGGGAGAACAGAAGTTCCCGATCTAACTTCTCTAGACCACTCATCATTTTCTATCCTACTGTTTACTTGGTCATTCTTGTTGCTCTTCTCTGAGCCTCCAGCAGTGTATTTTGCAACAGAATGACCGGTAGCGTACACAGAGTTCTAGATGAGTCTACCCCATTGATTTATATAAAGGCATTATCATATTTTCACCCCATTCTTTATGCATCCTAATACCTCATAAGCTTTTTTTGCGGGGGGAGGGGGAGAAAGAGACTACAGCAGTGTATTGAGCTAGGATTTTTACTGAGCTACCTACAGTGACACCCAGAACCCTTTCCTAGGTTGATACAGAACCATGTAAGATGTATGAGTAGTTTGAATTTATCTCCCCAATGTGCATTTTTTATTTATTTACTTTGTATTTAATATTAAATTGCATTTGCCATTGAGAGACATGAGATGGTGGTCCCATGTTAATTTCTAGTAGACACCTGTGCATGTTATCCCCCAAAAGGCAGTCCCAGCAGAGAGGCAAATGGGCTACTTTCTATATGTATAGATGGTCCTTTAGGGCAGATTTGATGCATATTGAGGGGCTGATGTGCAGCACACAGAAAGACTAGGATAGGTCTGCACTGCAAGTGAAGGAGTGATTGTAGCATGGGTAAGCATACCCGTGCTAGTTTCAGTCTAGCTGGCATAGGGAACAACAGTGTACATGTGTTGGCATGGGGTTCAGCATAGGCTAGCGCAGGAGTCGGCAACGTTCGGCACGCGGCTCGCCAGGGTAAACACCCTAGCGGGCCGGGCCAGTTTATTTACCTGCTGACGCGGCAGGTTCGGCCGATCGCGGCCCCCACTCGCCGCGGTTCGCCGTTCTGGGCCAATGGGGGCGATGGGAAGCCGCGGCCAGCACATCCCTCGGCCCGCGCCCCTTCCCGCCGCCCTGGCGAGCCGCGTGCTGAACGTTGCCGACCCCTGGGCTAGCGGAACCAGAATATGTACCCAGGCTCACTGGAGGGCTTGTATGGTTGCTGGCCGGTGCTGAAACTACCATGTCTACATTGCTATTCTAACCCATCGAAGCTAGATTAAAACGAGCATGAACATGCCTACCTATGCTACAATCACTTCATTTGCAGTGTAGACATACCCTAAGGGTAAAATTCTGGCCTTGGTGAAGTCAATAGGAATTTTGCAATTAACTTCAATGGAACCCGGATTTAAGAACTTCCAAAAAGATTATGGACTCATCCATATTAGACCCTCATCTGGTGTTAATCAATACATCTCCATAGATGTCCATTGAATTTATACCAGCTGAGAATCTGACTCCATCTATCAGTGAGAGCAAACTAGTTTTGCCAAAGATATGTGCCATTGCCACGCATGCTCTGTCATATGAATAAAGAGAAGGCTTTCATTTGCAGAGCTGTCAAATCTCGCACCTTTCACCAGACCTGGATTCATATTTTGTTTTTTTAATATGAGCATATGGCAGAATGAAAATGATAAACTCTCTCATGTCCCCGTGGTGAATCACAAGATAATATAACAAGTTAAATGAAACATTAGGAGAAAGAGAAAGCACTCTGAAAAACATGCACTGCCACTTTAACATTTCAAATGTTTCTTTTAACATAAAATTACAACATAATAGAAGTAAGGAATCCAGCATGATACTTTATCACAATACCCAGCCAACTTTAACTCATCTCAAGTGTTATTATAAGAAACAGAATTTACTGGTATGGACTTATATTCAATAGCTCTCCTTCCCTTTTTAATGAAATGTCATTATTCCAATACAAATCCTTTCATTCTGCAACCCGCTCCCCTCCCACCCCCATCGCACTATATTTCATTTCCTGCAGTTACGTGATATTATTGCCTTTTTCCCCCCACAGCTATTGATTTAGGTGTATATGGTTATTACAATGCAAAATAAAACCGTTCCCCCATCCATTCTACCTTGTACCGTTGAACATTAACTTAATTTGTTTCAAATCTGCATTTGATTTGGCAAGGAAACCATTTATCTTTATGAAGAAAGCCCTCATAAAGTAGGGACTTCAAGAGATCACTGCTTTAAAAATTTAATAGCCTTGTGTCTTATACACTAGAAAAATGAATTAAACCGTCAAATATTATATGTCTCAATGTAACCTTTTTGCATTTCATACTATGTTTAATTTACTATATCCAGAAAAAAATTAGAGGAAATCTTACTATATTCAAGCATGGGTTGGTTTTTTTACATTTCATGATAGTTAATGAATATCATAGAGTAGTTTGGTGGGGTTGATTTTTTTTTTTTTTTTTTTTTTTTTAATAAAAATCCATGAGCTCTCAAGTCACTGCTAACACTGACTTTCTACCCTCTGATAGCATGTAGCATCTTTGCAGCTGGCTTTCTGGCATGACCGGAGGATATGGTATAAGGGTCTGATCCAATGCCCCCTGAAATCAGTTGGAAGTCTCCCACTGAAGACAGCAGGCTTTTGACCATACTTTAATATATGATGTGTTTTGCAAACTTGATAAGGAAGCCGGAATAAAGATCTCTGACTGTGATGGAAATGTTTAGGTTTAGAAAATTTACCTTAAACTCCCCCCAATACTGTTGATGAATCGACAGTCTGCCAGTATGAACATCAGTTATGAAACTAAAATAATCCCAGGGGGTTGCAGGCCTGAGGGCTAGTCCTTCCCCTCCCCCCAATATTTCTTGAAATAACTAACATTTTGCATTGCAACAAACTTATTAATAACTACTTTAAATATCTTTTAAGAGATTGGTGTTGCTTTTTTCAGCCAAGTTTTTAATCCAGAACAATAAATTTTCCTGATTTATGAGGCTCTATAATTCTTTTATTTATTAGGGTTAGTGTGATCAGTGAAAACAAAGTCCGTCTTCCAATAATTTGGGGACCAAAGGCCCAGTCCCTCACCCCTTATTCATGAGTTGTTGCACTGAACCAAAAACTTGAAGTCTACGGTAGCAGTGAGTGAAAGTTAGGCCAGTTATTTAGGTAACTAATTATGAATTTAGGTGCCTAACTTTACGTACCCAGGTTTGAAAACTTTGGCCTTAAAACACTAGGATGAAAACGCGGGAAGATCCAATCTCAAAATGGCACTACAAGAGTTAATGTCTCTTTGGGGGATAATTGTTCAAAATCTTCATGTTAAATGTTATAAGAGGAGGTTTAATAATGAGACAGTACTCATGCTGTGCTCAAGGAGGAGGAGACTGCTCCATAGAGAAGAGGCATGATGGAAAAAGGGAAGACCACTGAAGTGGAAGGAAGATACTAAGAGGGTATTTAGAGGGGAAACTTGGATGAAGTGAAGGTAGAGGAAATGAGAGCAGAGGTGTAGGCAGGAAAGGAGTTGTACAGATCCTGGAAGCTGAGGATGAGAAACTTTGACTTTGATGTGGAAGGTAAGGAGAAGAGAGGGAAGGGACCCAAAAGGAGAGTAACATGTTCCAAGAATGGGAGTAGAAGGGAGAGTCCAGGCTTTGGCCAGTCTCTAAAGGCATACATAAGGGTCAAAAGGCTACAATAAGCTCCTCCTTCTGTGCCATCCACATAAGGGCTCCCATCAACTTCAATAGGACTAGGATTTCATCCACCGTCTTTCTGAGGTCCAGTGGCTCCTGATGCTGCTTCTCGGGTGATGGAACTATGTACAAGCTCTACCAAGGGGATGTAGCTAAAAGCCACAATTCCATATCCAAATTCTCATTCTCCTCTCACACAGAGCTCAAATCATGCATAAATCAGTGGAGTGATACGGGGTGAAATTAGTGTAAGCGAGAGGAGAATGAGCTCTACAGTGTTCAAATCTGAAAATAAATCCACC
This sequence comes from Terrapene triunguis, assembly GCF_002925995.2. Classification (NCBI taxonomy): domain Eukaryota; kingdom Metazoa; phylum Chordata; order Testudines; family Emydidae; genus Terrapene; species Terrapene triunguis. Next base: position 5,522,895 of record NW_020698242.1, read on the forward strand.
ATCCAGATTTCATTTCCTTCAACAAGCCTTCTCATTTTGATAAGTGTGGCACTAAAAGCCAACTCACTGCTATGAAAAAGTAAATCCCAGCTGGTCTGATAAATTCACTATGCCCAACATACTGTGAGAATATTTATCCAAATAGCCTCTTGTAAGGTCTCATATAGGAACTGGTGACATTCTGATCGTGAATATCAGGGTGTGATGTAAGTAAGTCTTCTGGAAATATGTTCTTAAAATACATTTTGCAGGCAGCTGACAAAGGAATGTGGATTTACCTGTCCGCACGGAACAAGCTAATAGGCAGATGATAAAACAGCATGGCTTGATTAGAAGCAAAATGACAATAATACATTTGCATCTAAACGAAGTAATCAAGCCAATTAAAAAAGCAAGATGACCAGAGGACGAAGGGGCTTGCTGCCTGCATCCCGAATAACAAACAGCAGAGGAGGGGAAACTTGCTTTTCAAAGAATACATTTCAAATGTTTTCTGTACTATAAAAGAGAAGAAAGGGGACTCCTTTGTTATCCATCACTTAAACAACAAAAGGAACCAGTGCACTTGGAATCTGTGAAAGGTGGATCTCCCAACTATGTGGGAGAAATTGCATGAGACTAGGATTAAATTTTAGACTCTAGAAAGCATGTTTTATTGGTTACATTTTCTGTTTCTATCATCTCTGCTTAGTATCACTTAAATCTCTGTTCTTTATTCATCTTATTTTTAAGCTAGATGGACCTTGATCTGACCCAGTATGGGCCATTCTTATGTTCTTGTTATAATTTCATATCAGTGTGGTTACTCTAAAATGAGATGTGCCTCCCTGGTTGAGCCAACAGGCCTGTGTATATTCTCTCTCTTTAGAGAAAGTACATGTGGTAATTCCTGAGAGTGTCCAGTGATAGGGGCTGGATACTGCAGAGGAATGCTGTTCTAGCAGTTCTTGGGGTTCACTACATGTTACCCACAACACAAGATTAAGACTGGCAGTGTCTCGGAGTTTGTTGGTGAGGCAAACAGACTGGTGTGACAGGGAACTGACACACACAATAAGCTCCAACAAAGCTCTCTTGCTGAGATGGTGGGGTAACAGTGGCTTACAGTTCTGGGCACCTCTATGGAGAATGGTAACTGACCTATTATAGTTGGCTTATTTTTATTGTACGAAATGTTTAGCGGAGCCCCTAGGTACTTTACATAAACATACATTAAAATTAGGAACAGAACAAATATATGGCTAATAAATGCACACCACAGCTATATTTGTCTGTCTAATGGAGGAGGACACAGAAAGACCATATTACAGTGTCTGATCATCTCATGAGTTCTCCCGCCCAGTTTTTTATTTCTGTGCACATGGGTAGTTGTTAGTTTGAGGCAGGTTAAGCCTGTCAGTTCTTTGTAGATCTCCATTTCATGTCAAATCCTGCCCATACCTCTGTGGGTATGGAAGATTTTTTGATTCCCGGTGAACTTGATGCAGTGCTCTGTGCATGGGAAGTAGGTGAAGGGAGTCTAGACCAGTGGTATGGTGGTGGTAGACGATATGGCTAGTACGTGGCATGGCTAGTGGACCCTTAATCCTTTTATTAGCAACTACCCTATTTCACATGGTGACAACCCAGGGGCAAGAGGATTTACTTCAGTCCTGAGGTTGTCCTAGAAGCTATGGAGAATTCCATCTACTACAGTCCTCAAGTGATCCCAGTTCATAAGCTTTCCCACACCCCACGATCCCATTCCTTTTTCAGGCTGCATGTGGATCCAGAGATTTCTGGCCAAAACAAGCTTAACACAGCAACTCTGCATGGGGAGGATCCATTTTGGCTCACCCAATAAAACAGCTGCCGTTAGGCCACACAAGTCCCAATACAAGTCTCAGTTGCAGTAACGTATGGGTCATCCAGACAGCAGTTCCAGGCACCTGATGTGAGACACCAAAGTGGTTGGGGGATGTAGCCGCATTGTGTGGAGTAGCTATTATTGTTGTGGGGTGCAGAGCGTAAAGGTCATCCTCCATTTTGGAAGTTGGGGATCTCAAACAGTGGCTGGCTTAAGCTTAGAGCAGGCTCTCATTGCTATGTAATGTTTAAAATAATGCAGTTGTTCAATGCAAGCTCTCCATGAATTCATGAGCTGGACCACACATGACTACAAGAGCCATGTAAGTAAATCCCACATAACGTCATATAAATACATCAGAGGGAGGCAGAAGTTATTGAAGCTAAAGGACAATGTTGGCACATGAACAAAGTTACAACCTGGCCATGAATAAGTTTAATCTGGAAACGAGAAGGAGGTTGCTACCATCAGAGGAGTGAGGTTCTGGAACAGCCCCCCAAAAGGAGAAGTAGCAGCAAGCAACCTAGAACGTGATAAATTTATGACTGGTTTTATATGATGGGTTGTCTGCAATAGCAAGGGACCGGACTCTATATCCCAGGAGGGCCCTTCCTGTCCTACAGCCCGTGGTCCTATTTCTAATGATCAACGTGGATCCTGAGTCTATGACCAGAGTAAGCTAAGTAAGGTTACCCTTAGAAAAAGGGTTACCCTATTTTTTTTGCAAACAGTCAAATTTCTAAACCTTTCAACAACTGCTAAAATTGATTTGGAAGAAATATGAATCCTTCTGAGCACAGCTCTCAAACAATGCTTACTTTCTATTATAAAGCACAATGTTCACAAGCACATCTACAGAGGCTGAAATACAATTTCTTCCCAACACTGATGAGGAAGTTTGGACAGGCAGAAGCCTCATTCATTCTTCTACTAATAAAATATGAAAGTGCCATCATAGCTATAATTTCCTGTAGCATCAAAATTGTTTCCTGTTAATATTTCCATGTTGTTGTTGTTGTTGATACAACCTCCCCTAAATATTAGCATTTTCAGCTGGCAGAATGGAAATCCTAACGTACAATAGCTGTGACACACAAGCCTCATTGTAAGGCTCTTGATTAAAAACCAGAACCCATGGAAGCAAAATTCTGGATTCAAACTACCCACAACTACTAGGACTGGAATACAAACCCAGAATTCAATCTCCCTCCTCCCACCCCCCTTTTGAAGAAACAATGCTGTCATTTAGGCTAATTTCTAATTAAAATACAAGCCCCCTGTCTATTGTGCAACCCCATTATGCATCTTTGTTCTGAATAGTATTAATGCACACCTCAGCACCATCTTCTTCTCCGCTAGGAAGGAGAATGTTATTGAAAAGATCTGATGAACCTATACAGATTATAGCTCCATATCCTTGCTATCACACTGTCTGAACCTAGGAGGAGTTTGGGGTGCAGATTGGTGACAGGACACAGTACATTGGAAGCAAACAAATCAACTAGAAACTATTTTTAGTGAATAACCCATACAATCAATTTAGCCATAAAGTTGCACAATTACAGGATTTATTCTAATAAATACTTTGAGTATTCATATAACTCCCACTTTCCTATCCATCAAATCTATTAGATAAAGGAATATGGGCATCTGCAAATGGATGAGAACATATGTTTGTAAGAGAGATGCTCTAGGAATTATTTTGGGAAAATTCTATGACCAGTGTTGCGCAGGAGGTTGGATGAGACAGTTACAGTGGTCTTCAATAACTTCTGGCCTTGGAATCTATGCCTATACCCAGAGGTATGGTCCAGCATTTGCTCTAGGGATTTTATTGTCCCAAGTAAAGTAGAAAATGCCTTCCCCTTGGAGTCAGAAACATACAAAGTTATCCACCTCTATTTATTTTGCTGTTTCTATTTGACTGTGATGTCTGGAGGGCAGGACTAATCCTGATGGTATGAGTATTTATTTGTCTATCCTATCCTAGTTACCCAGCAAAACACATTGGGCTGGATCCTCACCTGATATAAGTCACTGTAACTCAATGACGCCCAGTTTTCTTCAATAGAGTTAGGTAAACTGACACCAGCTAAGAATCTGCCCCTTTATTTCTATCTATTGTCTTGAGTGTACTGAGGATGTTATGTTATGGGATGTGTTTTCAGGGAGGCCTGTTGAAGGGTTGACTCACTGCAGCTGTGCCCACTCATGTCCAGGGATGGCAAAGCAGGCTTTCCTCCTTTCACACTCTCAGGCCACAGGCACTCTGGTCCCACAGTGCTCTGCATCTTCCATTATTCAGCCCTGAGGCCAGCTTTAGTTCCACATCCCTTTCGGGGTACTCCAGTCTCAAGTTCACAGAAAACAATACCCACTTTCCAGTCTCAGGCACTCTTCTTGGGGGTTACTAAGACACACATGTCCTCACCCAGGATCTGCAATGTAGACCATTCAAAGAAATCTCCGCTTCAGTACTTTTAGTCCCACTCAACTCCCAGTACTTTATGAAACCTTGTCTCAGGCTCAGCAAGAACCCTTTGTCTCCCACCATCTTGGTTCTTTCTGTGTCTCCGCTCCATAGTGAGCCTTCTTTCAAGCCTGCTACAATGAGAATTACCATCTCCTGTATTCTTTGCCTTTTAACTGTCTGTACCCAGGGCTTTCCCTAACATCCTCAGCTTCCTGGGCTGCTTACCTCAGGGCTTCTCGCTAGGGGTTCAGCCTAATACCTGCAATTTCTTCCTTGATTTATTTCGGAGGACTGCTTCCCAGGGCTTCCTCCCTGGAGTCTCCCCTCCTCAGAGGCTGTCACAGGGGCCTCTTCTTTTGTGCAGCTCCTCTATGCAGTCCCACAAACTTCACTCCAAAATGGCCCTTAGGCTTTACTGTTACTGCTTGTTGGGCTTCACTGCCTCCATCTTTCTCTTAGCTTAGGGATAACACACCTCTTGCCCTAGGCTTCACTGCCCTAGCCTCCCGGGTTTCCTTTGGGCTCAGAACCTCTAGTTCTGGCTTCAAATTTCAGGCCTCTGAGGCATCTCTCACCCTTAGTCCCACAGATGAAACTCCCAACTACCTTTCTCCTAACTCTCCTCTCCCTGACCTTTTTCACTGCCCTGTGCTCCTTCCTGTGTGAAGACCCAGCTTCTCCCCAGCTGGGTTTGATCACCAATTAAGTCTAACACACACCCCAGGTGCCACACAGTGACCTAATTGGGCTCAGGCTAGATTAAGCAATGTCAAACTAGGCAGGTGCATCAGTTCTGCAAGATTGTACACACAGATGCTGAGCTGTGCATGCAGTTTGGCATGTGTGTATGTAATTACTCATTTGGGACTAGACTTTCAATAGTGATCTATATAACTGTGGCCATAATTTTGTGTATTCAAAGTGCAAATATTGATAATTAGTTGTCTAACAATTTGTAGGTACAAATCAAGTAAACATCTAACAATTAACATCTGATAATTGTGGTCACAGAAATGGAGGCATAAGTGTTCGCAGGCAGAATATTGCACCCTGAAAATGGAAGTTTTCAGAGTCCAGGCCAGGCTCGCAGTCTAGTCCTATGTGTGCTCAAGTGTGGGTTTTGCACATGCAATGCAGTAGCACTAATGAACTGTGCATGTGTAACTGAAGAGACCAACTCCTTGAAAAACTGGTCCTATGTACCTTTGGTTCTTTAATTTTATTGCCTAAAAGTAATGCTAAGTAAAAATGGCTTTTTTTGTTTTTGTTTGAGTTTTATAACCCCCTACTTCCAGAGAAGCCAATAGCAGCTGCAAATCTCAGTACCTTAGGAAAATCAGGTCAAATCCATATCTAGGCCCTTAACTTTGGCACCCAAACTTGAAAATGTTGGCCATAGCCATCAACAAATCAGCAGCTCCCAATCCACAATAACTAGACATTAGACATGGACCTGAGCTTCAGACTTCTGATCCAGATCTGAATACAAACTTTGGGGCTAAAGCTTTAGATCTGAAGTTCCTGCTTGGCTCCTCCCTGTGTGCACATTACTCACCATTTTTGCTTCCCATCCTACTTCTACTGGCATACTGAATAATCTTCTAGGTACAGATGTTCACCAGCTTAATATCTCTAAACCTCTTCATGAAAAAATCTCTACACAGATAACAAGTTTAAAAGGGCAACTTTAGTGCAATGTGTTGGAGCACTAACAACCAGTATTGTAACTAGTTTAATATATTTTGGCCTGGAACAGAAAGATTGCAGTAGACTTGGACTTATATTACCAGTTATTAACTATATATTATTATAGTTATTAAACTATATAATAGTTTAATGTAGTTTTATATATACAACCATATTTCATTTGCGGATGTATACAGTTTCACCTTATTGGTGATGAACTTTCTTGCAGCGAGGGGTAAACCTTCCTCTTTGTTCTCTAGGATGAATTTTCTTGAGTTCTTTTCCTGTGTTGGACCATTCAACATGCGCTTATATGAAAGCAGAGCTAAAGAAATACAACTAAGAGGTGAATGAAACTGAGAGAGCACCCATTACATGCAGGGATGGTTATTCAAGTATAAGGGTATGTCTATGCTACCCGCCAGATTGGCGGGTAGCGATCGATCCAGCGGGGATCAATTTATCGCGTCTAGCCTAGATGCGATAAATTGACTCCCGAGCTCTCTTCTGTCGACTCCTGTACTCCAGTGCTGCGAGAGGCGCAGGCAGAGTCGACGGGGGAGCAGCAGCAGTCGACTCACCGCAGTGAAGACACCACGGTAAGTCGATCTAAGTACATCGACTTCAGCTACGTTATTCACGTAGCTGAAGTTGCGTAACTTAGACCGATCTCCCCCAGGGCCGCCGAGAGTGGGTTCGGGCCCCGGTGAAAAAAAATTTTTGGGCCCCCCAGCAAGGGCGGACTGGCTAAACAGGGTCAACAAGAGGGGGTGGAAGCCAGGCCCTGGGCCCCCTTCCGGACCGCCGGGCCCCGGTAATTTGTACCGGCTTCCCCCCCCCCCACCCCTCGTCGGCCCTGATCTCCTCCCCCGCCCCAGTGTAGACCAGGCCTAAGTCTACTGCAATCTTTCTGTTACCAGCCAAAACGCATTAAGCTGCTTTACCACACAGGAGGTGTCACTAAATATTGTGGGTCAATGAATGCTTAGAATTTATCCAGTCTATTTGCCAATGCCCCAATCTGTTTATATTTGTATACTGTCTGCATTTTTTATTTATCTTTTCTTTACCTGAAAAGTACATACTAGCTTTTGGTTTAAATTAATGTGCATTTGGTTTTATAAATGTACAGAGAATATACTTTAAAAAAGTGATTATTTTATGCTTTTTGGAGGGGTGTTCCCATTACGGGTGGGTATATATTTAAGCAGGAAAAGCAGTCCATTTTTTGTGGGGGGGGAAGGTGTTTTTGTTTTTTTGGTTTGTTTTTTGGACAAATTTATGTGACTGCAGTGGGCACCTCCAGAAATTATTCTCATGGTACGCACCATCAATCCCTGTGGAACCATCCCAGAGGCTGGCCCCAGCACCTCGCCCACAGAGTCCACACTATGATCAGCCCCCGCATTCCAGCCCAGCTCATCCAGATGCAATGTCACTCCCTATCCCTGACAGGGAGTATGGACTGCTGGAAGCAGGCCAAGGTTGGGCTGGCCCTGAGGGTGGAGCCCTGGTGCAGGAGCAGGCCCCATGGCATCATCAAGGAGGAGCAGCCACAGTTTAGTGTGTCCAAATGAGTGGAACACATTTGCTCATGAATCCCCAAGCTGTGCAAGACTCATCTGGTTTCAAAAACAGCAACAAACCACATGAGTTTGAAACAGAACTTTTGGGGATCTTTGAAAATTTTTGTCAAAACTCAAAGTAAAGCTTTCTTTGCAGTTTCAAGTCAGGTACTGATGTTTTCTGAGAATATGCACATACTTCTGGCTTTTTGTCGTACAATTATTTGTAAAATCTCCAGACCAGTTTTTAAGTGAACATAATATTTTCACTATTGGCATTTTGTGCTGGAAAAGCTTTGTTTTAAAAGGGGCAGATTCTGAGTCCCTTTGGTCACTTTGAATAGCATTTTACTCCACAAGCAGCCTCAGTGAAGTCAATGGGACTATTCATAGAATACGTTGCTATTCAGTTGTGAGCTGACTCAGAATCTAGCCTATAGTCAGTGACTCATTGCTATCTGCGGAGATTGCAGAATTCTCTCCCCCTTCCTCCCCTTCATTTTGCATGGCCAACTGAAAATCCTGCAGCTGTTTCGGCCACTACAGCATAATGGAACCTGAAGGGCCCCAACCATTTGTAGATCAGTCCCTGGCACCTATTGGGTTTCTCATATTTATGATCACACATGCATACCTTGTTGTTTGTAGCTCTTCATATTTTGATTATTTAGATGCAAATCCATGCCACGTAATAAGTTCCCCCTCTTTTCAAATGAAATTGATTTTAAAAGCAGGCAAGCAAACAAAATAAGCACTCAGATTCTTTGCAAGTATCCATGACACAAAAGACTTTAAGTGACTGTAAGCTATTTTCCTTGCTGTCAAGCTGCCAGACACTCTTCCTGCCACAAACACATGCCCATACAGGCCAACTAATGCTTGCCTTTTTGGACATATGTGATGAAATAAATGTAATTACAAGCAAGATGTAATCAGAATTGCTTTACTATTAAAACTGTCGTATGCTCTCACGGTTTAGTTAACAATACATGCAGAAGAGAGGAATTGATTGGCGCTCCCAGAAAAGGGAGGAAGGGGGGCGGCCCATAAATATGGCCTCTTTCGTATTATATCTGTGAAAACACAACATTTAAATGCAGAATTTGACTTTTCAAATATCACACCAAAAACCTTTTAACAAAAACAGCAGGGAGAGAAAGCTCTTTAAACCATAATATTCCATGAAGGATTATGAAAATAGAGGTCGTTGCAAGAAAGAGAATTGCAAATATGACTTGAAAAGCTTCTCACATTTGTAAATACCTTGAAGAGAATTTATTCCTCTCTGGTTTTGCTACCAGAGGATATTTACAGGTTCCGAGGGAAAAGAGACCCCCCCCCAAAAAAAATCACATTTGCTACACTATCTATGTGCAGTGCAACCTGCTGATGTGTAGTAGTAACATTCAACTGAGCTTCAAAAGAAATTTTTCTTTTTAGTCTGAAGTTACACATTTAGGGATCTTATCCCAACAATGAATGGAGCACCCTCTACTCTGACTGACCTCACTCAGCCCTTATGGGAATAGACCCTGTAACCACTGAAACCAATAGAGTTTTGCCATTGAGGTTTGTGGGTGCAGGAGCAGAAGCAAGAGCAAGAAGATAGAAAGGCTGAGGGTTGTGTGGATTTACCAAAAAAGGACATTAGGAAGTGAATTTCTGTTTGGTTATTCAAATTGACCTTAATTCTGAGAGCGCTGCTTCTCTACCCACCGAACTTCAAAGGAATAAATCACTTGTGGCATATACTACAAGTAACTGACTGGAAACATTTCACTGAGCACCTACCCTACAACAATCAGGCCCCTCTCATTAGTCACTTTTGAAAATTTAGGTCTTAATTGTTGTTTTAAAGCAGCTGATATCATACAGTAAATTGTGTAACCTTTTGGTAAGTGTGTGGTATTGGTCTCTCAGCCATGCCAGATCTGCAGACCATATGAGTCCATTCAGCCGCAGCTAATGATCCTTGGATCTTTACCTCACGCTGAGGGGCGTGCACAGGAATTTAAATTTGACCACTTTTGGAGGGGGACATTCTGTGATCCCACTGTGGGCCCAGAGCCGGAGGAGCTGTGACCCCACCGATTATTGGTGACCCCATCTCGCTGTCAGCAAAGATGGCAGCCATCACACATGCATTAGTGATGGATGAACCTGAAAAGGTTCAGAGGTTGGGTTCAGTTGGAATAAGCACCAGCAGCTCAAGGGGCAAAACTCCCATTGACTTCAGTGGGGACAGCATTTCCTCCCGAATGCTTATCTGACCCTTTCACATCTCAAAGCTGGGCTTGAAATCAAACAGGACCATGCTTTTGTTTGAGGCTTCATACACTTTCTGCATTCTCAGGGTATTTTGACCCTTCCCATTTTGGGTCTGGCCAGAAAGAACCAGGGAATTCTGAGATGCTGCAGTAATTGGAAAAATAATGGAAAAGGAAAAAAAATAACACAAAATATTTTGGAATGCAAAGGAAGGTTTGTGGTTTGGTTTGAGCTTTGGGCAAAGGTACAGGCTAGTTCTTATTTTATCTGCAGTCTGTGATTTTGGTGTGGCTATAGAACCAAATGGATATTTTATATCCACACTTCTTCAGAGCATAGACCCTAGTCCTGAACTCTTGTATGTGGGTATGTAAGGGATAAAAACAGCAGAAATCAAATATTTCCACTATGCAAGTGGCACAAGCAGTGGATCTCCATGCAGGGGGATTCTGCACCCCCTTTCATCCCCCCACAGCCACCTGGCCACAGAACAGAATTCTCCATGTGAACGCCTTTGCATGCATACACTTCTGTGGCTATCTGCATTTCTAAAGTGCTCAGCACTGCAGATTCTAGCTGCCTTAGGTGAACTACAGGGAGAATTCATTTTCTATTTGATTCTGATTTGGATGCTGCCTTCTGCCCTATATACGGTCCTGCTGGGGGAAGGGGAGGTTCTGATAAAAGAATCTGTGAGAGCACTCGCAAAAGCCCAGAGTGCAACCAATAGGCCCCCAATAGTCTATAAAAATATTCTCTCAACTTGAAGAAGAAAGACCAGAACCCTTTTTTCCTTTCACAGATCAACTTAAAATGACAGAACAAACAAAACGAGACAGAGCAAATACAAAGTCTACATGAGAGAGCATGGTGTGTGTTACGCACTCTAAAACAGCTGCCATCTTGAACTAACTTACACAGAGTACTTCTGCAGATGGCTAAGAGTGCAATTTTACCCTTCAAAGTGCAACATCTAGAAAAGAGTATTAACATTACATTGCAGTACATACCACATTCCACAGGTGGAGGCGGGCTCACACAAACCAATGATCCAATCTCCCCTGTTCTAACTGATGACTAGACATAGCCAGATAGAGACCAAGATCTGTCTCTTAAGGTTGTGACTTAGTCCATTGTACATAATTGGGTCAGACGTGAAGACCAAATACAAACACTATTGACCTTTGGGGAAGATTATATCCTGATCTGATTCGGACTGATCTTCATGACTCAGGCCAATCTCCAGTGCCACTTTTGCTCAAATGTAATGGTTATTCTGCAGACTATGGGTGAAGTGCTGGCTCCCATTGACTTCAGTGTGGCCAGCATTTCACCTGATGATTCTCTTCTATCTGGAGGATTGGGCTGAGACTCTCAACTGAACTTCACAGCAGCTAGCCTCTAACACCAATAATACTCTTTCACTCAGCCCAAGTTTTATTTAAACTGTGATTCTGTCAGTTTTAGATTTGTGTGATATAGATCTACCTGCTGTCACATAGAAGGTAATTTCCTTCAGAACTATTGGAAAAGATGTAAAATACAGAGAGTTAAAACATAAAACCTCTGCTCAGAGTAAAGTGTCTCTGGCATGTTGCTATTTTATGTGTGTTTTTAGATGTGTATCTACAGTACATTCCTTTAAGAAGGTACAGAAGACCATAACTCTACTGGAGCTGATTAGGGCCAGCTTCTTGCTGTCAGTGGGAATTTAAAAACCAAGGGCTGGCAAATTCTAGCAATTTATAAACCACGTGCCAGCAATGTGCTGCAAGTGAATAGCTGTAGTGCACTTAATTTCAAAGTAGAGCCATAATATCAAGGGTGGGGGGTGAAGTAAATCAGTCAATATCTGATTTTCAACACTCAATTGTGCATGTTCCATTTCTTACTGGCAAAGAGAACCTGAGGCACAGAGTGAATGGAATTCTTCCTAGGATGTCAAGCATCAATACCTTTTGCACAGACAGCATACATAGCTGTGAAGTAATTCTCCCTTTTCAAGCATAAAATTGTCCTGTAGGACTCTCGGTGGCAAACACGTGCAGGTATAGATTTTAGTTACAAATGAAGAGTGGTGAACAAATCCTCCAGAATCAAAGGTGAATTGAAGCAAAGTGACATTTAGGGAGACGTGGCCACTCAGACAGCTCATTAGCGTCCTGATTGTGTCCCACTCCCCACAGACTGAACTATTACATGCATGACCGTCTCATTCACTTCTACCGATGGAAGCAAAGGAAAGTTTTAACTGGCGGAGTGCATTGTAGAGAGAAAATGCATCCAATCCTCCTCTCATTTACACTAGTTTTACAGAGTTGTAACTATGTAACAGCAGGACAGCAGATCAGGCAGGGACACTGCTGCCAAATGGATGCAAGTGTATAACCCTGCTTTTTAAAGTATCCGTACCTCTGACACACACCCAAGCCGTCCATTTCTTATTAGCTCTTTGGCAACACTTCCATAGATTGTGCTACTAACTGGAGCTGATAAGGAATTTTTTGCAAAAATATTCTCAACAAAAATGCCAATTTGTCAAAACTGAAACTGCTCGTAGGAAAGGGTCAATTTCAACTAATTTCCTGACTCAAAAAAAAGTTTAAATAGTTTTGAAATTGTCCACAAATTCTGGGTTTTGATATTTGACAAAAAAATTTAATGTTTTGGTCAAAAGGACTTTATTTCAAAATGTAACTTAATTTACACTAAAATAAAGTTTAATAAAAAGATCAAGCTTGAAATTAAAATTTGTTGGTATGTCAGTTCTTGAAAATTTTTGAGATTTTTGATTTTCTGACCTTATTTGGAATGGATTTTTTCAAAATCTTGCAAAATTCTTGCAGGATGGGAAAACAATTTCCTACTCAGCCCACCCAATAAATCCTTGTTGAACTTGGGGCTAAGAAGTCTCACGCAACACAACCATACTAACTTCTAGACAGAGCTTTCAGTCCTGTGGATCCATAAGCACTCCCACTCCAGTAAATGATCAATAATAATAAATTCATACATTAAAAGGTGCATTTTCAGTCAGTCTCCAACTGGCCTCTTCATTGGTGCACATAGCCATCTGGGAATGCAAGCAAGCAAATGTGGTAGTTGCGTATCTGACAACCTGGTCTAGAAGTGCATCCACACACAGGGTTTAGACATGCAAACAAGTGCGGAAACAAAATGAGAACCCCCAGTTTTGCTGAAAATACAGCATAAAGGATCTGAATAATTTCTTACATTAGTAATTTTAGTAAGTGCTGCTTGTATATTTTAGCACCTTTGAAATCTGTTATTATTCAAACTTAATATCCCAATCTTCAGGTTATATCTTTCTTAGTGGAGCAGCACTGATTTACTTGAGCTGAGGATCAAGCCCTTAGCAAATATCTATAGGATGCTACATGGAGATTTGTGTAGCTAAGAGAAATTCCCTGAGATAGAACCCACATGGTTTTCTCTGTGCCATAGAAACCCTGTTTGGAGTGTGTGGGGGGAGGAGGAGGGAAATGGAGAAGGGAATGACGGGAGCCACCAAGCTTGCTTCAAAAGCGTGCACTAATGTGGATCTTAATTAGATTAATATGAAGGAGCATTGAGGGTACGTTGAAAACTAATTATGTGGATCTAGTGCAGGGATCGGCAACGTTTGGCACGCGGCTCACCAGGGTAAGCACCCTAGCGGGCCGGGCCAGTTTATTTACCTGCTGACGCGGCAGGTTCGGCCGATCGCGGCGCCCACTCGCCGCGGTTCGCAGTCCCAGGCCAATGGGGACGGCAGGAAGTGGCACAGGCGAGGGATGTGCTGGCCGCGGCTTCCCGCCGCCCCCATTGGCCCGGGACAGCGAACCGCGGCCAGTGGGGGCCGCGATCGGCCAAACCTGCCACATCAGCAGGTAAATAAACTGGCCCGGCCTGCTAGGGTGCTTACCCTGGCGAGCCGCGTGCCAAACGTTGCCGACCCCTGATCTAGTGGTTGGGAAATGCCTTCCAATGGGATGCAGAAGGGCAACAGCAACCATTCTAGCCTGATGGCCTGTGCATTGGCCATGGGTGAGTGTGGGATTCCATCCCCCCAGAATCCACACTTAGTGCCCCACACAAAGACTATTTATACAGCCTTTACGCAAAGAAGCATGAATTTCGCCACTAGTGTGATTTTAATGAGGCAATCTAGGGGAAAGGTGGTGTGATGCAGATAGGGTGACCAGATGTCACGATTTTATAGGGACAGTCCCAATTTTTGGGTCTTTTTCTTATATAGGCTCCTATTACCCCCAACTCGCTGTCCCGATTTTTCACACTTGGTGTCTGGTCACCCTAGATGCAGACAATGCAAAATCCATGCTTGATCACAACCAAGATTCTTCTACATTCGTTGTAAATCAACCGTCATCTTTGTACTCAGGATAAGTCATGATACATATTTATCTTGTTTATCCTAGTGCCTGCGCAGAAACTGGGAGGTTCGGAAACATATCCATGATGACAAATATGGAGATTTCTCAATACATATTGTAATTTCTGCTCCAGGATGGCATTAATGCACAGAAATGATACCTAAATGGAGTCTTAAAGATGGGCAAAGATTTAATTAATAGAGACTCTAGATGTTCTAGCATATTTATTGGAAAAGATGAAATCACAATAGATTATGTCCAATGGAGCTAGAGAGAGCGTCTATGTACATTTAAAAAGGAATATTATAGTATTTAAAAAAAAACATTACAAAATTGACTGTAATGGTAAGTGACATTTTAGTTCAGTCACAATTAAAATCAACCTGACTTATTCCTTGCATTAGTAACTACATATTCTCTTTAAAGTTCATATAGGGTTAAGTTTCTCATCCTTGGAGATTTCTTAATGGCCCTTGTTATCTAAACCTTGATCCATAATGGTGGCTGTGTATTATGTTTTCAATGCACATCCTCAGACATATTAGGACATGAAGTGAACTTGACAGGAAGGAGAATATTTTCTTTCTCCTCTGAAATGCCCCATGAGGGTTTTCTGCAGGCGACCTCCTCAGACCTTGGCTTTACATTAGAGTTATTGTCCTGCGAGAAGATTCAGTTAAAGCACCCAATTCATTTCATATAGTGCTCTCTAGTTTATTCTTGGTGGCAGCTAACTTGTAAAATTTTATTATGAATTCTTTTTTGGTTTGCTTGATGGAAAACAATTATTCTATCATCAGTCCTAAATGCAGTTGTAGAAATCTTTGATATACAACGGTGAACCAGTCCTTCGCTGACAGTTATCCAGATAAAATGTTCACTGGCACTGTACAAATGCTTGCTAAGAGTCTGTCTGTGCCCTGAAAAGTTTACATAGTAAGTAGACAAAAAAGAAATAGCTTGGGCCAAAGGAAGTCCTATTATCTGTTTTACAGATGAGAAACTGAACAGAGAAGTTAAGTGACTTTTTCAAGGCCACACAGAAAGTCTGTGGCAGGGATGGGAATGATCCCAGATCTATTGAGTCAAAGTCTAGAGCAGTGTTTGTCAGCCTTTTCAGGTTGGCAACCCCTTATTCAAAGTAAAAAAAAATCACCCACCCCTTTACATATACTATAAGAGGGTTGTTGTTTTTTAAAGGATCAATTATAACAATGCAAAGCCTATAGAATTCATTTGTGTGTTGAGAGGTTGACAGAGAATATTTGCCTTGAAAGGTACAGGTCTGCTGGGAGCAGGCAAGCAAAATGTTCTTTGCCTTACAATACAATAAAATTTTAACACCCTGACTGCATTGTGCATGTGCACACACACACACACAACTTTTGACCCAGTAGCTGAAAAACACTAGTTTAGTGGCTTAACAGAACACTATCCCTTTCCTTCCATTGACACTGGATGCTAGTCCTATGCAATGAGAATCAAATGCAGGGGGGTGGGGAAGCCTTTGCAGCCTCTTTCATCCTCATTTGAGTTCGAGAAAAGAATCCAACACTGTACAGGACATCTGGAGTCTAGCAGGACCCCCACGTCCTCAGAAGAGAAAGAGCTACATGGACATAGATAAGTTTTGTATCAATACATGGTTATTCATAAAGAGTTTGCCCCAGAAAGATGCTGAGCACTCCTGTGAGGTGTACCCTAAATCCAGAATGAGGTCATTAGGAGGCCGATTCACTGATCCACAGAGTCCACTGAGTCAATGGAAAGACTCCCATTGACGTCAGTAGACTTTGCATCAGGCCCTTGTAGTTGAGGATGCTCAGCACCTCACAGGATTGAGCCGAACGGGCTCCACTGTGTTAGCCAGGTGAAAGCCAGCTTTTAAGATGAGATCTCTCTTGCACCCCACACATTTGCTTTCTCTTGCAAAACAGTCTAACAGGCTGTCATCTGCTGCAAAGCTCATGGGTTCTTACAGAGCCATAATCCAGCAAGTAGCAGGTTGCTATATATCAAGTGAAAAATCCAAACCACTGGTAATGCTAGACAGTTTCCTCAGTGCACTGCACAGCCAGATTGCTCTGATGAGATGGCAGATGCAAACTAGGAAATTAAAGTAAAATTAGTGTGGCAGATTTGTACTTAGACTTTGGTTGTAAGCACAGGAAATACTTGAAGCAGTACTGGAAACAGCGTGAATCCCATTTGTAAGAATGAATCCTCTTGCAATGAAGCTTATGTTGGAGTTCAAACCCACTCAAATAAGGAATCTGCTGGGCAAAAATGAATGTACACTGATGCTATTTAAAGCTGGGCAAAAAAGTCAGAGGAAATCAATTGCAGCTTTTTGTATGCCCGGGTGTGCACTTGAATATCAATTTGGAGGCACGCACGAGTATATGATCCCATGGTAATCAACACAGTAATGAATATGAACATAATTAATATTACACCAAAATGCGTCATGAAACTGAATTATATCAAGAATGAATCAAATGTCTGATACCAACTAAACGCTTTGGGTCACAAGACAGAAATGCACAGCATTTTGTAATTATAAACAGTCACATATTTTCACCTATTAATTGCCAATTTTGGAATAAAAGAACAGACCAGCAAAGAGAAACAACTTTGTAATCAGTTAATAGAAACATGCTTCCGGCATGGGCTTCCGATAACTGACCAAAAATAGAGGAGTCCTAAGGACCACATTGATTCCCAGCATAGGCTCCGATGGAGGAGCCTTACAGGCAAAAGGGGACCCAGAGAAAGGTTTGCAATGATGCTAGGGAAACGTCACTTTGCCAGCACAAGCCAATAGTGCCCCTTTGGGGATTTGTGTTGGTTAAGCTCCTGTGGGGACTGATCTACTGGCAATGAGAATATTTCCATTGATACCAGTGAGCAATGGATAAGTTCCATGGAGCACCTTGCAGAACATAAATATAACCTCCTTCTGCAGAAACCTAAAGGGAAAACTTCACTGCTGCCTTCTTCCCCTTTCTCAGTGAATCCCAGCATTCCTCAGCACAACAACTCCCTGGGCCAGGATAGAGCAGGGAGGTACAATATGAACCAAATAATCTGTACCAACAAGAGAGAACCTGATTCCAGAACTTTATAATCAAGGGGAGTATTCTCTTACGCCCTTATTCTTGGCAGCAGTACAGAGCCCTAGTGTTGGTTGGCCAGTGCATTGTTCTGCTCTAAGGGATGGTGGAGAAAGCAGCTGAACAGCCTACATACAAATTCCCACCCACCCCCGTAAACAGACCAACATGTACAACATGAACTAAAGGCAGCCAGCCAGAGACTGCCAGATCTTCTCAACTTGGCAGTTCCACAATCAAGGAACACCTTCAGCCAAGGAGATACTCCACCAGTCTGGTCTTGTTTGAACTATTATCTTCTTTAAAATAATTTTAAAAGAGTTATTGTTTTATAACAACATGGGCATACAGGAAAGCCAGGTCCCTGTTCTGAAAAGCTCCCAAGCTAAAGGAAAATCTGTCTTTCTAGTAACATACACATATTTACATCCATACACAAAACCTGAAACCAGAGAAAGCCCTTAGGAACTCAGCAAATTCTAAGTCACCAAAAACCCTAACGTGTTTTGATGTCACAAATCGTGTATTTACAAAGAGCAAGTCCAACAGTGAGAGTGAATGTATTCAAAGCCCAAGTTCCAGCTAACAAAGTTCTTGGCCAGAGCAGGGCCCTTTTTGTCTTATCTGGTAGAGCTACCTACTATGCAAGCTGATGGGGGTCATGGTTCCAGCCTCAGTTGCGTTAATATGAAGGACATACACAAAGGTAAGCCTGGTCACCAGATGGACAGACCCTGCTAATGAGCTAGCTCCACCTCCAGGGTTTTGCCACCACCCCTGAAGCCACCTGAGATCATTTGTTTCATATGTTAGTTAGAGGGACATAATTTATGACTTTAGGGGTCCTAGACTTGTAGGTTCAAAGCCAGCCTTGTGCTTTTGCTCCCAGGGAGTGAGCATTTCTCCTGATGTTTTTTGTGGCTTTTGGCTACTTATAGTGATTAAGCTACTAAAAATACTACATTAGAGGAATGCTTAATAAGGCTTTTTTGTCTGAGTTGATATTGAAATGGTTTGTGTACATTTGTAAGTATGTGTAAATATGTATTTGGACAGTTGTTAAGAAACATGTATAATTTTTCCCAAACACCACAGCTCCTTCCAACCATTATAGTTTAATGGGATAATGCATATTTAAAGAATTTTGAGCGTGTGTTTTATTTCTAGTTATTTACTTAACGGACTACATCAGGCCTTCGGAGCTTTTACAGACAATTGTATAAAGTAAATAGGCATTCACCCAGTTTTTAAAAATGCATATTACTTACTCAGTGGAACCATCTGTTGGAGTCATAATAATCTACTGCAGCACTCAGAAAAGTATGGAAGTTTAATATAATTTAGGAGGAGTTACATGTATTGTGGGCCAAATTACACTGGTGTAAATCCAGAGTACCTTTCCTGAAGCCAATGGAGTTATTCTAGTTCAAATCTGGGTAAATGGGGGCAGAATCTACCCCTCTATTGTGTCCTGAAACACTATGGAAGTTATTCCACATGCACATCCTCCATAGATAAGATTCCAGCCATTTCAGCTTAAAATATAAAAGGTCATGGCCTGCATTGTGGACAAACATTTGGCAAAGAAGCTAGAACATCTCCATGCCACCAAATTTTATTTGTGCTCCCACACCTGAAGATTGGGGAAAAGAATTCTTATCAGCGAGGCACAAGTTTACCCCCGCCAATACCGTAGAGCCTAATTATAGACCGCCCTACAAATGGGAACTCTACGATCATGTTGTTATTTATTTATAATTCTTTAATTTTAATAGCTAATTTAAAGTATGGAGCAATTTCAATTGGAATAAGAACACTATTTTTTTATCCCAACTCATTGAATGATTTAATGTTTCAGGCTGCGATTTTCCAGGGCACCTAGGGTAGTTAGACATTGAACTCCTACCCAAAGCCAGTATGCGTTGGGTGCCTAACTCCCATAGGCACCTTTGAAAATCTCAGCCTTCCTGGCGATACTTGAATAGAGCCATTCACTAAGTGCAGTAAGACATGACACAATGCATGTCCACTGGGCTCTCCTCATCCCTTGTGTGTTTACAGCTAAAAGCAGCCTTATATTTAATGATACATCTGAGGTAAAGCAATATCCTTAGTTCAATACACACCCTCTCATATCTTATTGCTTTCATCACCATTCAGCAGGGAGAGGTTGAGAACAGAACAATGAAGAACCAACTGTTCTTTCCTGCTTCAAAGGATGAGACAATAATACAGGTACCTTGCACTTAGGTAACACCATCCATCTGAGGATCTCAAAGTGCTTTATAACCATTAATTAATGAAGCATCATGGTATAACTTTGAGATGAATATTATCATCATTCCACATAAAGACTACATTTTCTAAAGTGACCTCTGAATTTGGGGCCAAATCTGAGACACTTAGGGGCTGATTTGCAGAACTGTGGAGCACACACAGGCCACAGTTCTTTTTGATGCCCGTTCCTCCATAGGGGATGGATCCAGTGGACAGGAGCTATGGTTTGAGCATCTTTGAAAATCAGGCCCCAAGTCTCAAGCAGGACATCCATAGTTAGTTTACAGGTTGGAAAATCAGACACTTTCTGCATCGTGATAAACAAAAATACTGAAACAGCACATGGCAGCATTCATACTAGTGAACCATTACAATTTTAAACTCTGTGTAACTTTTAAATATAAAAACATCAAAAATGTTTAGTCTGGGGTGCTCCAATTTTCCTCTGTCATTTAATGAAGATGAGTAAACCTGCCAGTGGATGAATGAAACCAAAATGTTGGAACTCATTCTATGGGTTGTTCATCTATTTGTATTTCCCTTTTTCTACTTAGATGCAAAGTCTTTGAACTGGCCAGGGCTTCTAGCATGCCAAGTTGCATTCTCTGACTGCTGGTTGAATCTGAAAATGGGTTACAGTTACAGACCTGACCACTAGGAAAACCCATTCCAACATGGGTGAGTCCAGAGTTGTCAAGTCACTGCTATATTTAATTACAAACCTGAGAGGGATTAACCTTTGAGGACTAAATTAATATTCTAAATAAAATGAATATGCATCAGCTTGAAGATTAGGATTAAATGCTTAGTAGAATCTTTGTGATCAAGCAGGTTTTGTGGTGCAGATATTAACCATTAATGTGAATCAGCAAAATTATTCTTTATCCTTATAATAATGCATCTCACTTCTAAGCCACACTGCATCTGAGAATCCCACAAGGCTTCAAAAAATAATCAATCCTTCTAGCACCCAGGAGATAAGAGAGTGCTACTATTCCCAGTCCACTGCTGAGGAAATAGAGGCACAGAGAAGTCAAATATATGGGCCCAGATCATCCCTCCTGGGATCTGTGCATAATGGGAATCTAACATGTATTGATCTGCCTATGCCTGCACACAAGGAGAGGGCATGACCACCGGAAATCCCCATTCTCCTTCTCCTTTCCTTGTATTGGTGGAGCTCTGCTGAAGCTCAGACTGGACAGAGAATTATGGTGTTGGTGAAAGTGCAGAAGGATGTAAAACATGGGAGGAGCTACTCTCCATGACACCATCCCCCAGGATTCATTTTGGAAATCCACTGGAACATCACACAGTTATGAGCTACATTACCCCCCCTTCGGGTTTTCCCCCGTGGTTGCTATCACCTGGCCACATAGGCACCCAGAAAATGGCAACCCCAATCCTGTTGGAGCCTGGTAGGACAGTAGTTGTCCATGCAAGGAGGTTCCCACTTCTGTATGGAAGGTGGGCGGGAAATCCTTATCTGCAGATTCACAGCACTGGAAGGGGACACAGTCTCCAAATTCCATGGCCCCCTCAAATGATGCCTAGCAGAGGGAATAGTTCCAGGAAAGCTCTATAAGGTCACCTACAGACTACTCTCCACTTCCCCTCTTCTAATGGGTTCTTCCTCTCTATCCAAAGTTTGGATACTGAGTGATCAGTTTATATACACAAATCATCCTTTTTAGACCCAGCTATTACACCTATTTTTTTCATTTAATTAGCGTCAAACATTATGGGGATACTAAACTCTCAAATAAGGTTTTAATTTAATCCAGTCAAGTCAGAAGAAAAGCAAAAATATTCCAAATTACCTACAGGCAAATGAGAATTCATCTGGGTGCTAATCCCATCTCTTGGCATGATATTTCCTTACATACATTCAATGGTATTTTCCAGTGGGTAAATTTTTCTGCCTGTGCAAGTCAGTTTGATGGTGCTAAAAGGCTGTTAGATGTTGAAATCAAGGGATTTGAAAGAAGGCACCAATGGGTTTCTATTGACTTCAGTGGGTTTTAGCTAAATTCCCGTGGTGAATTTGTCCCTAAATTCCCTGGCTTCTGTGAGTTTAAACCAGAAATTTATTATTCTAGAATATTTATATTCTACTTATTATTTTTGCAAGTAACTTCCATGTTTGTTGCAGAATTATGAAGTTAAACACCTAAAGGAATTATCTGGGCCTAATCCAACCCATTATTATTATAAATACAAAATGTATCGGGAGTTAACACATACCAGTCCAGGTGGGAAACTTAGAAAAAGCAATTAACATTCCTCTATAGACTTTTGTATTTACATTTCAAATTTACCACTTAAGACTTTAATTCTCCATTAAACTGCTTAAATATACATAACTTCAGAGTTATTTAAATGTTTTATGAGCTTTCTGAAATGATCAGCTAATTAAATACCCTTACCTAATTTAGTACCTTAACTTTATAAAGCCTCCTTTTATTTGGGAAGAAGTGGATTTAATGTGCACCTTTTGTTCTTTTTGCTTTGTTAGAAAATCTTAATTTTAAAAATAATCATGATTTCAAGGAGGGAAATGGGTTTTTCAGACCCAGAGACTAATGTGAGGAATATTATAGCTCATTACTTCCTCCTAGCCTGCAAACTTAAATTAGTAGTAATCATTAGCTACCATGTATGACATTGCGTATATAATTAAGAAATAAATTTATTACAGAAACTTGGAAATATCAATTAAAAAGTAGTCAGTGCAGTCCCACAAGGTCCTATATGATTACCTGTGTTATCTGGGCTGTCACTTCCAATGCTGGTTTGAATCTCAAAGACCTCTGAGGGGTGCTCAGTCTGTCAAGTTAAATAAGTTAGACAACCTTAGCGGAAAAATGAAGTGATACAAGCAGGTGCAAACACAACCGTTTAATAGAGGAACAAAGATGTCAGCTTCAGCCTGAGTATTATTGACAAAAGTGCTCTTCTCTTTTACTGTACTTTTGAACTGATGGACAGGACAATTCAATTTGCTGCTTTACCACAATCTGCTCATCTGACTGGAAGGAGTAGAACCTTGGGGACATTAGAGGACACTCAAAGAGTTACATTTGTTCTTACCTATTACATTTGGGAACCATGAATTTTAGTTCTTTTGTGTAACATTCATAGAGTTTAAGGCCAGAAGGGACCATTAAATCTTCTAATCTGACCTCCTGTATATTACAAGGAATTACATTTCACCCAGTTACCACTGTATTGAGCCTAATTAAGCCTTTAAGCTTCCTCCTTGGTGTAGAAAATATAATTAGCTTCTGTCCACTCCCCCCCCCCAATAGTCATCTTTTTGCCCATTTCTAGAAATGAACCCAAACACTTTGAAAGTCTTCATTTTCTAATTAATTATTCTCCCCCCCACCACCCCATTTTCTCACATCTGCATTTCATCACATACTCTTCCAGATTCTGGACAGGGCTGGAAATGGACCTGCTAGAAAATGTCACTTCTCACTATTTTTCTAACCCAGGGCCGGCGCAACCCATTAGGCGACCTGGGTGGTCGCCTAGGACACTACAATTTGGGAAGCGGTGACCACGACGGTATTTCGGTGGCGGGACCTTCCGCTGCCTCTGTGGGGAGCGGCATTTTGGGGCGGGACCTTCTGCCGCCTAGGGCGGCAGAAAAGCTGGCGGCGCTCCTGTTCTAACCTGATCAGGATCAAGGAATGCCCTATATTCATGACAGTAAGACTGTCATTGAAAACATTCAAACATTTTACATTTAGCTATGCAGACTCTCCAGTCCCATCTATATTATGAATGCAGATGTCATGAAGGACCCAGTCATAACATAAGTTGCCCACCGACATGAGTAAAACCTAGTCCTGTTCTGAAAGGCTATTAACTTTCCTATCAGTACATAATTATCTGAAACCAATTAACATGGAAGGTACTGATGTATCTTTGAACATACTTGAACTCTTTACAACTCCACAACTTCTCCATGCAGTACAGGTTTAGAGACAATTAACAGAAGCCAGGGAAGAGGGGCATGATGCTTTTGAACTCAGTGATGCTCTTATTTATGATGCAACACCTACAGCATCTCCTAGAGCTCAAACAACACCTTCTCCTGAAACAAGAATACAAGAAGCCAGTTTACTGTGCTTGTTTTCTTTAAAATCATACTGAGAGTATCAACATCATTGTCCAGTTTTGGTATCCAGGAGTGCCAAGAGGGACAATTTACAGCTACCTCACTCTTTCGTGCAAATACAATATCAGTATTTCCCTGGATTTGTCCCCTTAAGCCTTCCAAAACCTGCACATCAAACACACATGAAACTCAGCTGATTTCAGATCACAGTACACACTCAAAACACAAAGCAGATTCTTAGAAAGATTCGCTAGGGTTCACCGACCTGTTGAGTGAACCGTGGCTCAGTGCCAAGCAAATCTGGGCAGATAAATGTTTGCTTTAAATCAACATCATCTAACGTTCTCGGCATCTGATGTGAAGCTCCGTTTTTGCTTTTCTTGTTGAGATTGTGGGTTAGTTCAAACATGAAGCTCAAAGCAAAACTCAAGGCACACGGTCTACGTGGATGATACCTAACGAGTATGCTTGTGTGAATTCCTGCAAGGCAATCTCCCTCCGGCTCTATTAGCATTCTGTGACGTTACTGAAACTTTTGGGGGGCATCTGTTTTGAACTGTACACTCATTGCCAAACAGAGCAGTAAGTTAGTTGTTTCTACATTTCAAACACTGGGCCAGATTGTGATACCTTTATTATATTGAATAGAACTTGGTCCCACCAATGGTTCCATTTAAGTCAATGGGAATACTTGTGGAATAACTATCCACTGTCAGTAAGGGCCACTGTAAGTAGTTTTGGAAATTATCTTCTAGCAATTGTTGTCTTTGGCAGTTTATAATACTCCAGCAACTGGGAAGTGTGTGTGGGGGGGGGAGGAGGACCAGCAATGCTCTGATTTCTGTTAGCACTGACTAAACATTTGTTCCAACTGCCTGGGCAATCAGAAGGCTACATAAATACCTTGCTGGGCCTGTGGGATCTCATGCTATGTTATCATCCATCACTGGAGCAGGCAGCCATTCTTGAAGACATTCGAAAGCATTTCTGAGGTTGAATGTAATTCATTGCTACATTGTCTGGCTGCATGTTTATTTCACCTAGCAGGAGGAAGTGGCTACACATGGAACGGTTGTATGCTCTAAATTTCACTCAAAATTTGCATCATATTAAACAACTATTGACTGCAGACTCTATAATTTATCATATGATTTATTATCTCCTTACTGCTAGAATTCTTTGTCAATAATTTTTACATGCAATAACAATACCTTGACATACAGCTTCTTTGTATTTATACCCAGGTTACTTGAGATCTATAATAGTTCTTAGGATCAGTCTAGGCAAACCTACTTAGCTAAAACAAGAACTGACCCCAACCTTTTCTGTGGATTTAAAAAAACACCAATTGTCACTTTGTTTTATTTATTTCTTTTCTTCCTTTCTGCCTTCTGGTTTCAGCAACAAACAGAAGGGGAGATACGAAATGACAGCAAGAAAGTCTCTCCTTGTGCTATTTCTCACCGTGCTGGAACCAAGACGGAGCACAACAGACTCTTCTTGCAATATTTTCTGGCCAATTTCTAGTCGCAGCAAGTTTGCACAAGCTTTGGATAAGCATGCAGGCTTGGGAGTGCTGATGTGAACAGAACCCTTGAACCTTTCAAGTTCAGCCCCTACCAGCACATAGTCAGCCTTGCAAAAATACATAGAAAATCAACCCATATGAAGAGAGATCTGAGCTCCATCAGATTCCAAGGAGAAGTTTTTCTGGCAATTGAAAATCCCATTTGGTCATGGATGATGCATTGTTTCTGTCATTCCAACAGACTGTAATTAACCTTTGCATCTGAACAAAAAAAAATTAATCATTTTAATGAAGCAAGACATAACTATATAGCTTCATTTAATACTGGTAATATCGGGGCCTGGACTGAGGGAGAGATTCACCAAACCACTGATATTTTAAATGCCTTTTAATGCCCAACAGACTTGTTGGATGACAGTCATATTCATTTATAGAAGTACAATGATGAAAACTTAGAGGCAATTAAAGTAGTTGAGGATATATATGATACTATTCAATGCTTCTTTGTATTGCACTAAAGTACATTTTCTGTGTCCTGATTTCCTGCCTTCTTTCCATGTTACTAACTGATTTGGTTGTCTGTATCCACTAATGATCTAAAAAAAAAAAAAAAAAAGTCTTAACATTCAGACTGTAAATATATCACTGGGCCCTGAGTCTCAGATGATGTGAAAGGCATGCAATGATGACCAGGAAAAGGAAATATACATCTGCATTTGCTTACTGTAAGAACTCTGCAAGGCTCACCTGCGGACGAACATGCTGTGCAATGTAGCTTTCTGCTAACTGTTCAATACCATCAGGACTGCTGCTTAATCCTGTTGCCATTACCATTGCCATGTTCTGCTAATCCTGACACACCTGCAAAAGGAAAACTTGCTCAAAGAGTCCTCTCAGGCTGTCCAAGATTCAGGGCCATATTTTCAAAAGTGACCTCTAACTTTGCAGCTGAAATTGTGTATACAAGTTATTAAAGGAGAATTTTCGTTGTCTCTCCTTTTTTGCACCCACTTAGAGCCTGATTCTGTTTTCACTTTCTCCTTTGCAAAGCCAGGAATAACTCCACTGAAGTAAATATAAAACCGAACTGAATCAGACCCCAAAACTCTGTGCAGACTGAATTAGCAGCTGCAAGCTGGGAGATGTCTAACTCCAAATGCAGTTTGAGTCCATATGTCCAAGTAAGTTTAGGTGCAAAAACCAACTATATAATTAGAAGGCTTCTGTCAGAACAGAAGAACGCTGGTGTTTCTCAATCTTTTCAGCTCGGTGACCCTGTATTCAAAGTCAAACATTTCATGACCCCTTTACATATAAAATTAAGAGTAAAAAATGTATCAATATCAACAAAGCCTACATCATTTATTTATGTTAGTGTTTCAAGAGGTTGACAGAGACTGCTTGACCTTGAAGGGTAAGGGTGTGTGGGGAGTGGAGGAGCAAGATTTTAGATTTTTCTCTGCGTTAGACCGTGATCCCGATTGACTATTATGATTACCCTCCCCCTCCGTCCCACGATGCAGTTGCAACCCACTGGTTGAGAAACACTGATCTAAATAACGTGAGCCTTATGCTATCACTTACCTTACCCTACTGCCCGCTCCTTTCCAAGGACAAACTGATAAACTGCTCTTAGGCCAGATTCTACCACCATTGCCAATGGAAGTTTTACAAATGGCTTCAATGGCAACAGGATCGGGTCCTAATGGGGTGTTTGACAGATTTTTGAATTCTGATGAATAAGTTGACAGGCTCACTCATGGCAGAGTGGCATCTGCTGCTGGCATTTGTCACTGAGCATGCTGGTATTAGGTGGCACTAAGTTAGTGTTTTATGTGAGGCATGAGAGCGCACCTTATTTGCACACCTGTATACTAATTAAGGACACTGTGGAAAGCTGTCCACTGGGTTTAGAGTTGGGGTTGTTACTGCTTTGGAACGTCCTACTGGGAAAACACACATGGTGGCTACAGTGTGTTAGAAACACAACACAAGCAGCTACCCCTGTATGGATCCTTCATACAAAAGAACTATTCTGTTGATTTAACAGCTGTGATTGGTACAGAGCATTGGGATAAAGGTACATGTGATTTACTTTACTTTTTTTTTTTTGAATGCTCTAGGTCTGTTCCCCATTGATAGAACTTCCCAGGTTTAGAAGGTTTCTTAGTTAGTTGGGCTCAGAGAGAGAAAGCAAGGTTTCTCTTGGATAGGTCAGATACCGGAGGTATAGCTTCTTTTTTTTTTTTTTAATTGTCTTTTTTGCCATATGAGAAAGGTAGGGACAGTGATAGGAATTTTCAGCAGAGATGTACTGCAGAGGTTAAAAGGAGATCACCATTTGTTTTATTTAAATAAATCAATTTGTTAAACATGAAGCTGGTAAGATTATGCAGCTAGGAGGGTGAAGAGCAAAGAAAGGTAATTATTTTTGTTTGCACAAATCATTTTCTTATTACTCAGGGATCAAGGAGTGATTCTTGGCTGGGAGAAGGGAGGGCAAAGGAAAATCAGTATATAAATGTGCTGATTAGAGTTGCAGAGGATTCCAGAGTTAGGACTCGGGGCAGGGGAGAGAGGAAGATCATTACTATTATTTAAATAAATCAATTTGTTGTTGATCAGGGATCATGTGGGTTGTGCTGATTGCAAGAAGGGCACAAGAAATTTGCTTTTTATCATTACAGTTATTGGTGTAAACACTACAGATGCCCCCCAACTTATGCAATCGTTCCATTCCAGAAAGCCTTGCGTAACTCGAATTTTGCGTAAGTCAGAAACGTATACCTGTACGTTACGCAAAAATTTCCGCAACTCGAAAATCATATTTCTGGCTTATGGAACTTTTTCCATAAGTGCAAACTTGCATAAGTCATGTCTTGCGTAACCCAGGGAGCATCTGTACTCAGAATCTCTTCTGCCAAAAAAAAAAATTTGCTTTACTGGTGCTGTGTTTTAGCCCCGCTCCTTTGAAATACTCCATCTCTTGCATCTTGTGTTGGTGCAGGAATGAGGGTAAAGCAACAATAGTTGACTCATGTTGAGC
The DNA here is from genome assembly GCF_002925995.2 of Terrapene triunguis. Taxonomy (NCBI): domain Eukaryota; kingdom Metazoa; phylum Chordata; order Testudines; family Emydidae; genus Terrapene; species Terrapene triunguis. The sequence continues at coordinate 5,551,217 of NW_020698242.1, forward strand.
TTGGAAAGACATATCGCAGAAAAGGAGAATGTGCACATTAGATTGGAGTTTTCTAATGCCCTATAAGGTCTGATTTACTCTGCAGCTGGGACTGAGTCTCCCAGCCCAAGTAGACAAACTTGCACTAGAGGAGCTCCAGCTTTTTAGCATGCTAAAAATAGCAGATACAAACAGATAATAAAGACATAACACCACCCCACATTATTACAGAACTTTATACTTGTATAGCAGGGGTCGGCAACGTTTGGCATGCGGCTCGCCAGGGTAAGCACCCTAG
>NW_020698242.1:5551893-5620276 GCF_002925995.2 Terrapene triunguis
CATTTTACAAATACAACACATTGTTTTATGTACCGATTGGAGTGTCTGAATTAGGCCCCAGAAATTAATCTCATTAGTTTTTGAAATTTCAGAAGCCAAACAGGCTAGGATTTTGGGGGGAGGTAGGGGTTATTTTCAATTAACAGGGTTTGCCATTATAAAAAACTGATTTAATAAACCCAACATCGTAGTTTCCTGGGATCAGATGTGTATCATACTAATCCCAGGCAAATAAGCAAAGGATGATCATTTTTTCCCCTCCATACATTTATTGATAGATGGTTCAGTCATAAAAGAGATAAGGGACGTACAATAGCTGATAATTTATGTCAAATGAAGGGATCGTTATATTTACTTAACTGTCCCATTTAAAACAAGGGGGGGGAAGCTCTTTAATAAATGAAGTCATTTTTAAATAATTAGAAAAAATACTGGGCCAAAATCATCCTTAGAGGCACTATTGGAGTCAGCAGTGTTCCCCAAGGGATGAATTTGGCCCACAGTTTCTCCTGGATTTTGAGTTTGTAACAGGGCTGATAAATCTATCCAAACATCTTTATTTTTACAGTAAGTTTAAAGGAACATTTTTATTTAGTGCTGTCATCTATCTCCACATTATTGTGAAGTATGATCCTTTATTGCTTTTGTGTCTTCATCATTGCCTCAGGAAAGCATCCTTTTCTCCCTGCCTTTCATTGTTGTTACCCTTGTAGAGTATAACATGCACAAACTTGATTGTGATTAATTGAGGGCTCCAGCAAATGAAGTTTTTATTCTCTTCCATTTCAGACTTCCATCTGCTCAGGAAAAAAAAAAAGTGTAGGTAGGCGGGTGGGTGGGGGTTACATTTATAAGGACACTTAGAACTCACTAGGTAAATCATCAGAATGACTTGTTCAGCAATAATGGTTACAAGGGAAGAAAGCCTTCCTTAATAGAGTTTCTTGTTCTTACATCATCAAAATGTTTTTATATCTCTGTACCACCATTCAGGCTGATAGAAGACTGTAACTGTTCAAAACATGGTCTACCTAAGCTTTTATCGCAGAGGTGGAATTTCAAGCTGAATCAAGCCATGTTAGAATATTGCTAATTAGAACCACCACTGAACAACCACTTAATACAGATAAATATTTAGTCTGTAAATATAAACACCTGCGTCTTTCTGGTAGTTTAGCACAGTGCAAGTAACATCAGGTATGTTTCTAAGAAGTTCTACTATAGTTCTTACCCAACTGCTTCCACTGGCCCCACTGAGCATGAAGTACCACATCAGATAAGGCTTTTCCTTCAGGGTTTACAGTTCAAATATATAGGTTTGCCATCCCCTGGAACTTGGCAAATAAGGTTGCAGCTAGGCAGGGTGGGATTTTCTTAATAGAAAGTGTGATACGAACAAAAAGTCATGTTTCAATTAGATAAATGCAAAGGGTGGGGGGAGTTACTAGAGTGCATAATAGTGAGTTTGGCTATTGGGAATGTGAAAACAAAGTCAAGCCAAATATTTTCATTCAGGAATTTATTGCTCGGGGACAACATTTTCTTTTAACCAAGTCAAGCAATTTTTAGTAAGTAGACTCCAGGTATGGGTCTCCTCTTACAAAGCAGTGTAGATTGCTATTGGGATTGGTACTGGGACACAGAGCCCGTCACACCTGGGGCACGGGTATTCTTAATGATACTTGCTCAATAGGCTATGTGAAATGAGCTGTTGGTCTTGGTCCAGTTCCTGTGGACAGGTGTCCACATCACTATCCCAGCCACCATAGCTGGCCCTCTTGGTAGTCTTAGGAGAGTGGCCAAGGATAGGCGGAGAAGTTGGATTACCTTAAATATGGTCCCACCATGTCAAGATTGAGGTACAGAGATGGAAGGTTGCAGATGCCAATGCCTGAGCTATATTACTTCTGTTGATGTTAGAGAAAGAACCTTATATGAGATGTATTGGTGTCAACAATCCAACCACCGTGGATTACATTCTCCTATAAATTCAAGATGAGTAAGGGAAACTGAGTTGATTTGCAGTGGTATGTCCTTGGCAACACATTATGACCTGTGTGGCAAAATTACAGCTAACTTCTTCAGCAGAGTGGAGGGGAAATGTATGGGAGAGTTCTTCACCTCATTGTGGGCTGAATGGCTGATGATGGCATGTTATGCATGTGGATATTACTCAAAATGGCAACTCAGAATAAGAGCCATAAGTACAGCATTAGACTGTCATATAAATAATGCATCATGTTATACTGTTCTTACACAGAAATATTATTACCACTTCCTTTCAATATACTAACACGTATGGATTTTTATTCACTACACATGCATTATTATTAATCTTAGTTAGTATGCAAAGTATAGGATGATAGATATATACTGTTTGTTTGGTAAAATGGACAAATTTACTGCTTAAAGAATAACCAGCAGTTACTGCATAGGGAGGAAGCATGGTCGTGTGGTTAAGGCTGGGAAGATCTAGATTTTATTCCCAGGTGTGCCACAGACTCTCTGTGAGAGCTTGGTCAAGTCACTGAATCACGCTATGCCTCAGTTTCCCACTCTGTCAAATGGGGGAATAGTACTTACCTACCCTGCAGAGGTCTAATTAGGATCAGTTAATTAGTGAGTGAAAATTCATTGGTGACAGATATCACACACAATACCTTCTGCACCTCTTCATCCTCATGGTGGGGTTGCTATGGCAAGGCTGTGGGAGGGTAGGCCGGTCTACATGCCCTCTGTGTATCCCAGAAACAGTCTGTCTCCTCTCCTGCCCCAAATAGGCCAGCCCATACGGAGGCCTTGGGGGCAAGGAAATCTGGGGACAGGGCTACTGGATCCAGTGGCTCAAAAACCCCATAGGAAGTGCAGAGCTGCAGAGACCACCATTCCAGCTTTCTCTGGGATTCAGTAATACCAGGGGTGCTACAGTTCTCCCCCCTCCAAATCCCCTTGCCCCACCCCACACTCTCCACAAGTCTTCTGTAGAGATATCTGCCTGAAGCCTCTTCATCTGGGCTTTGTGTGTGTGTGAATATCATCACAGGATCTGCAGGGTGCATTGAGATCCTCAGAATGCAGGCACTATATCAATAGAAAATGCATTATTATTAACGGGCAGCAAATAACTTGTTCGACAAACATCAGCTGTCTTCCTGTTTGCTAGGTTGGTGAATGTACTCATTATTTGAAATTATGCCACTAGGTCTTAATCTGAAGGTCAAGCCATTTGTTGTGAACATTTGAAGCTCACGGGAAATGGTTAGTTATGGTAGGATATGTATGCCATGTGACTACTCTGTTTTCTGATTGGATGAATAAGACTCTCTTTCTTGAAAATAAGAAAAAGGTACATTTTGCAACATATTGTATTTTATGGTGTGATGGGAAGCGATCAGGACAGGTAAAAACTATTCCTATCACAGAGAAAGGGCCAATACTCTATTTTTTCAACACAGGCAGTCCTTCAAATTAGAGTTATGATGCACAGTTTATAGCTTCACTTATACAAACCTATGCAAGATGCTCTAGCATCAGACAGTGGAGATTTACTGCTATTGCTCCATTTTATCTTCTCACTTTACCCCGGGGAGTGAGGGTGAGGAGGAGGAGGGAAGGGGAGTGTAATAACATGTGTTCCAAGAAATGCTGAGGAGGGATGGTCTTGTGTTAAGGGACTTTACTGAAGCTCAGATGTGGGTTCAATTCCCAGCTCTGCCACAGACTTCCCATGTGGCCTCGAGCAAGTTGTTTTACCTCTTTGTGCCTCAGTTCCCCCTCTGTAAGACAAAGGGGAATAATAACATTTTCTTTCTCCCATCTTTCCTCCGTCATGTCTCTTTTGACTGTAAACTCTCTGAGGTAAATTTTACTATGTGTCTAGCACAGTGGAGCCCCACTCTCCATTGGGGCCTCCAGGAATTACTGTTGTACATATAATAAAATAAAAATAATGAGGAGGAGGGCACGTTAAAAAGCAGAGAGAACTTGTTCTATATTCTCTAGAATGAGAATCAAATGGTGGCTGGACTTATATTACCATCAGCAGCTAATTTATTTATGAGAGGATTTATCAGGAGCTGTCAGGTTTAATTTTCTCTAATTCTCATGGTATGAAAAATTCCACTTGTCTGATTTTAATCTATAACCCAAAGATAAGTCTTCCCAGAAATAACAAAAATACAACATTCAAGGTATCCAAACAGTTACTGTAGGGCTGCAAAAAAGATTGATTACACCTCAGCCTTACACCTCCATTCTGCCCCTCCCCCCTTGTCTGCTTCAACAATGTCTGCAAAGTCCAGAAGCACTGAGGCAGCAGATAAATTTTTAATGGTAAGAAAGAGAATTTCAAGAACTCAAGGACCTTCCTTGGGATGCTGATACGTAGGATGAGTTACGTTTTTGTTGCCATATGGTTTTTAATTTTTTAATCAAGTCTATACATTTGTTAAGCTGTCTTCTTCTTGCGGTGAAGGGAGGGGGACACTTTACAAAAATTACTGTCATGTCTGAAAGGAACAAACAAAAATAAAATATAAATGTACATTGAAGAATCTGCAGATTATTGTGGGGGGAAAAAGAAATGGAATTTCTTGACTTCAAACCAATAGGAAAAGGATTCAAAAGCAGGGCAATCAATACCACCCTGTGATCAACAGGAAATGCTAAGAATAGCTGTATATCATGTGTGGCTTCAAATTTACAACCGGGACATATAATCTCACTGTAAGTGAAGAGTCAAGTTCAAGAACTTAGCCTCTACAGTAAAGCTCTCGTTTTAACTAAAGAAGCTGAGGTCGACGGCCTCTCAAATGAAATAGATAAGGCAACATAGGGTTCTTGTCAGAAACAAATGTTATGTCTCTCCCTACTGAAAAGCTTAAAGATATTATCAGCAAAAGTCTAGTTGGGCCTAAAATGGGTCCCAGAGAAGTAATATTAACCAGGCTTCTGGCAGATCATTTATTTATCTCAAGCTAAATTCAATAAAGAGAGCCATATATAAGTGAGGGAAAATAATGCAGCTGCTAGTAATTTATCATTGGATGGAAAGTCATTGTTATCCTTATCTCTCCAATGATGTTCTATTTCCAACTGGTAATGAATTATGGGGCTCACCACATCTTTACTATGTGACAGGTCAACACTACCTCATGGGTACTGTACTGTATTTATGCAATCAATAGAGAGTTTGCTGAGACAATATTGGCATCCATTTTGTGTAAGTGACCTAGTGCTGTATGGCCTCTAGATCGTTGATGGTGGTCGGCTCGTTATAATAGAATCTGCACACTCTTTTAAAACAAAGATTTATCTGCATGCTTTAAAAACATTTTTTGCTTTGCCCTTAATAAAGCAAAGCATGTGATGGGAAGCACTGGATTGTTAATTGTAAAGCATTCTCCTCATTTAAGCTGGCTCAGCCACTAAAGAGCTCCTTTTCTGTTCCTTTGTTGCACTTATTAGAGGAATTTATTAAACCAAACTTCTGTACAGAGTTATCCAACATTATTTCTGCCTGCAGTGTGTGGGGCACAGCAAAGACACCAAAAGCAGAACTTTGGTCAAGCCATTGCTGAGAGATAAAAGCAGGATAACAAGTTACTCACCATGCCCCTGCAGAGTCCAGGAGTTCTTGTGTGGAGTTTCAGGCAGGAAGTGGTGCAACTCAATGCTGTGTCACCTCCCTCCAGGTAACTGGGGGAAAGGGACAAGGGAGGGGGGGACCCTGACAGTAGGACTCCTGCAAGGGAGGCACCTGAGGAACAGTATGTTCCAACCTGACCAGAGATTAAAGGATCCTTCACCATGGTTACTTAAGAAGGGACAAGGTTTCCAAAAATAGTGCCTTCCCAAACTCATCCCATCCATAGAGGGATGGTTTGCATAAAACTCCACAAAGAGACCCTCTCCACATTGTCTTCCTTTCCTGACCCCCTCCCTTGGGTATTTTCCACAGAAAGGGGATACCTGGCCCAGAAGGAGAAAAGTGTCCAATATAGTTAGTCAGAAAATGGTAATTCTATAAAAAAGTAATCAGAAATGAACTTAAAAAAAAATCACAGATTTTTTTCATTGAAAACTGAATATTAAAAAAAAAAAAATCCAGTTCTCAAAATGTGAAAAGTTCTCTCAGCTTTTGGTTGAAAATCCAGAAAATTTCAAAACAACTGAAGATTTTCCAAAAAAATGTTCATTTAGAAAATAAAGAGCATTATTCATTAAAAATGTTATTGACTAAAACATTTTGACCAGCATTAGTATCCAATTTACGCTACTTGTCTTCTGCCCCACACACTGGTTGTCTCTTATCAGCCCCCTTAGGCCTATCCTCTGTCAATTCACGTTCAAGTCAGTAAAACGATGACCCCTGAAAGTCACATCTTTGGGCCTCAATTTTTCCTTAACTGCATCTAAAGTTTGGATTCTGAAATGAGCTTCACATATTAGAATATTCTTAGTACTTGTGCATATTCCTGTCACAAACAGATAATCTACATATTTGTGAAATCCCTTTTCCTCCAATCTAAGGACACCTCTGTATGTGACACCCTGTGGTCATATTTCATAGAATTGATGAGAAATGGGTGAGAGAAAAACTTGGGGAAAGGTCTAAATTTTTTTTTTTTAAATTCAATCAGCTCTGTAGTGGGTCAAAAAATGGGTGAAATTTTTCACAAAAAGTTGGCCATTTTTTCAGTTTTTTTTTTTAATTTGTCAAAATTTGAAACATTTTGACTCGCATGTAGTCATACACGGGTTGGAGAAGTGGAGGCAATCCAACACCTGTGCAGCCTCCCGCTTCTTGCTCTCCAGGGGAAGAATTTGGACTTATACAGAAAAATGAGAGGAAAAAATCTTTCACATGAGAAGCAACCTTCACTGATGAAGTGGGATGAAAATGATTATGATCATTATTATATTGGCATTGGATCCATCTTACAAGCATCCACTATGGATGAGGTGGCTACTTATGTTTAATTGGCAAAAACATCTAAAGAAACATAGGGCATTATGATGCGACCGGAGTTGGACCAAAATGGGTGTAGGCAGAGGAAATACAAAAGATCACAAAGGAAGATCTTAAACTTGAGAAACACCAGCTAGTTATAACACATTTATTTAATTAAGTGACCTAAATTACACTAACCAAGGTGTGTGATATTTACTCTGTTAAAAAACAAACCCCATTATAGCCATCATTTTTTATATAATGAACACACTTCCAGGTTACAGACACATACTGCACTTTCTGGCATGGACACATGTGTTAATACGTCTCTTTGGCCATGTCTGTTCAAGAGAGTCTTGGTAATGGAAAAACAAGGTTGTTATAAATGAGGACTGAAGTCCTTTGGCAGAGATGTGCATGCAAGAACTCGAATAGAGCCTTTTGGATTGTGCCTTGGCCTAACCAGTGATATCAGTCTGTCAACTCCAATAACATTAACAATTATTCAGGATGATTCAGAAAGTAAATTAAAGTATTTGCACTATGCTTGAGTCCTTGCCTCTCCCTTCCGACCCCACCCCAAAGTCACATAATGTAGTTTTCCCATCTAAACTCTGAGATGAAATCCATATGGACTGGATATACCAGGAAAGGTCTGGCCCAGAAAGCCGCGACTCCTTCTGGTCATATTTTTCTGATAGAAACAAGATCCCCCCTCCTTTCTTAATGTCTGGGGAAATATGTTAAACCTTTTCATGCATGTTGCATCACAGCCTACTTCTATTTGCCTAAAGGGACACTGTGGGTCATGCAAAAGATGAACCATGCAAAAGGAGGAATGTACCTGTTGTTCCTGAAAAAATAAAATAAAAATTTATCTATTGGCAGAAATAAAGAGCCACAACAGCCACCTGTGCTTTGGGTTTATCCCTTCTACGAAATGAATGGGAGAAAGGACAAAACTGGGATGTAAAATTAGAACATCCTTTTTTTCCAATCTAAAGGAAAGAAGTAGAAGAACGATTGCTTTGGGACTGCTGGTTTGGTAGAGTAGTGCTTTGGCCAGTAACTTCATTCCAGGTCATTTAAAAGGAAAAAGGCAGCAAAGCACCTGTGTCAAACCCTCTCTGTAGATGAAAAGCTGAAACTGGACCATATCGAAATGTTGGTTTTAGTTAGTTTCTTTGTGGAGTGAGGATTAGCTGTAGAAGGAAGTTTATGTGTAAGGAGGTTTCCTCTTCTGGTGTGAATAGCCTAGGCATGAGCCACTTGGAGATTGGCTAGTCAAAGTTGAAAAGGCCAGTATACACTTGTGTCAGGTGTGTCCTTTCCTTAATGTTTATGAAAGCCATTATGTAGGGAGAGTGAAATCAGTGATTTAGGGATTGATATTGGGAGCAAGAATTAAAGTTGGAAATGAGTGAGGTTTGAGAGAATTCTTGATCATTGTCATTTGAATGAGTCACCTCATACAGTCACATTTTCAGAAAAGTTCAATAATTGTGTGCCCCCCCAACTTGAAACACTTGGGGAGTTTTTCCATAAACTTCAGTGGGGCCAGGATTTCACCCCAGGTGCATTATTTTCAGAGGTACTCAGGACCCGCTGCTTCCCTTGATTTTAGGTCTGTTTTTCCTGCATATATTTCCAAGCAAGCAGGTTGATATATGAATAAAGGTAGGATTTTTGCTAAAATACATACATTATCTTGGAGAGAGATAGCACCTAAAATTGTACGGAAATGGGAGAGTTAGTCTCCTACTTTGCTATTTGCATGTGCAGCTTTATTTATTTATTTTTCCATCTGGATGGTCAACAATCTACAGCAAACTTTATTTACTTGAACTCTTTGAACGTCTCCAAACAGTTCAAAGGCCCTGTGTTCACCACAGTGTTAGCTCAAGGTATAACCTAAGTGTTGCCCTTCTCCTGACTCCCTTCCACACAAACACAAAAATCTCTATCTCAAGTTAGCTGGTACTTTAAATTCAAGCTAGCTGGCCCATCAGGATTTATAGCTTGAAGTTCAAGCACTGCTGATGACTGAGCTACTAATACAGTGGGGGACACAGCTACTTGGTGCTGCTAATATAATCACTGCACAGATTGAGCGTTATTTTGCAACGTAGCTGCTCTCCTCAAACAAGGCTAATTTGAGTGCAGTTAATTTGAGAGTAGATTACTCAAGCTACTACTGCAGTGAAGACAGACTCTAAGTTGTTTGTGTATGTATACAAACACATGCGTGTATACATACACACATGTGCATACATACCATGTTGTCACTTCTTTACCATTTGATAGTAATTAGCATCATCTGGCATTCCAGGTATGAGCTAAAATAAGCATAAATAACACCTTTAAAACTTTTGTTGGCAACCACTGAATCTACTATACATGGGCGCACACAAGAGAGGGAGAGAATCTGAATCAAAACTTCTCCAAAGATCAGGGATAATTGGGTGTTGAATAAAGCGCCAAAGACTCAGAGTTTTAATTTTTGGTGTGCAAAATTTGAGATTTTCATTTTTCATCCTAATCTGGAATGAATTTTTTTTCCAAAATCTTGAAAATTTTCACAGGATGGGAAAAATGTTTCCTCCCCAGCTCTAATTTCTAGGAGTCTGTGTGAGGCACAGATATAACATCAGCAACCTCAGAAGAGGTTACAATGGTCTTTAGTTGGTGAATACTTAGGTCTATTGAAGTCAATGGAGGAACACAGATTTATACCAGCTCAGAATCTGGCTCATTCACAAATTCAGGGGGGCTTAACAGTTAAATATATTAAAGGCTAATGACTCCTGATGCAATTATTCTTCTGAACCATAGGCAAAGCCTTAAATAAACTGACAAATATTAACTTTGGTACCAGTTGATAAGATGTTTTTCACCTTGCTCACTTACTATAGGCTTCTTTTATGAACTTTGATAAGACAACTCCAGATAAAAAACTGTTAAGGAGCGTGATCAATGCCAATAGTTACTTAATGTTCTCAATTACCTGTAGTGGCTGAATATGTAATCCATTCGGTACACTTGGGGCATATGGGGGTTTATTTTCAATGGGTCCTTAACCTGGACCTTACATGGGACACTGACACCAGTGTGGTCCCTTTGAAAGGGTCTCAGACCTGTGTGCATATGTGTTATCATACTAAAAATGGCCATGCTCAAGTGGAGCCCAGGCACTCTTTCTTCCCTTTGAATATATATTCGTAACCCAATCCCAACACAGCTTGGGCAACACCACATTTCATTGAGTAGTCAGGAGTTGATGGTCAGGGAACCAAAATACTATTGGAAGGGGAGGCTCACAAACTGTCTACTTGGTTAACCAGGATCATAGTGGATGTCACACATCTTCTAGTTACACTGAAGTTGACTAAAGCACAACAAAAAAACATAGGGTACGTCTACACTACGAGATTAATTCGAATTTAGATAATTCGAATTTGGGAAACAGATTGTATAAATTCGATTGTGCGCGGCCACACTAAGCACATTAATTCAGTTTTTAACCACATTAATTCGGTGGTGTGCGGCCACACTACCCCTAATTCGAATTAACAAAATCGATTTTGGTGCTACTCCGCTCGTCGGGGTGGAGTACAGAAATCGATTTTAAGTGCCCTTTAATTCGAAGTAACTGGCTCCGTTGTGTGGACGGGTTAAGGATTAATTCGGATTAACGCAGCTAAATCCGAATTAAAGTCGTAGTGTAGACCAGGCCATAGATTCTGCTGCTCTTTGTATGTGTAATGTGCCTCTATAGAGTGCAATCTGTCAAGCGGTGGCTAAGTTTTCATTTGCTAAACAGCACCTACAATTATAAAAGATGTTCCTTATACCATTCGAACTGTGCTGTTCAACAAAATCAGTCCTCCAGGGATATTAATAAAGAAACCAGGGAGGACTGCCCCTTATCTTCAACTGCCAGAAAAGAAGTATATACTTCTTGTACAATAGATAACAACTATGAACTTCATTCAGATTATTTAAAAAAATTAATTCCAGATAGCATCATGTCATTTTTAATATACCGTGTCTTGAAAATTCTGAAAAAAAATTGTGCACTGCATTGTAGAAGGTAAATCCAGGAACACCCACCTGTTAGTTTGGGTCTCAGGTAATGTGATGGTCTTGAAGGAACACACTTTTGCAGTTTGCCGCTGCTTCTTAAATTGAGACTAACTTTTGTAAGTCAGGTCTTTTGATCTGCAAGGAGGACAACCTAGGAGAGATAGTAAAATGTTCAGGGCAAATTCTTCATCACTGGGAGTCTTTAAATTAAGATTGGATGTATTTCTAAACTGCATGCTCTAGCTCAACCACAAGCTAGTGAGCTCAATGCAAAACTTACTGGGTGAAATTCTTTGGACCTGTGCTAGGCAGGGGGTCAGACACAAGGATCATAATGGTCCCTTCTGGCCTTAAAATATATAATATAGCTCCTGGAAGTAATGTTAAATTCACCTCAGTCAAAGCCCTGTGATAAAGCTTTGCACACAATTTTACCCAAAGTGCTTAGAAGGACCTAGGCCACCCCTCAATCCCATGAAGATTTATGGGCAGTAGCCTAAATTCCATGGATTAATGCAGCCGTTCCAAGGCAATTCTCCTCCCCTTTTAACCTTCAAAGTTTTTGTTGTGCTTATTACTAGAGGAAATAAAAAGCATAGCCTTCTGCCCCAGGGTTATGTCTGGAAGAAAAAGACCTCTTGTGGAATGCAGGAAGAGCTTAACATTTTTCTTACTTTGCTCTCATCAGTATTTATAGGAGGAGTACAGTCTGCATTTAGAATGCACACTTCCACCAAAGATATTGTGAAGCTTTGCTGGTCTATCAACTTGTCAGGACATGCTGGGGCCAGTGATGACGTCTATGCATGTCCTAAGGGTTAAATATCCCATCTCCAGTGAATAATGCCCAGGATACAGTGAATGTGGGCAGGCATCCTGAAGTGTGGCAAGTGCAATGTCTTCTAAGTTACAACAATATATATCCTGGAACAGGATTTATCAGAGGAAATGCTGACTCTACAAGCTGCTAATATAAATCATCACTTGGAAGGCAGGACACATAAAACTGCCTTGACATTTGGAATGGTTTGGTGCGTGCATGGCTTCAAAGCAGTGCATGTAGCCAAGGAATCACTGGCTTCTGATATGGAGCAATGCTTTTGGTGCACACCTAATCCACACATACAGAACACTGGGTACAAGGGCAGAGTCTATCAGCAAACACACAGACTCTAAATGGATATTAGTAAACACCCAGGTTCCACCATAAAAGGATTACATGACTTTTCTCTGGCGCCAGGAATGCACATTATGTTACCAAACAAAGAAAATTATGCAAAAATAGGCCCAGAGGCAGAATACCCATGATCCATTCATACTTGTAAATACTGGCCAAATGCTTACTAACCACAATTAATTACCTGCCTCTGCTCATTTTGTTAAATGATCAAAGTAATATATCCACTGATTCCAAATTAGAGCTGAAAGTCATTGTGTTGCACAAGGTCACATTAATATGCCACTGCTGCTGGGCCCAATCCTGCCACCCTTACTCATGGAAGTAGTCATGACTCACATAAGTAATCATGTCAAATAAGTCAAACAAGGGGTATTATTGGAAGGGTCACTGGTTCAGGCCTGGATTTCTGAAGGAATAAGGTGGTTAGGATGTACTGTATAGCAAAGATGGTATAAGTTGTTCATAGATTCTTCCTCCTCCTTGACACCCCCATCCTACACTCAATAAATATTTATGAAATCAATCACACGGACAAGTAGACTATTATGAGGAGGTTCTAGAAGAAACAGTGGCCCATTGGCTCCCCTTTGAACAGCCCAGGAGATAAAATGGAAGCCTACTCGCTTCCCAGACAATAGCCACAGTGAATACGATGACCCTTACAAAAGATATCCGTTACTTGGTGCCTAAAGTCCCAAGCCCTCTACCAAGTCAATACATGTGCCTTTTCAGCACTAACTATGCAAAGAACCTTTCAGTCCAATACAATCACGTGAATATTTTTTTGTATGGGGCATGATTTTGTACCAGGAATAAAGCATTGTGGGGCTCTGTCACTTAACACTAGGTTTTGTCCCCATGTCGTTTTCCTACAGTTGGCCTTCACTCCTTTGAAACTTAGGTGGCCAGGAGACTGCAGAAGGTGGAAGAGTGGCAGCGTGTTGAAGCTGAGGATCTGGATCTGAACATTCCAAAGCCTGGGGCTTCAGAACTGCAGTTACAATGTAAGCCCATCTATAGTGGAAAGCAACACTGAGATCCAAAGACCACTGAAGTTAGTGGGGGTCTTTCCATTGATTTCAGTAGACTTTGGATCAGGCCATTAGCTTCCAACTCAAACAATTCAGCCCAGGTTTGCTCAGAGATTGGCCACGGTTCACTCCAAAATCATCACAAATTTTAGCAAACCTGGCTCAAGTTTTGGATATTCTGATGAAAGCTTTGCAGATCTCCTCTTAACGAGATGTTGTCCAAGCAAGGAACTAGGTATAAGGAGAATATTTTTTGAAAGTGAATATAAAAGGACTGTGCACACTGACGATGCAGATCCATTAAAACATGTGAATGAATATTTACAGTGATTTCCTTTTCTTTCAGCAATTGTCGGGCTCTCTATTTGATCATGCTGCTTCTCTAGTTTCTTATATTTCTGGATAATGTTCTTGCTTTCATTTGTAATCACTCTTTATTCAGTTTCAGAGTAGCAGCCGTGTTAGTCTGTATCTGCAAAAAGAACAGGAGTACTTGTGGCACCTTAGAGACTAACAAATTTATTAGAGCATAAGCTTTCGTGGGCTACAGCCCACTTCTTCGGATGCATATAGAATGGAACATATATTGAAGAGATATATATACACACATACAGAGAGCATGAACAGGTGGGAGTTGTCTTACCAACTCTGAAAGGCCAATTAAGTAAGAGAAAAAAAACTTTTGAAGCGATAATCAAGATAGCCCAGTACAGACAGTTTGATAAGAAGTGTGAGAACACTTACAAGGGGAGATAGACACTACTGTGCTAATAAGCGATGGTCACATAAATACCACCCTATATCGGAAACCTACTGACCGCTACACTTACCTACATGCCTCCAGCTTCCATCCAGGACACACCACACGTTCCATTGTCTACAGCCAAGCTCTAAGATATAACCGCATTTGCTCCAATCCCTCAGACAGAGACAAGCACCTACAAGATCTCTATCAAGCATTCTTAAAACTACAATACCCACCTGCTGAAGTGAAAAAACAGATTGACAGAGCCAGACGAGTACCCAGAAGTCATCTCCTACAAGACAGGCCCAACAAAAAAAAAATAACAGAACACCACTAGCTGTCACCTTCAGCCCCCAACTAAAACCTCTCCAGCGCATCATCAAAGATCTACAACCTATCCTGAAAGATGATCCCTCACTCTCACAGATCTTGGGAGACAGACCTGTCCTCGCTTACAGACAACCCCCCAACCTAAAGCAAATACTCACCAGCAACCACACATCATTGAACAAAAACACTGACCCAGGAACCTATCCTTGTAACAAAGCCCGATGCCAACTCTGTCCACATATCTATTCAAGTGACATCATCATAGGACCTAATCACATCTGCCATATCATCAGGGGCTCGTTCACCTGCACATCTACCAATGTGATATATGCCATCATGTGCCAGCAATGCCCCTCTGCCATGTACATTGGCCAAACCAGACAGTCTCTACGCAAAAGAATTAATGGACACAAATCTGACATCAGGAATCATAATACTCAAAAACCAGTGGAAGAACACTTTAACCTGTCTGGTCATTCAATGACAGACCTGCGAGTGGCTATTTTACAACAGAAAAACTTTAAAAACAGACTCCAACGAGAGACTGCTGAGCTGGAATTGATATGCAAACTAGATACAACCAATTTAGGATTGAATAAGGACTGGGAATGGCTGAGCCATTACAAACATTGAATCTATCTCCCCTTTAAGTATTCTCACACTTCTTATCAAACTGTCTGTACTGGGCTATCTTGATTATCACTTCAAAAGTTTTTTTTCTCTTACTTAATTGGCCTCTCAGAGTTGGTAAGACAACTCCCACCTGTTCATGCTCTCTGTATGTGTGTATATATATCTCCTCAATATATGTTCCATTCTATATGCATCCGAAGAAGTGGGCTGTAGCCCACGAAAGCTTATGCTCTAATAAATTTGTTAGTCTCTAAGGTGCCACAAGTACTCCTATTCTTTATTCAGTGTGGAAGATGAATTTTTCCAATGTGGTTCCTTTGTATACCTTAACATGGAGTGGATTAGATGTGTATTGGCCTTTTTCTTTTAGTACTTATTTAACTGCTTGCGAGTTTCAGGGACTTATATCCCCGTAGGTTTAATTCCAGGATTATAGATATCTAGACATCCAGTAAATCATTTAAGACTTTAACAGCATATAGGTTTGAGTCATTTCTAAATAACCCCACTGATTAGCTAAAACTGTATTTAACTAGGACTGCCAGATGTGGGTAAGAACTATGAAGTAATACAGAATACTAATTTAGGGTCTGATCCTAGTTCCATTGAAGTCAATGACAAAACTCCCATTTATTTCAATGGGAATAGGAAGAGACCCTTAAATCTTATTGCTTTGGAAGCTTTTATTCTTTCTAGCCAAACTCTAATCTAATCGTCCTCCTTCTAATTTAAAGGCCAGCTCCTCTTCCCACAACTGTAGCACTCTTTTACTTAGATAAACATTGTCAGGTTGAGTTGACCCAAAACTTAAGTTTCTAAAGAAAAATATATGAGCAACAGAAATGTTTCAGTGATTATTTTTGTGAATTCCAGTGAAAGTAGCACTCTTGGTTTGGAGTTAAACTTTCCTTGGCATCATTTGCAATCCAAACATTGCAGCATTGTGCTAGTGCATGAGAACTAATAAGCAATGGAAAAAAGCAAAACTGACTTCTCTGCTTTCATTGTCTGAGCTTAGTGAATAAAAAATAAACAGCATTAAAGATTAGATTTTTAAGATCCCTTTGATCTGAATAATCAAAATTAATTCCACATATAAGCCACTCTGTGTTTTTCACTATGGCCTTAAATTTGAGGGTGTCCATTTAGAGATGGAACACTGAGTGAGGATCTGTGTGCTGGAAGGAGTGCTTAGTCAAAGGATGAAGCCCTGACAGCTCTCACCAGGGATGTCTAAAGATTTGTCATTCTGCATTTTAGGTAAGGCGCTGTTTTTCTGGCAACACATCCAAGAGTGTTGGAGACATGTGGGTGTTTTAAGGCCAAGGTTCTGTTCTTGTTTTGAGAACCAAGCTGAAGATAAATCAATAGTTTCACGTATTTGCACAATTCTAAGTCTCATCCTCATCCTTTGGTTTTGGACAGTGGGATAGGGTTCATTACTGCCTGATTTCCTGATGTTAAATAGAGAGTGCTACTGCTCAGTGGTACAAACTACAGCACAGAGGCTGTTTACCTCATGCAGGGAAATAATCCAGTTGCTCTGACAGAGCCTGGAGGAAAGTAGCCCTGTGTTTGGGGTGTGGTGAGCTGGTAAATCTGGGAATCCCTCCTACCCTTTAGGGCAGGTGCTTGTTTAAACTTTATTTATATGGGGCGGTGTCTCAGGCGTAGGCCTAGAGAAAGGGCTGTGGCCAGAACTACCCTGTTATTCTACTGCTGTAGAACAGACATAAAAGGGCATCTCCAGACAGATTTTTCACTGCTGTGGGTGTCAAAGTAGAGTTTATCTGAGGTAACTGTAAGGGTAAAATGTGTGTGGTCTAGAGAAAGGTACAGTTAGGTGAGCAGCTCTTCCCTTCAAATCAAGCTTGAATGAAGGCCACATCTGCAGGGCTAGATGATGGCTTTAGGCACATCCCTGAGGAAATGGTGATGAGTCAGGTGCATCAACCAAGGAATAACCCAGGGAGGCTCTGAGTCTCAGAGGCACACCTTGGAGTCATAATTCCCTCCCTTGTTTTGGGTGGGGGGATGGGGTTAGTAATTTAAAGATGATCTTTAACAGCATATTACAACATCCCAGTCACTAGCTCAGTTGTGTAGGCCAATGAGTAGGGGCTATGAAACCAAGGCTCTGCCTTTCTCCACCCACATGCTCTGGAGAAAGAGTAAGCAGCCCATTCAAGGATGTATGTAAGGAGGCTTCATATTCCTGCACACATGTGTGGTCCAAGCCACAATCTAGCCCTCCATGTTTTGCTATTTAATATTCTTTGCAAACTACTGCTTACCTAAGGCCATGGCATAAGCTATTCCATCCTTTTAGACAGGTTTGCCTTCAACTGTGCAAGAATCCAGCTTTTAAGAGAATGAACACAAAATATAGTCTAGATGTGAAGAAATAATGCATTAAATTGGTATTGTACCTTCCTATTCTGATTCATACATTTCACTTGGACCAGACCAATGTATTTCCTGCCAAACACCAACACCTAAATCCACTGACAATTCGCTAACAGATTTCACCCTGAGTATGATAGATACGAATTTCAGAAATGTAAGTCAAAGATTAAAAGAAAGTTACCCCGTGCTTCCCTTGTTTAATTTCCCTTCCAATTTCCCAAAAACCAGTTGCATGAATGAATGTCTTTAGAAAGATACAGGGCCCAATTTACAGCCATTCCACAGAACTGCAATAAGCAGCTGCAGTCTATAATTTTCGAGTAACACCGCATTTATGCAAACGGCAACCATCCTTTTTGCCATGATTTGTGGACTCCAGTGCCAGAAGACCTAACCTCACTCTCATGCAACAGTGAACGAGAGAGAAGGGAAAGGGAGAAAGAAAAAGACAGAGAAACAAACTGGTTGCTGCCTCAGCATATAGACTGCAAGATAAATAAAAAACATTTTTTTTAAAAGTGTTAATAAAATACCCACTAGGAACAGAAAGGCAGATTAGAACTGACAAGTTGGCCATAGGGTCTTCTGCAGGCTCTGGCAGAGAGAACTGAGCCAGGATGACATGTCAAGAAACTGAACTATGTTGACATGGCTTGTATTTTCTTAAATTCCCTACTCCTTTTTTCAATAAAAAGTATTGTAAAATATAATGGATAGAATAAAAGCTTTAGTCTACAGTAAAGTACAGATCTCCCAAGCTATGAAAGAGCAACTGAACTATTCTGGTAAATATTCAATGTGTTATATTTGCCATTTAATCTCCTCTAATTTTTCTCAGCAAGGCAGCACTTCAACTCTCACTGAGATCAGTGGAAAGTCTTCAGTGTAACCTGAATTGAGTCCTACATTATTTTGAGATTTTTAAAAAGACCGGTGTTATTAAAATAGCTAATTGGGAAATGTTGGGGTTAGATTTATCATCTTTTTGTCTCTAGGACGGTAATGGGGTTTGATCCAAATCTCATTGAAGACAATGGAATTGGGGGGATTACTCATCATGTGAAAATTAGCCAGGTGCTAATCAGGGCCTCAAACTGTAGTGTTTTGAACGATTAATGTCAAAAACAGTAGAGCTTTTATAAAAAGTTAGGCACAATAAACAAGCCTCTAAATCCCTTACAACTTCATAGAATTAGACCCAGGTGTCCACACTGACAATGCTTAGCACACTGTACGCTAGTGACTGCTTTAAAACAAAATTCCAGAATGCCCCTTTGTTTCAGAGAAGCAGCTCAGTAGTAACTTAAATGGTATTTGTGCCTTTACATTCAGTTTGGATTCTCTCCCCCCCCCGCCACTTCTGATTTAGGGGAACTGGGAACTTTTCAGGGGAAATCTGTAAATTGTTCAAACTGAAAGGTTGTAACACAAGAGAGATTTTCCTATGGCATCTTTTTATTATTATTTATTAATTATTAATTATTATTATTATTGGCATGATCTTTGTTTGGGATTTTAATCATTACCTAACTGAGACCTATACTGCTGCACAGCACATAATCTATGTTCACATTTTAAATGAGCACAGCCATGCAGAGACTGAAGTTCCAAAGAGTTTATCAGAAGTCCATCTAGTATTGTTTCTAATCAGTGAACTGCACAAATACCAGTACAATAGAGTCAAAGGCTGGCAGGTTAAAGGGGTATTCCTCATACAGCAAGCGCTCTAATGAGAGGAAGGTTCAGACAAATGGGCTTTCATTTGCTTTAGTAGGGATTTATTTTATTGTTATTTTGGTGCTCACTCCACATTCTTTGAGGGGTGAAGTAGCCATGGCTAGAGCCAGGTGTAGGAGCAAATTCGGATCCCCTCTGTGGGGACAGGTGGTCTGAAAGGCAGCAGAATCAGTCTGGTTTCACTGCACAGGGTGAAGGTGTGGTGTTCCGTGATCACTCCGCCCTTAAGGGGCTTGCAGAGATCAGCTTTATTTTGTGTCCAGTTTCAGCCGGCTGGGAGTAAGAACAAGAGCTTCACAGTTCCCCTCCCAGATTCTCTGTCTGCAAAGCTCAGTTCTTAAAAGCACAGCTTCTAATAGCACAGAGAAGAAGGAAGATGTGAAGAATGCATGGCTGGGAGTTCGCATCCCTAACCACAGTGAAGCTGTGCTATGCTAGGCCCTCCTCCTTGCCAGCACAGGAACTGATCTCTAACGATGGCCCCTGGGGTGGTAGCCACCCCCAAAGTGCTAAAGGGGAAGAGGTCTCATTGAGGTGCTTTCCACACAGGTTTCTCTCCTACTGTTTTATCAGGGTGCCTGGAGTGTTTTGGTGGGGCTGGCCTACAAACCTTGGAATTCAGAAGGATCCAATTGGGTCTATGGAAGGCCAGAGCCATCCATGCAGTATCTGCCGCTGCACCAGCTCCGGGTCTCCAGCAACCCCACCTCCAGTCTTGGGAGATGAGCCAAGTGGAACTTCACTGACAGGGCTCATGAGGCCAGAAGGGAGCTTTAGTGGTATTTCTTTTCTGCCTGAGGCTTTCTTTTCTCCCCATTTTCTCCCCTCCTTTTAACAACCTATCCACTAGCATAGATTCCAGCAGCCATGGAGAGCTCTTGTATGGCCTAGAACAGGGGTAGGCAACCTATGGCATGTGTGCCAAAGGTGGCATGCGAGCTGATTTTCAGTGGCACTCACACTGCCCGGGTCCTGACCACTGGTCCAGGGGGCTCTGCATTTTAATTTAATTTTAATTGAAGCTTCTTAAACATTTTAAAAACTTTATTTACTTTACATACACCAATAGTTTAGTTATATATTATAGACTTATAGAAAGAGACCTTCTAAAAACGTTAAAATGTATTACTGGCACACGAAACCTTAAATTAGAGTGAATAAATGAAGACTTGGCACATCACTTCTGAAAGGTTGCCGACCCCTGGCCTAGAAAGTGGGGGGTGGGTTTGGGGGCAGGTCAATGCCTCTGTGGAGGTGACCAACCCATTTCCCCATGAGATTGGGTGAGCTAAACACTGAGGGAGTCATAGAGACCCACATTCCATATGGGGTCTTTAGAGCACCTGGGGGTATTACTGGGCAGCCCAATAACAAGCTTTGGTACCATGACACAATAGGTAGATATTAGAGCAAATAAAGCACAGAAAGAGCTCACTAGTCCTTTCAGCTCAGTCATTTTCTTACCTAAACAACGAAGGCCTTTTCAGGGTTCTTTACTGAAAGAAGTTATGCAAGTGCAAACGGGTTGATTCAGCCAGCTGCCACATTGGCAACAAGTTTACACAATCTCTCCTCCCAAATGCAAGAGGTTGAACTTGTAGAAATAATTGCACCCCTCTGGCCAGGGTGACAGGGGGACAGTTAAAGAGGTAATCAAAGCAGAGACAAAAGGGGAAAGCAACATAATTTTATATAATTAGAGGAAAGTGGTAATATAGATTTCAGGATCACAGGGAAAGGATTGGCCAATACATTATGTATTAATTCTTATCTCAGAACTGTACTTATCAAACTAAACCATACTTATGTAAAAAGCAAGCACATAAATCTTGCCTCATTGTCATCTGGCAACTCACAGCAACTGCTAATTGTATTATATATCTTCCAAAACTATGTACAGTCGTTGCCGGCTCTAGGTACATTACCATTTATTACACTCACAAATAGGATTTGCTCTTGGGGACCAGGATTTTTCTGCTCTATACAGGCAGCACTGCAAAATGAAACAATTAAAATAAGCAGACACTCAAGCAGGCACAGCATAGTGTTATCCAACATCTGGAAGAACCAAAATGGGGTTTTGCAAACCAGTCATAAGCAAACTATGAGGGTCAGATCCCCAGTGGGAGTAAGTCATACAAGTGTAGCTCCACTGAAATCAACACTGCATTGAGCAGGACTCCCACTGAAGTCAGCGTGAGTTATTAACTTTAATGCAGCCACTCCGATCTGCACTGGCTGAGGATCTGGCTTTTAGGACTCAAACTTGTTTACCTGCTAACTGAGCCATTTTGCTTTGATTTACTCAGCTGGGCCAATGACTACTTCAGACTTCCACATGGGGACAAACTCATCCATCAAAAGCCACAGAGTGAGACTGGGTCTGAATTTGGCCCAGAATCAGCTGTTAATTCTCCTGTCCATTGGAAAGAATCAGTGTCATCTTTCTCTTTAGCTTAAAAATATCTTAATAAAGAGACACTTGGTCTGTTGAGTGGGAGGTACAAACTTCCACGTTTAACTCCAGCTTTGATACTGACTTCCCTCCTTTGCCTAAGGGAGTGTTTATCTTTACCTTGGTTGCCCTATTTGTGAAATAAGGATGAAAATAAAAGGAAATTGAATAACCCCAGGGTTGTGAGGATTAATAAGTTAATATATGTTCAGCATTTGAAGATGAAAAGTGCTATCATGCATAAATCCTAAATATTGTTTACACATACATGGGAACAGCAATTTGGAAACAACTTAATTGGATCTATTCAAATTTATTCCATATCAATCAAGCACTGAGCAAATTCCTACTGAAACTGGTGGGAGCTACATGGGCAAAAGACTGAAGGATTAGGACAATGGGTAACATTTTTAATAGCACCTAAGTAATTTAGGACCCCAAGTTCCATTTTCAAAAATAACTTGGAGACTTAGGAGCCTAAGGCTCATTCAGCGTCAATGGAATTTAAAATCCTAAATCACTTTGGAGCGTCTGAAAATTCCACCCCCTGTAATTAGTCAATTTTAATGCAACCCTGCTTGAGTACAAAAACGTTGTTTCCAACAAAAGTGCGTAAGTATTAAATTTAGATAAATAATTTAGATCTGAATTGTCTTAAGTTTTACAAGACCAAGTGATATCTTTATTTGCATGCCTATTTCTTGGGGTTTACATTATTATTAATTTATTATTATTATTATTTGGGGTAAGGCGCAGAGCTCTAAACCAAATCACCGCTGATTATTTGGCACTGGTGGCTGAAATTTTACTGTAGACAAAGACGAAGCATGGTCTGTTAGTTAAATCCCAGCTTCTCTTCTCAACTTTTACACAGATTAATTCTGTGAAGTCACTTTACTTTGTTGGGGATACAATTCTATTTTGCAGGTGTGCCCAGGATGCTCAGTGGGATTTGGCCCAGTGTGAACTATTATTTGTAAAGCATTTTGATACCCTTGACTGAAAGGTGGTGTGTCAGTGCAAAGTCATGTACTCATTTAAATAAAGACACTGTCATGTGCTTTGTTGTTTCAGGGTCTGTTCCTGCAAGGTGCAGAGGGCCTTCTATTCCTGTTGAAGTCAATAGGTATAGAGGACCTTCAGTATCTTGCACATCCATAGGAATACAGTAATCTGCAGGATCCCCATTAATTTCAATTGGAAATGTGCCTGAGTAAGAACTGCAGGAATGACGACTGGATCAAGAGCAAAAGGGAACAAATTTGCAGGCTTTTCCAGCACTCTGCAGCATTTCTGATCTAACACTGAGCCATGGAAAAGATTAAAGAACCCAAAGGCCAAAAACCTGTTTCAACTAGTATAGTGGGTCCAAGGTTTCCTCTGAGATCTTGGGCTATAGCTCCCAGATATTGCAGAGGCACAACACTGAGAGAGTCCCATAGATAAGACCGTATGTATTCTAGATGAACTGGAAAACATATAGTGAACTACTTTGAACCTTGCCTGTCATTAATGTCTGATTACTACAGTTATCTCACTGCAAAAGGAGCTAAATATGACGTTTAAAAAACTATTAGGGGAAAAACCAAATGCAGGGGAAATAATCACCTTCCCTTGCCAAAGTCAAAGTGACAGACTGAATTTTGTTCCTGCTCCCATTTAATTCTGAGAACTTCCATCAAATTCGAGTGAGCATCTAGTGTAGAGAAGGGATAAGCACAGGGTAGAGAGTGTAACAAGCAGTAATACAAGGCTTTTTCTTACCTACACATGTCATCCCAGGGTTGTTTCCTCCACTCTGCTATGACATGGGTTTTAGTCCTATTAATGAGCGTAATTCTGATGCCCATGCTCAGAGCTGGATCCAGCTTCATCAAATAAACAGGAATCTTTCCATTCACTTCTATGGAGTTTCGCCAAGGACAAATGTAGTCCTCTTTGATGAACTGCAGTGAACAATTTAACTACTACTGCTCCTTGAGATAAAAAGTGCCAGAAGTCTATTTTGCCATTCTAAACCTTTAGATACTAAGTCTTATATACTTTAGCTGCTAGATCAGGGGTAGGCAACCTATGGCACGTGTGAGCTGATTTTCAGTGGCACTCACACTGCCAGGGTCCTGGCCACCGGTCCGGGGGGCTCTGCATTTTAACTTAATTTTAAATGAAGCTTCTTAAACATTTTAAAAACCCCTTATTTACTTTACATACAACAATAGTTTCGTTATATATTATAGACTTATAGAAAGAGACCTTCTAAAAATGTTAAAATGTATTACTGGCACGCAAAACCTTAAATTAGAGTGGAAAAAATGAAGACTCGGCACACCACTTCTGAAAGATTGCTGATCCCTGTGCTAGACGATCGCATGAAGTTGGTGGAAATATTATTTATTGTTATTCCAGTAGCGTCTAGTGGCCCCAAACAAGATTGGGACCCCATTGGGTTAGGCACTGCACAAACATAGAGTAAGAGACAAGAGCTCAGTCTAAAGAGACAAGATAGACAAAAAGTGGAAGGGGAAACAGAAAATTGCATTAGTTAAACTCAGCATTTTTTCTATAATTTGTCATATGTTATCTCAATACTTTACTCACACTCTCACAACTTTAGTCTTCAAGGAACTATCTGTGGATTTAAGTTTTTTTGCTTATTCGTTTAACATATAGCACAACAGAGATTGCCTTTTTTCCCCCTTTTCTTATTTAACAACAACAAATTCCTTCCTTTCCCACTCTCCACTCTCTATCTATCTATCTAGGAGTTATTTGATGTCCTTAGCAAATTAATTGCTGGATTTCTCCTCTTCTCATGTACCTAGCTCTAGGCTATGACATTTCTTGTCATATTACTTTTCTTTTACTTGTTAATCCCTGGCCAACAAAAAATGTACTGCTCTAATTTTGCTGAGAGTCAAGGAAACCCGGAAACTTTTATTAAGGTTGAAATCATCTTAGATCTGATGTCCAACTTCTCTCCTATATAGAAAGATGTGAAGGATCTCTTTGACAGATGATAAACAGTGGCTACAGCTACCAAGCAGGCTCAAACACTAAGAAATTGATGTTGAGTTTGAATTCAGTAATTCAAATGTCATCAAGAAACAGGTTCAAATCAGGAAATAGTTCCAAATCTCCAAATTGTAAAATCTCCATATAAATACAGTAGAACCTTACATAAAATGTGAATCTCCACTGGTGGTTAGATTTGTAAGATCACTGGGAGAGGGCACGTATCATATTTTATGTTTTGAAATGCCACATATATGTACAGCACAAGGGGCATTTGCTAACTAATAAATAATCAATGGTGTGAAAGTCGCAGACATCTTCAGTTATTTCAATTAAGTGTTAGTCTTTTTATAGAAATTTCACTCTACTTCAAATAATGATTCATCCCATTAGAAGCATATTCCACTGTGCTAACTGGCTTGGAATGGAACAATTTATGTCTACCAGCTATCTACCAGATAGGTATTTACTTTCTGCATTCCGAAGATGATATCACCTCCCCATTCCTCTCTGCTCTGGCTGACCCAGAAGTGTTGCCTCTCTTCAATGGGGGCAGCAGTTCCCAGTCTTGCTGCAGCTACTCTATGGGAGTCCCCTCTATACCTAAAGAAATGGCACATTACATACTTCCATTATCAGATCTCTGTGACTGGGGCAGGATGTGAACTGGGTGTGGGATAGTGCATGAGCATGCTGTAGGTCCTAGCTATACTGGCACACTTTTGCCTGAAAGGGTAATTATGGAGATGATGTAGAAGATAATGGCAGATGTAAGTCTTCCAGTGTTGTCTTTGGTCATGAAGTTATGTATGGGTTTTCTACATATTGTTCAGCACTCTTCAGACCATGAATGGTGCTTTTATAAACTGAATGCTATATCAATATCATGTTTAACTAGGATCTCACAGACATTGTAGAGGAAAAGTTGGAAAACAACCCAAGTTTTTAACAACCATTGGATGATGCAGAAAGGAAAAGCTGTGTGGGATTTCCTTTGGGATGTTCCAGGAATATGCACAAACCCAGGCATTAGGCCAGCATAATCTGAGCATATCACCCAAGTGCAGAGTAGAGAGGAATTAGCAGCTTGTGCAGAAACATGCATTTAGTGTTCAGACAAGGAATAGCTTTAGCAGCAGTTGTGGATTTGCCAAGTGCCCAAAGAAACATAGAATGAGGGAGAGGAAAAATAAAAAACAGGGTGGGGGAAAACTATCTGGAATAGAATTTACTTTGTCCCTGTAGTTATAGACCAGCGTATTAAAGCCAATCGTAATCCCACTCATTGCAGTATCCTCCATCTTGTTCAGATTTCATCCATGAATGAACAACTGGATTTGTACCAGACAACTGGAAACCTACCTGAAATACAACCCTTTAAAGTGTTTGCAAAACTGGAATTAGATAAAACATTCACGAGAGAGATTTAGTAGATGTGACTTTCATACAAGGAAAGAAATTTTACTGAAAGTATTTGCCCAGAGTTCACAGGGTCCGTCTCTAGAAACTAGTTATACCCCATGTCCTCTGTATAGGTGACTGCATCATAGTTTTTCCTTTCTCTCTGGTATTAATAATTATTGGTTACGTTTAAAATTCAGATACTCCACGGGGTTTGTGCTAAACCGGTTACATTTACTGTAACCACATTTTGATTTTAAATGATACTAATGAGCTATCCTGGGTATATAAAGGACCATGTATGTTCTGAGAGCATGTTTGGGATGGAAAGCAAATATTTTGATTCGATTCTTGGGAAAAGCGCTGTGACGCTTATTTAGATTATGCTTCAAACCAGCCTGCCCCGCGCGCGCACACGCACCCACCCACCCACACCTAAATTATGTCTGTGCATGTATTGGGCACACTGTGTGGGGAAAGGAGTGCCCAGCTGCAGCGACTGAGTGGTGGATTGAGGCATTCTGCCTATGCAATACAGACCCTACCAGGGAAGAGAAGGAACCCTAGTTTTCATTGCACTTCTTTTTAATGGTTTAGCTTGTGCTCCTCACATCCTTGTCAAGTATCAGGGGGTAGCCGTGTTAGTCTGTATCTACAAAAACAACAAGGACTGGTGGCACCTTAAAGACTAACAGATTTATTCGGGCATAAGCTTTCATGGGTTTTTACCCACTTCTTCGGATGCATAGAGTCACTGCTATGCATCCAAAGAAGTGAGGTTTTTACCCATGAAAGCTTATGCCCGAATAAATCTGTTAGTCTTTAAGGTGCCACCAGACTCCTTGTTGTTTTCACATCCTTGTGTACCTGTTGCCAGATGTTAGCAGGCTTGCAGGTTGCCCAGGGTAGTGGCCCTACTGTCACTGCAACTAGGCACACCCTTTTTGGGCTGTAGACCATGGTTATCCATTTCAATTACCCCTCCATTCTCTCCTTGCACTCAAGGGAGGGCCATGGCAGCAGTCTGATCTCAGTCAATCACATTTAGTTTCTCTGGTCTCTGTGCAGAGATACAGCTGCCATCTCAACCATCAGCAGAATATATCAGATATTTTCTCTTCTGTTAGTGTTCCCCAGTTAGTGTTACACACAGCACAGGCTGCACCCTGTGAGCAGCACTATGTATGTCCAGTATTTGCTGTGCCACTGACATGCTTGCTTGCTTATAAAGCTAGGACAAGACACTGTTAATAAAGCGATTCCCACTTAACTGAGAGCTGGCAGCTATTAGCATCACTAAGGATTTATCCGCACTGCCACTGCTCTTATGACAACCTGTGTCTCTTTGAACATAATGCAGTTTACTTTTCAGGCTATTACTTTCTGACAGTCTCCCTAATCAACTGGCAGACAAATCTGTGCTGGTCCCTAGCTGGCAGTTAGGTCAGGGTGACTATTACACTTTTGATTCGTTAAAAATTCTAGTTTGATGGTAATGCCGCTAACCCAATAAGAATCCTCAGCAAGAACACCGGCAGTGAAAAACCACTTATGTTACAGAAGTACTAGTGGTTGATAATGGAGGACTTTATACAACCTGTACTGTGTAAATGTCAGCCCCTTGTACTCCCTAAACCTTACCTAACCTAACCTACAAAAGCCAGGTCACTGAGATATGCCATGTCAATTCTTGGCCAATGATGCAATCCCAGCTAAAATAATACAGACCCAGAGAGTTCACAAAAACTGAGGCTATGTCCACACTGCTAAGCAAAACCCAAAGCTGTGGCAGTGAGTGTCAGAGCCCAGGTCAACTGATGCTTTATTCCTACTGGGCCTGATTTCTACAGCTATAAACCAATCTCTTCAAACTGTAATTAACTAATAAAATTGCTTTCTAATCTCCAAGCTGCCTAGAGCACATTGGACTCCATGGACAGTGGTTTTACTACTTGTTTATCTCACTGAATAAAATCAGTTATCAGGAATGCAACCTGTAAAATAGCGGGTGTTGACAAAAGGACCGAAGTCCAGGATCAGGATATTTAACAAACATTAACCACTTCATCCCACTTCACTATTATTTCAATTTCACTTTTATTGCAGCCTGGCTAGTAATTTACCATGGGCTGCAAATTACAGGTGAAGCAAGCTTAGCTCACCTCCTATCGGCCCAAGGGAGGGGAAACTCTCTTTTGTCTCCACTGTGTGGCTGATGTTTACAGCCCATTAGGCAGATAATCTTTTAAATTGTGTGCTTTTGGGGCCAGGGACCATGCCTCCCCTTATGTTTGTGTGGTATCTGGCACATGGTGGGTGCTCTGGATAACATAAATAATAATTGGTCATTTATAATTATCAGGTTTGTCTCTAACTAGATGTTGGCATGTATACGAGTGCCATCAGTCACAGACTTTGCACATGCAGTAGGCCTCATTTTCTCTGAGCCTCGGGTTTCCCTTCAGCAAAATGGGGTTTAAATTTACCACTGTAAAGCACTTTCAGATCTTTGGGAGAAAGACCATATATAAATTCAATGTATTATTTTATTTATTTGTATTACTTGTTTTTATCTGAAAGTTAAAATATGTCAGGAAGTTTGTTTAGTACTCAAAAGTATGAGTTGAGTGATATATTAGCATAGCCTTAGTTAGAGGAACATTACACAAAATGTGTTATATTCTGAGTAGCACCATTTCACATTGCAGGAATCTCCATTGGGATTTGAACACATCCAAGAAATATTACCATATATTTTCACAACGCAATTACAATATCCTTTTAGAATACCAGGAGGTAAAGGACAATGCGATAATTTGCTTTTTTATGTTCTCATCTTCCCTTTGTGCTTATGATTATTGTGAAAAGGTTGTGGCACCATCTGTGGTACCTAATCACCAAACCGTGCCTGGTGCACAGGCTAATTGTGTTGATGATCTCTTCCAAGTGTTACATGAACCAGGCTGATGGGACTGGATGCTTCAGTAACATTCAAGAGCTCTTCAGCCAAATAGACCTGTCACACCCTCAAAAATATCTTGTTTGCATTTTCCCAAGTTCCTGGACAGGTTCCCTCCCTTGTCACTGCTCTTGGATCATGACTGACACCAATAATGGTATAGTGGTGGAGTTTATAAGTGATGGACAGAATTCTCTAAGTGCTGGAGTCCCAAACCAAGGAGAAAATTCTTGAAGTAACTGGTGTACTTTCAGCATATGTCTACACTGCTGCTGGGAGTGAGCGTCCCTGAATGGGTAGACAGACTTGCGCTAGCAGGGCTCAAGCTGGAGCACTAAAAATAGTGACTTGGGTGGTAGCCCACCACCGCCATGGGTCTGAGCTAGGGTGGCTAGCCCCAGTCTCTGCCAGAGCTGCAATGTCCAAACAGCTATTTTTGGCACACTAGCTTGAGCCCTGCTAGCGCACGTCTGTCTACCCAGACTACAAAGCTTGTTCCTAGCTGCAATGTAGACATACCCTCTGGCTACTCATTCCTCATATGACTGTTGGAGTCAATGGCTAAATATAGATTTCTTTGCTAAAAGAGAGAGGGATTTGCTGGCAGAATTCTCCTTCTGTCACTAGAAAATGGACTGCCTGAAATATCACCACAATATCTGCTTGATTTCATCTCTGCAACACTGAAGAGATTTCAAGGGAACTAGATTTTATTATATTTCCCCCATTTGGGTGTCCAAGTGTCATATAAAAATTACACTATATTCAAATTGGAATTAGGGCCCATATACTTGCAGCCAAATCTGGATCCAAAGTCAGAGGATGCAGTTTGGAGCTAAGAATCAAGAACCTGGAATCATAGGTGCTGGAACTAAGCGTGCTGGGGGTGCTGCAGCACCCCCTGGCTTGAAGTGGTTTCCATCATATACAGGGTTTACAGTTTGGTTCAATGGCTCTCAGCACCCCCACTATACAAATTGTCCCAGCACCCCTGCCTAGAATCCCACAGAATTTGAGTCTTTGTTTTTGTTCCATTCCTAACATAAAATATTGTTTAAAATAAGGATTGATGATTTACACAATAATAATCTATAAAAGGCCCTGAATCCAAGGTATTAGATAACAACATTATATATTTTTGTGGAGATGTAAACTGTATGTAAATAGAAAAGGAAGTTTTTACCAGTTGGTTGGACTGAGCGCCTGAATCACCTCCCATTTAGGTCAATGGAAAGTCTCCCATTGACTTTGATGGGAGCTGGAGACATCCCTAAATCATCAAGTTATCACTATATCATACAAGGCTGAATAAATTGCAGGACTTATATTTCTCAAGACATCTAAGAATAAGTAGTTTCTAGATGAATTACTCATTAAATCAAAGTCAAGAAAGTAATGAGAGGAAAGAGTCTCATATCATTTCTAGCAAATGTCTGACTATCTCTGCTGTGGGCTGAAATTCATGTGCCTGTAGCACAGTGGAGGTAAGCAAACACCACAAAGTTTCATCTTGCTTTTCCTGGAAAATAATTGTCCCAAACTGTCCTATAAAATTAAATCAAGCAAGAGAAGCAGTTGACTTAGGAACTCTCCTTCTAAGAAATGTCACCAGATCATTGTTACTATTGATACATTGACAGTACAAATTATCCAACAAAATGGGTTTGCACTGGCAAACCGAATTCAGCCTTACATAATGCAGCTTTAAATTCCAGGACATCTTTACCAGCTTTCCCTTTTAGTTGGCAAGAAAGAATACATTCTCAGCACAGTTCAATTCGGTAATTGCATGGTTGCTTTATCCGTCTGGTAAAGTATATTTTTTCATGACATAATCAATCATGCTATTAAGGAACAACTCATCCTTGATGGCCTATTTAGAGCTAACCAGAAACCTCAACATTCTTTGACCATTCACAAATATGCAGCACTTTCTTTCCCTCGTAACAACCAAAGTATCATAACTAGTATCTCAGGAAGAGCCATTAGACTCATTTTCCAGTCGATTTCCTGATTTAAAAAAAAATTATCCTTTTAAAGTCAACACAAGAAAAACAAACAGTGTGTTTTGCATGAGTTGGGAAGTCTGAGATATCAGTGGAGAAAAATATCATTAATTCTGTGAATTAATGTTGTACTCACTCTTTTGTAGCACTATGAATTCGCTACCATGTTTCCATTATTAGAGTGGAAAAATCACCTATATGTATCTACTTTATTTTCACAGCAATTGAGCTACATTCTTCTGTTTATCATTACATTTAGAAGTAGTTTCTTCCATTCTTTAGTGTTGTGGCAATTCAAAGGTGATCAATGGTATTGCTGAATTCATTTTCTCCATACAGCGGCCAATGATAAGCTCAGATTCACAAACGAGGTAACTTGCCCATGCTCCACTGGAATCAAGGTAAGCTGATTTACACCAGCTGAGAATCTGGCCTCTTAGCTGAGGTTAGCTAGCCAATTGCAGGATGTCAACAGCCAGGGTACACTTTTTTTAAGTGAACATGTGTCACTTGATCATGGACCTTGGTGCCCAAGATAAAATTAATTGTTTAGCTTGTAATTACAGCTGGTTGGAGTAACTTCAACAGAACCATCTTCCATTGGAGAATGCAGTTCCATCAAAATAGAGATGCTTCACAAAAATCATCAGAATTCCACCAAAATTTTGTTTTTTAGGAAAACGGTGTGAAAATGTTTCAACAATGTTGAAATGTCCCATTTTGACATTTTCAGAATGAAATATTTTAATTTTCCATTTTGAAATCACTTTTAATTTTGAATATTTCAATTTTTTGTATTTCCATAACATAAAATAAACAAGTCAAAAACCAAAACAAAACATTTGAAAAGATCCAGAATGAAAAAAATATTCAGAATTTTCTTTTGTGGAGAATTTTGAATTTTTCAGGTTTCATTCCAATTCAGAATGAAGCCTAATTTCAAAATCTAAAAATTCACTAAATAAAATTTCCTAGCAAAACACAGTCACATACAAAAACTCTGGCAAGCCATGCAAGAAAGTATACACATATGCAAAGACCATCAAAAAGTGTTTCTTCGTTTACGGCCTGTACATCCAACCCTAGGACTTCTTACAGCAAATGTACGCAAGTATGGAAATATCCTCTATGCCACTGACTCCTGGAGTAGAAGTTATTCAAGTCTCATACTGTAATGTGACACACTAAAATATGCACAGTGATACTGTACCCATATCAAATACCTATCTACAACATTCTAGCCCAATGGCAATGCCAAACAAGAGATCTAAGTTGGGAAGTAACCTGGGTACATACAGCGTAAGGGACATCTAGTTTCTCCTAAATTTGATGGAATAGTCAGAACTGGTCTGTGTATCCCCCCTGATATTTGTTACTTTAGAAGGGTCAAGATTAATCTCAGCTTTCATTTAAAAAACAAAATAAATCCCAAGCTTCTTTCATCTCAAGGAACTATGGGAATATCAACACATCACTAGAGCTGAACGTTTGTCCCATTGACTTTACCTTTAAGAATCACACCTTTTTCATGGTCCTCCCTACAGCTAAGAGATAGCCTTCTGGATCTAGGAAATACAGAGCTGTAGGTGCCTTGAGTTTTGAAGGAAACCCGGACCAATTAATGTCTAGGGAAGGGGTGCCACCCAGGCTGCCTTTGACACAATTAGGGCTCCTGGAGAGCTGTCTGCATCTAATCTAGGTTCTTTGCTGAGCAGCCATTGTCATCCAGATCAACACAGAAGTGTGAGGACCTCACTAGCGTGCAAAGCAGCATGGTGCAGATGACTAAAACGGAACTGGAGCAAGTTCTACTCCTGGCTCTGACATAGATTCCTGTGACCATGGTCAGATCACTTAAACTTTCAGCCTTAGTTTTCCCATTTGTAAAATGAGAAGAATGAAGAAGGAATGCAAGCACAAAGGACAGAAAAGAGAGAATGGAGAGAAAGACAAAGGAATAAGAAATTAAAGGTAATCACCAAGAGAAGACACACATCCCACTTTTAGTGAATGCAATTTCATCTATATGTGTTCCTTGACTTTATTGTACTGACCTGGCAGGTGTCATCAACTTCTGTAAGCTTTGTCAAAAGTGAGGGGACATCTGTTTTGAGTATTTACATTTATATTACTGGCTACTCTGGATTTCATAGTTAAATAAATAAGAAAGAATAGGTTTGTAACTCATGAGAATGCATATGAAACCCTGGGAGCTCATGCAAGTGAAAAAAAAAAAAAGAGTACCTCATTATCTGTTACCCTAATTTAAGGTGAGTAATTAGCAAAGCACCTTCCCTACTCACGTTACTGTGGTGGATATACGTCTGACATCTCTAATAAGAAGCTGAGCATCCAGCCACTAAGACGCTCCTATAAGCCGTACAACAATCCTCTTAAGGATTTAGGGAAATCAGAGGCTCAGCGTTGCCATCTGTGGCTTAATAAATATTTTCTTCAGGGGCTTTATACTTTGTTTTAGCTACCGAGAAAATATAGTCATACTGGAATTTTTGAGGAGGTGGCACTGCTATTTATCTCCCTTCCCTCACTTAATCATTTCCCTGCTATTGTGGGAGTCTCAGGGATTGGGGACCAAAGTCCTTCCTATTCTCTGCCTGTGGCACATAATAGTCTTGTCTCCTGAGGGCTGTAATACTTTGGTCTAATGTTGGTTGTTGGGTTTAATGTGCGGGTGCTGTGTGGGGTTGGTGGCTGAAGATATACAGAAGGTCAGAATAGATGATCTGATGGTCCCATCTGGCCTTGAATCCCCCTAGCCAAAGCCTCCCCTCCCCAATGCCATCTTTTGTTAACTAACTAGTGAAAGAAACCATGCTGTACACCCTTATGGGCCAGCACTGTTCAGCCAGCTCACATGAAACATGGGGCACTTCTAAGCCATTGCAGGGTCATCACCACTTTCAGTTACATGGCCTCATTCAGTAGCACCATCTCTAAGCAATTGAAGTCAAGCACACCACCTCTGTCCAGCTGACCTACCTTCTCTCTGAAGGTACAGACCTATCTGAATCTAGCTGAGGATAAAGGAAAGCAGAATAAATCTGTCTGCTTTTGAGAGAAGAACATATTAAGGAAACAAAAGATTAACAGTCTTTTCCTCCGGAGCTTTAGAAGAAGGTAAAGTGGAGTTTATATAGACCAGAGGATGCCAGCATAAAAGGTGCTGGTGTATGTACAGATGGGAAGAAGGCCACTTATTAAATTCAAGCAAGAACTAACCATTCCCCCTTGCTTACCAGAGCCTGTATGTAGAGAAAAGGGAATATAGAAATAAAGGAGCATGAATGTGGCCAGGCCTAGAGGGCAGGGCACCACAACTGGGGTCACAAGACTTAAGGGATCTATTCCTGGCTCTGCACTGACCTGCTGTGTGTGACCTTGGGCAAGTTGCTTCCTCTGTCTGTGCCTCTGTTTCCCCTCACACCTTGTGCCTGTCTTGTTAATTTACAATGTAAAGCTTTCTGAGGCAGAAGTAGTCTCTCACTATGTTTGCATACAGTGCCTAGACCAGTAGGCCCCCAATCTCTGTTGGGGCTTGTAGGTATGACTGTAATAAAGATAATAAGTGAAGAGGGCACCGTAAAGGTCTTTTTAACTTCTTAAGATTCAACAGTGAGAAAAGAACAGCCTGGCTTTCAGAATCAGATCCTGGCTTGTACACATATTTTTTGCATATGCTTTCACCCTACTAACACTGTGCATGCAAGCAATACATTTTAACATTCGTGCACACAGGGATTAGAACTTCAAAACATGACCCATTTGCCTATTGGGCTTGGCACACGTAAGTCCTAGTGAACACATGTGCAAGTAGAATCTATCACCCACATGCAGAGCAGTTCACGCATGAAAAGTGCGCACACAACTGTGTGGGCAGCAAGTGGAAGTCAGGATGAAGCCCTACATTTAAATGAAACCCTGTACGTGAGTTTGGTACATTTCAAAATGAATCAAATGTAAATCAAGTCTCCCTTTTCTTACCTGTCAAGTTCCAGGTTCTGCTGCACTACTGTAAGCTAAAATGAATGATGCCCTTTGCTCCACGTATGCATAGGTGAATTTCTTGGACTTATTCAGGGGAAATCTGTTCTTGACAAGCAAATCTACCTGCATCTATCATTTGGGATCTAAAAGCCTAATTTTCCTCAGCTGCTCTTCACTTTACTTGGAGTGATAGGTACTTACCTCTGAAAATCAGGCCATACATGGATAGGGCCAGATTTGTAAACTAGTTAAGTGTACAAGTGCATGCTTAAATGTGTGTGTAACTGCATCTCCAATTTGCACATGCAATTACCACAACTATATGCAAATTGGATATTTTTGATCATTTGTATGTGCAATTATGTGATTTGCACATGCAATCATGGTAATTGCATGCAGAAATTAGGCACAAAATTGAACACCTAACTTGTTTTAAAATCGGGGCAGTCTGGCGGTACTATATGCAGAGGATTATATAACAATAATTATAACTTGCTTTTCAAACCACTTAGAATAAATACAGTGTCTCCATGTAGTCTTTTCCAGCTGTCAGTTTTGTCTGTACTTTTATATGAATAAACTTTTTTTATATAACCAAGAGAGATGGATGAATTTCATTTTTATTTGACTGAATGTTTGCATAGTATTTTTTAACAACCAGTATCATCAACAGCAGCAGATTATATCCCTGGTATAAGGCATGCAGATCTCTAGCAAAGCTCTTATCAGATCCATAAATGCATTAGAGAATGTGGTGAGAAGTCAATGGAATCAGCACTGTTTGCTAGGAAGGCCCCAACCGAGACTGGGCATTTTGCCTGGGACGGCAAACTGAGGATTAAGGGCTTTATGGGACATGTGAACTCACACAAATGCAAACATTAGTATGATTAAAATTTAGCAAACTATGATGTACAACCCCTTGGGCAATATCAAGTAGACACAGCTGTATTTATAGCTTGTTACAAAGAAGCTCTGTTAGTACTAACAGCAATTCAATACCAGAGAGACTGGAGATAATTTGGGATCTCTGTCTCAAACGCTAGGATTCGCTAGATCTCATGCAGTGCATTCATCCTTAGTTAAGCTGAGTCTTTACTGAAATAACCTTTACTACAATTGCTAACCCGAACATTTTTCCTGTGCATCACTCATTGCATTAACACGTAGACCCAAAGTTGGAAGACCAAACAGCATCATCGTATTAAAGGCCTGGAACTATAAAAATGGATTAGATCATTTCTGGATAATGCTCAGTGTTGGCATTTTGTCTGTCTGGGGTGGTGATGAGGAGAGGGAAAGTTTGGAAACAGTGAGAATGATGACTGGAGATGCATGCACTGCCATTTGGAGGGGATGTAGAGAATGACATATTGTGAAGTGCTTAATTGGGTAATGAAGACATCTAAACAAATGTAAGCTAGGCTCCAATGTCTGCAAGAAAATCAGAGCTTTTGCTATCCCATTTTCACACTCAGGAGGAAGGAACATGTGTCGTCTTTGATCTCTGGGAAAGAAGCAAGAAAGAAACAAATACAGGTTATTAAATCCCGGGGTCTCCGGCTTTCACGCGTTGACTCACTGTGTTGCACTGCTGCTCTTGGCATTAGCTTTGGAGAAAAGTAGGAAGCACCTTTAGGAATTATGAAAGCCAATAGCATGGTGATAGAGAATGGTCAGATATCTTTACCCTAAGGAAGCAGTCTTGAAGAATAATAACCACGTTCTGGACTGATGACAAGATAAGAGAAATGGTATATTGTTTAAGTGTGGAGCAGAGGATACTGTTATAATACAGGCCAAAAGCATTGCAGGCGCTGGTTTGGATGATTCAGTTCTCCTAGAAGGAGAAAATACAATACATCCAAACCAATCTGCAGCCTTGTTATCACAGCTTCCTTTTTGAGCTAGGAATAGTTCTTTTGGATTGGGTAATGAATAAAGAACACATGGTCTCCCTTTGGCAGCAAGGGCCGGATGTGAGTGTGTTTAGTCCTTAGCTTGTCTCCCGCATGCTGTCCTGCCACTAGCCCACTGGCTCATTCCCCCAGCTCCCTTTTAAATCCAGTATTCCTTACTCCCGAGTGTTACGTATTATTGACAATATTGGACAATATTTAGACTACTGTATTTTACACTCGCTTTGCACAGGGAGTAAATGTATATGCAAGGCTGTGGGGAAACAGGTCCCCATTCTTCAGGAACATCAGTCTGTACTCCCCCTGTTTATTTTCTCCCTGGAAGGCAAGTCCTCATGCTTGTCTGAATGGAGGAATGTTACTCTGATTTTGAGACTAATGATCTTTAGCATCTCAGTGTACTAAGGGAGAGGCAAGGGGAGAAATGGAAAGATCCTTGCCTCCTGCAGAGTTTCAGACAGGGTCAGGTATTCACTATATTGGAGTGGCACTAGAAGGCAGCTTTTCCCCTGATATAGAGGGCTGCAAAACACTGGATTACATGGCTGTCATCACTGCTTATTGGCTTTTGTTCATTGCACACACAATGAACGCTTGCAAGGCAGCAACGAAAATGGTACTACAGTGCTCTGCTTGGGTGTCTAGGGGGAAGCTCAGACCTCATTCAGGGCAAAAACACTAAAACAGCAAAAAAGTAGAGCAGCTTTCTTCCCAGAGATCCGAGAACCAGGTGCACAGCTGCCTACAATGATGAGAATACTGAGAATATATTGCACTTCATCTAGTAATAATACTTAGAGGTAGATTCTCATACCCTTACTGATACTGAATAGCACCTAATTGCATAGCCTTTTGGAATAAATGGGTCTTCTCATACAACAAGGTGTTATTCAACATCAGTAAGAATATCAAAATCTAGCTCTCAGTATTTAGCACCAGATTCTGTCATTCTTACTCATGTTGAGTAGTACCATACTCCAAGAGTAACCTCATTTATTCAAGTGGGACTATAAGGGAACCTTTGAGATAAGTAGGAGTGGCAGAATCTGTATATCACACTTCTATTTTCAACATGCTATATAAACATGTTATTCATCACCACACCCCTCACACTTAGGTAAGTTTTGGTTTCCCCATTTGAAAGGCAGGGAAGCTAATGGAGAGAGGTTAAGCGACACAGGCTAAGATTATATGGTAAAGCAGAGTGCTGTATATTCTGATAACAATATAAATAAAATACGAAAGGCTAAAACTGGTGCAGTAATTGCACCACCACACACAAAATATGTTGCCCAGACTTCCACATGTCAGGCTGTGGAAATACAAGGCCAGATTCCCAGCCCTGCTGTTCATTTATGTGATGTACAATGGTTTTACAAGCCTGTTTAAAACTTGAGTGTTTTGTTCAAAGGGAAAGTGAAAATGAAAGGTGTGGCTCCAAACTGGACCATCAGGGGAACTGATCAACGTGGCTGCAGTACATCAAACCAGCAGCACCACTCTGGTCAGTGTGAGACAACGAGATGCAGGGATTAATGAGAGGTTTTCCCCTTTGTTGGAGACACTGTTGGACTATCAGAGATGCTCAATCCAAAATGGGCCCAAGGAAAATCAACGTTCAGAATAGCTCTGTGCAGAATCCATTGTCATGTGGTCACGGAGAAAGGTGTGAGGGGGTAAACTAGCCTTCTGAACCTTGGAAGGACTCTGGACACCTCAAAGCCCTGCCTGCCCTCCTCCTACACTGGACGATACAGCTGCAAAAAAAAAAATATTTTTTTCAAATAAAAAAATGGCCTTTCCCCCCCACAAACATGAAAACTTTGTGTGAAAATAATTAATTTATTTTTAAATGTTTCCATTTTTCTGACAAAACTGGAAAATTAAACATATTCAGGTGTCAGCTTTTCCTTTGTTCTTCCCCTTTCTCTTTTCTGTTTGTTTTCCTTTCTCACTGACCAAAAAATAAAAATAAAGGGGGAAAGAAAGAGAGGAAGGGGACATGAAAACCTGAACATTTTCAATAAAAATGTTCATGGAAAAACTATGATTGAACATAGAATCATGGCTTTTCCAAACCTGCAGAATGTAAATGGGTTTGAGATTTTAAAAAAATGTTAAAAAAATCTTTTCCATTTTTATAACCAACACTACTTGTTGGTATGATTCAGGGGAGGGCTCCGGCAATGGGAATTGAGTGTGCTGAACATGGGCTCAGACCCTGTCTTTCTACCTGGCAGATACATGTTTCTCTAATACACATAATAACTGTGCCTTATGTGCTTCACTTCATCAAGCAACTTTTTTAGGGTCCTGTTCTATAATTATTATTATTTCATTGCATTTGTCTGAATGTTGTTTTTAAAATGTTTTTAACAAGCTTCAGGGATTGACTTATTTGCAAGGGAAACAAAGCCAATGTGAATCTCTCTTTCCAGATGTTAGTATGAATCAGATGGCTACATTTTAACCCTTTCCTTTAAATACAAAAAAATGGTAAGTCTCAACATAGTGGACTGGACCATTAGCTGATGCAAATTGATCTAGTTCCGTTGACTTCAATGGAGGTAGGCCAATTTACACCACATCAGTGTTGCCAACTGTCATGATTTTAATCAGGAGTTTCACAATACTTGGTGTTTTTCTTAAAGCTCCAACTGCTGGAATTATGAGGTTGCATGAGAATCCTCCCCCCCCCCACACATACACTTTTTTTAAGTAGGTGTCTTGGCATCAGGGTTGTGAGAAAAATCTTGAAAATCTGAAGCGAGTGCACCCTAAAAGCTCAGAAACCAGCAAGCAAAGGAAAAAAAACCCAAAATGCTAATTAAAAAGATCTCATCATTTTTAAACTAATCCCACGATTTTTGTGTGGCCTGACTCCTGGTTTCTGAACATCAGAGATCAGCAGTTCTGTAAATGCAAATGGAGTAAATAAAAAACTGGTTTTTTTTGTTTTTTTTTTTTAATTGCCTTCGTCATTATCCCTGAAAGCAAGAGGTAGGAATACTACAGATTACAATGGCTGCCCATATTGATGATAGAGGAGATTCTCTTCTCATTTACACTGGTGAAAATCAGGAGTAGCTCCACAGAAGTCAATGGAGTCAAAGGGTTGAACATGAGAGAAAAATCAGACCCCAAAATTATTATAATCTAAATGTTAGGAAAAGCCAGAATTTCACCTAATATGGCACCAAAGAGTCGGCTTACATCTGGATTGGTTGGGTAGGAGTGTACAGGTTGGGTAGGGTGCTTAATTTTTAAAGTGATTAGTTGAAACTTTAAAGAGCGGCAAGGTAATGTGTGAATGTGTCTCCACTGTAGTGACAACGTTGATAGACTAATTTCTTTGGAGAAGAGACCATCATTTTACTCTCTGTTTGTACAGTACCTAGCTCACTGGGGTCAATGACTGAGGCTCTCTGGTGGCACTGCAATACAAATAGAATAAATAAATAAAATAATAATAATAAAAGAGCTGATATGCACACATTATCAGTGCATGTGCAACATGCATCTGGCTGGCAAATGGTAGTTTGAGATATAAGAAAGTCTCCCCCTTTCCCAGTTTGATTTTAATTTCACTTAGAAAACCAAGCTGAACTGGTGGAAAAGAATGCCCCTTCCTCCTTTGAAAAATACACTGTGCATAATAAATATGTTACGCTCAATCAGCTTCTTGATGTTTCTGAAGTGACAGCAATTGATATAGCCCAGAACAGCGATGAGTGTCTGAGTCCAACACCCGCTAAGAGAAGTTGAAACAAGTGGTGGATGGAAAATCCATTAGAGAAAAATCTATGTGGAGACAAAATATTTTGGTTTCTAGCAGTTCTCAAGAGGTCTGAGTGGAGTGGGCAAGAGTTTATGATGGAAGTCAATCAGTTCCCAAGCTCATGTTATTTTGTTTTTGTAAAAGAATATGAGATGTTAAAACAATCACTTCTATTTTTACTGAGTAGTTCTTCTCAATAGTTTTTCTCGAGGGGAGCTGATTTTGAAATGTGGATGGGCATGGTTTATGGCCTACATAACTATGGAAGAGTAGATTTGTATTGCAAAGACCATTACCATTATAATTATTTCTTAGAAAGTTTTTAATCATATGTTTGGATTTTAATTTGCACATTCTGATGATTTTTTTTTCTAAAGTCTCTTGATTTGATGACTGGACTGAATCCAAAACATATGTACATTTAAAAGGAAAGGCTGCGTAAATAGCACACAACTTTGCTATTCACTTGTGGTATAGACTTGGGCAGGTCTTGTAACTTCTCCATGCCTCAGTTTCCCCACCTATAAAATTAGGATACTTGTCCTCTATTATAACATGGTTTGAGGTCTTTGGACAAAAAGCACAATACAAGTGCTAGTTTAAATGCAATGTAAATGCCTAGGTAACCCTGCCCCATTAGAAATAAATCCAATTTAGGAGTCAAAAATCTACTCTCTCTCTCATAGGACTTTTTAAACTGTTATTCTCTGTTCATTTCTCTTTACCTTCCAGAATTGTCTGATTCTACTGCTATATTGGCACAACTTGAGCAGATAGATTTAGTCTCAACCTCATTTTATCCTGATGCAAAACTGTCAGTGTCTGGTATTTTCAAAAGGAAAAAAAAAAATTTGAATGCAGTGCCAGCAATAATCTCTTGCTCTTTGACTCACTCTGTAAACCCATGGGTTTATGTATTTATTCACTTATTTATTTTGATCTCTTTAAACCAACATTGCTTATTGCTTTTACCAGGTTGCATGAGGTAAAACAATAGAAAATGGAATTGTTAATGTTGATTGGACTAATTTTACGATATCATTAAAAATCCTGGAGATTAAGGGGTATTGAATAACATAACTGGGATTTTATCATAAGCAACCGAGTTAATGGAGTGAAAAGAAGGGATTTGATCTGGGACCAAATATTCAAAGCTC
Organism: Terrapene triunguis; assembly: GCF_002925995.2. NCBI lineage: Eukaryota > Metazoa > Chordata > Testudines > Emydidae > Terrapene > Terrapene triunguis. Next base: position 5,593,683 of record NW_020698242.1, read on the forward strand.
TGCACAACCAACAATTGGCACAAAATACAAATTCATCTGTTGTGCACCCTCACAAACGTGTGTGCAAGTGCAAGTATCATGCTAGTACATGTGTGTCTGTCTGTGTAGATGAGAGGTTTTGTGGAGCTTTGCATTCATGTATCGTTTGCAAAACTCACCCATTACACTGGCCTTTGAAAATCTGGCCACCAAAATCTACATCAGCATATGACAGGACTGATCACTAGGTAGTTTGTTCAGGCCTCATCGTGAAGTGTGAATAGTAATTTTCATATTTCATTCAGAACTGGTAAGGCCCTGTGTGAAAGAGCTTTAAACAGTGGAATCCAAAAAAGTGCTACATCTTGCAAACTTGATTTGTTCACACAATCACTGAAGTTAGTTCAAGTAGCCAGCATTCCCCTCTTCCAATGCAGAATCATTGCCTGTCAAATACTGCCTAGTGTTTTCTCCAGTCTCGTTTTAAACATCCCAACAGATAAAGTTTCAGCCTAAAGCATTTCACTTATTCAAGACATTTTAATTAATATCCAACCTCGATTTTCCCTTTAATCCCACTTTCATCCCATTACTCCTAGCAATCCCTTTTATAAAATCCAAAATAAAGTTTCTACCTCCATAATGGTCACACCTCTCCAATACCTGTAGACAGTTACCATGTCCCTCCCTCCAAAGGTCTTTTTATCTTTCCTCATCAATGATTTCCTCTGAACTCCCTCCCATTTATTAACATCATCCTGGGTCTGAGGTGCCCAGAACGGAATGCACTGTCCCAGACACAATCTCATCGGAGACACAGAGAGAACTTCTATAAACGGATGCCTCTACCACCCCATATCATTTTGGACTTTCTTGCTGCCACATCACTGCAATGCAAACTCATATTTCATTTGTTCCCCTACATCACCCTGATCCTCTTTTTTAACAAAACTGCTTTCCAGATTTCTCCCATGCAGTGGGGTTTGGTCTAATTATCTCCAGACATATTTAGCTTACAGTTCCCCAGATTGCATCTCACACTGTTGTTTTCTGTCCATATTTCCATCCCCTATAGGTTCCTTTTTATTATCTCTCTGTCCTCATTCTTTTTCACCCTACCGCCCAATTTAGTATCATCTGTGGATTTCATTAGTGAAACCCTCTTCCAGATCATTACTAAAGTGGTTAAGAATGGACCTAATACCATCCCAGTGCAGCACTCTGCTAGACACCTCCCCACACAACACAATGCATTGCTGTTTAGAATTACTTTGCAGGCAGTTTTCAATCCTGTGTTTATACACAGTGTTTGTATCAAAACCAATTTGAATTAGTTTTGCAAATGAGATCTTGTGAGATGCCGCATCAAGTGTTTTCCTAAAATTCAACTCTATTACTGTATCTTTTATCCATTTGTTTTGTAATTCTGTCCAAAAGAGATCATTTGTCTTGCAAGATGTGTTCTATACAGTAACTCCTCACTTAACGTTGTAGTTTGGTTCCTGAAAAATGCTACTTTAAGCAAAACGATGTTAAGCGAATCCAATTTCCCCATAAGAATTCATGTAAATTGGAGGGGCTAGGTTCCAGGGAATTTTTTTTTGCCAGACAAAAGACATTATACACATATACAGTATAAGTTTTAAATAATTTTAAACAAACAATTTAATACTGGACTCCCCAGTGATGGTTGTGAAGCTTGGTTGAGGCAGGGGAGTAGTGGGGTCAGGACGCGGGGGCTTGCCCTGCTCCACTCGCCCAGCGTTCCAGCCGGGGAGCAGGGTCGGGGCTTGGGAGCTTGCCCCATTCCACCCACCCGGCGCTCCTGCTGGGGAGCAGGGTCGGGGGCTTGCCACTCCCTGGTTGGAGTGCCGGGCGGGTGGAGTGGGGTAAGCTCCTGCACCCTGACCCTTGCTTCCCAGCAGGAGCGCCAGGCAGGCGGAATGGGGCAAGCCAAACAACCTTATAATGGAACATTGCACGACTTTAAAGGAGTATTTTTTCTAATAGATCAGCAACCTAATAATGAAACAATGTTAACCGGGACGACTTTAAGTAAGGAGTTACTGTATAACTATTCTATATACACCCTTGCTACTAATGATTATTGTTGACTTATCCTCTAGAACAGTATTCCATAGTGGGATCCCTTTTCTATATCAGGATCTCCCTCCTATTTAGCTGAAGTATACCCAGGACCCCCCATTAATCAATCTGGGGAGGTCAGGGTTGTCATAATCCCCAGGTTGAGAATAGCTGCTCAAGAGACCTACCCTGCACCACTGAAGCCAAGGAAAGCTTTGCCATTGACTTCAAGCAGCGCAGGACTGGGTCTTAGATTCAGCAAGATTTCTACCCTTAATGTTTGTTGAGAACTTTATTTTGATTCTGAATCGTAGACAAATACATTTGCCAACAGTTACCAAATTGTGGTATCTGAAACACAGCAGTATTTCTCTGTGCTTGAAACTCCAGTTAACTGCGGTATCTCGTGTACTGTGATGTGGGAAGTGTTGGGAAATATTGACTTTTAAATGGCAACCACAATATATTATTATTATGACATAATATGAGACTGCACAGGCTAGCAACCACTACACCTGTCAGGGAGCAGTTTCAGGATTGGACTCTGATTCTGGAGCTGGCGTTGGGACACTCTCCCCTCGCTGTTGGATAAAGATTCTGTCACCCATGGGATGCACTTGGTGCTGCTGGAGAATGCAGGAATGAGCTAGCAATACCTCTGACTCTTTGAACACTACATGCATAGTGAGGAACTAGATGATCCCGTTCCCACTTCAAATGACTGTGTGATCTGTGAAGCAGGAAAATCTGAGACTGGCTTAGGGATCACTGCAGCCAACATATTTCATCCTTCTTGGTGGAGGAGGAAGAATTGTAATCGCAAGAGGAATGGAAGAACAGGCAGGGAAAGCTTGCCAGGTCAGCAAGTGAGTAAAACCTATACACACCACATGAAGAGACTCAAGCCTCCATCCCCACAAAAAGTGAAAGGCACTGACCCTTTACAATCTATGGAATTGTGCCTGGAAATCAAAGATGAGCAAATGGAAATAGGATATGCACAGCTGGCTGGATCCTATGGCTAACATACAGAATTTAAATGGTTCTTTCAAAAGTAGGAATAGCTACTGTTTTCTAAGTTCCACAAGAGTAATGAATTGATGAACAGCAAGAGACACCTTTCACACCTTATTTGCTTCCCCAGGGCACCTTCCCCTCCACAGTGGTTGCTGCATGGGTAGAGTTTGCCCTGTCATTTATGTAACTGCCAGTTTTCTTCCTAGGAAGCTGCAGCTGGCTCTACAGCTGCTGTAATTAATTTCCCATTAATAAATCAGTAAAGGGGTAGGGGAGCAGAGGGAAAGGGAATGACCTGGGGGGGTGCCTTCCTCTGCAGCATGGGTCACGGGTCACTAGCAGTGTAAATGGTGGATTTTCTGTAACTTGAAGTCTTTAAATCATGATTTGAGGACTTCAGTGACTCAGCCAGAGGTTATGGATCTTTCAGGAGTGGGTGGGTGAGGTTCTGTGGCTCTCAATGTGCAGAAGGTCAGCCTAGATGATCATGATGGACCCTTCTGGCTTTAAAGTCTATGAGTCTAATTCAGTAGAATCACTGACACCCAATTTTCTAAGAACCATGCACAGCGGCAGCAGCATCATAACCACCAACAACCACCTTGAAAGCAAGTGTCTTGAGTGCATCCTTATATCCATGTAGCAAGAGTATAATATGCAGGTGCATGCATGTACATGTAACCCACACACCTCCTGGGTGTGGTGTTCTGACCCGTCTAGTGGCACTAAGACCACTTAAAGAGAGAGAGAGATGAATGGGTTTGCTCTATAGCCTTAGCTAACAGCCAATTGGCTTTTAGCTCATGCTGTACAGACTCATGCACTAAGCTCCAGAAGTCCCCAGTTCGATCCTGCCTGCCAACGACTGGGGTCTGTTGGCGTTACACACACATACACATACTGTAAACCAAATATAACTCAGAATTCACACACACTTACATAAAAGAAAGACAGCCTGTAGAAATCAGAACATGTTTTAAATATAGGGAAATATGTTAATTAAAAGTAACTTATTTTTCCTCATTAATACACTGGAAAACATACTGAAGCCCATGTCACACACTTGTGGATTTTTTTCTTCTGTACAAACATCTGTCTAATATCCCAGAAGCAGTATCTGACACATGATGCAGGAACAGGAATGTATTTCCAGTTGAAGTCTAGAGCAAACAGATGTGTGAAGCATCTGCCAACAAGTTACAAGGAAGTTACTCCTGCTCCAGGACATAATAACCTACGTACCTCACTTTAGAAAAAGCTTATCTTTTAAGAAAAGAATATTCCATACTATGGGGTTCATTATGTCACATAGGAAATATTGTATAATTCTTATACTCCAGAGCAGTTCTTATATACATGGACAATTTTTTCAAACCTGGGTGCCCACACCTAGGCATATAAATTCACATTTAGGCACTTAAATAAAAGTAGCCTGATTTTCCAAGGTGCTAAGCAGCTACATCTCCCAATGGAGAAAGCGGAAGTGTTGTGATTAAAGCCTTTTTCATGAATGCAGGCTGCCTGAGGCAGAATCTCCATCACCAAATTGTGTCTAAACAAAATCTCCATAAGAAGCTACATTTCAACTTAGCGCTAACAAGAGCCACTCAAAGGAAACAACATCCCAGAGCACCTCCTCCTAGTTTATTCCTTTATTCCAGTTGCAATTTGTAACAAATATATTCTAAGACAGACACTGTACAGCACCAGTATATTACAGCTCTATGATAACTAATCCTAAAACAGCGATATACACAGATTAGATAATGCTGCAATAGACATGGGGATATCAGGTTCTCCATGAGGAGGGACTGGACTGCACTGCAGTTGGTTGGGAGGTTACAAGAATTAGACTTGATGATACAATAAAGGCAAAATATCCATGTTTGGGGTGCTTTTCTAAGACATTCTCCCTTCCCTGCATCCAGAAAGGGTAGCCACAGCCTTGCACCTTCTAATGGACCATTCACCTTTTAAGGATCAAGATGCTTTCCGATGCTAGGATCACACTGTAATTCTCCCATTAGCGTGAGAAGTATGAAATGGAAAATCTAAGACCTTATTAAATGAAATTCCTGGCTCCAGCTGTGTCTAGTTGCTCAGGCTGATAGAAAGAAGCTCACAGAGAGGAAATTTGAAGTACTCATTATAGTCTCCAAGAGGGCTTCTCGTACCGACTGAAAAACCAGAGCCGATGATACTATAGTTGGTGTGGTTAGTTACTAAACTTCCCTTTGCTGAAGTAACATAGCATAGTTTTTGAGGGATTATCCTTGCAGGAAAGATGGATGAGAACTCAAATAATTAACCTATCTCGGTACCCGTAGGTATCCTGGTTACAGGTCTCATCTGATTCCAAAGAAAGGAAAAACAGTCTTGTGATTGAGGCAGTGTACTTGGACTCAGGGGACCTTGCATCCAGATTTTCAAAAAAGCTCAGCTCCCATTTAGGCCTTTAGAAGAAATAGCCAGATTTTCAATTTTGTTCAGCACCCAGAAACCTCATGAGAAAACCATAGTTTTCCCTCATGGGAGCTACACACAAAATTCTCTTTTCTGATCCTCAGGGTACTTCTCTGTTCGCACATTCTGTTTTCACCTTATGTTCTCAGTGATAGCTATTGGGTGCTGAGCACTTTCAAAAATCTGGATGTTGGGTTTTTTTTTTCTTAGCTCTGTCATAGACTTTCGGTGTGGTTTCCAGAAAGTCACTTAATGGTTTCCTCATCTGTAAAATGGGGAAATAATATTTTCTTACCTCACAGGGATGCTATGAGGACAAAACCCATAAATACAGTGATGAGCATGATAGAAAAGCCTATGAAGATAAGAGAGAAGAGTGTCCCATGCCCATGATGAGTGTAGAATATGCAATACAAGAATTACAAATCTTGTGGAAAGGAGACCAGTGGGAGCCTAGCAAGTGCATCCAAAGTCAGAACTACTGTGACACTGCTGCTCACAATGGAAAGAGCCATGTAACCCATATGACATGCTAGGGGTTCTATTGACTGATAGGGACACCAAGTTCCTGCTCCATGGATATTGCAATCAAGGTAGATATTATGGCGGTTGTACTTTCATGTACACAAAGAGCAGCCATATTGTTTTCAGGCTCAATTACCTAGTTTAGATGAAGGAAAGCAACAAGAAACAACCAAACTCAAGTATTCAAGAGAGTGTGTCCCTCTTCCGTACAAGCTGCAGCACCTATGAAGGGTTAGAAATTTAGTCTGAGATTTTCGAAGATGCTGATGGGATTTGTAGGCTCAATTCCCATTAAAATAGTAGCTTAGAAAATCTCAGCCTTAAAAGGTGGAATATACAATACACAAAGCCATCACATTGTATAGCTACATACACCACTCTAGACAAAATACAAATTCAGGACAGTGGGTCAGGACGCTAGGTTTTTCACCCTAACTCTAGTGATTGCCAGTTGCGACTGCATTGATAGGAGCCATTATAAAGATGGTTGGCCTAGTCCCTGAATTTCTGTGTTGCACTCACCTAACCTTGCCAATCTTTGAGCTTGGATTATAACAGTGAATAGTTTATCTCTTCTGAAACAGTAACAAATTCTGTGGCTTTCAGACCTTTTATCTCGTAGACTCTTATCTCTCCAACTTCCAAATGTGCCCGGGGAAAGGATGAGGAGCAGATGAACACCCAGGAACTTAGCACATTATTTATTATTATTAACCTAAAGGGTAGGAACAAAAAAAGTATGTTGCTATAAAGCACAGTGCTTGACTTTATCTTCCGATGCCTGAATCTCTCACATTAAAGCACGGTGTGGCCGTTTGATACCTACCGCTGCTAAAGAGAATGCATAATGATAAAACCACCAGCTAAGCTCTTACATCATTTTACAATCAGGCATCTCAAAAACTGTTTATCTGATCAGCACCAAATTCTGTCAGAGCGTTGACATGTGCATTTCTAAATAATTTCAGTATGTCAACCTGAATAGACACACAGAATCAGAGAGTTAATTATCTTTGACAACTTTGCCAGCTAATTTCCTATTTATATGTACCAAACTAGGGGCCTCTTTTATCCTCCCTTGTCACAAAGGGTTTATCAATCAAATCAAGGCCTAAAATTGGCTGCCAAGGCGATCTGCCATCCCAAAGGGGAGTTTATCTGTTTGAAATCTTTCCGACTACCTAATGACAGCAACATTGACATGAAACATAATAGGCATTGTTTTTTGTTTTTAACAAAAGAAGAGGACATTGCCTCCATGGGATAACAAGAGGCATTGTATGGTGCATCCTTTCCCTTCATTACTCACCGCTCCCCTCCCCCCGCCACTTACTCCCTGCTTCCTAAACATGTCTATGTCTCAATGCAGCTGTCAGGGCCTGATTTCAGATGCACACATTTCACCTCTGGATTTCAGCTGACAGGACCTGCCAGTGTCAGCTCTATCCTTGTCTCTGCCAATCCAACTGCGTTCACTCAGGAATACGAACAATGTTAAAAACTACCAGCTCCTGCTGACAGACATTAGATGGTGGAGGTTTTGGTGCTTGTTGCCACTACTTTTCTTTGACAGGCAGTTATGTTTTACTTTAATAGCCATATATCTTCTCTCAGGTTCCCTTTAACTGTGGTGGAATTTTACAAGGATACCAACAGACTGTCAGCACACACGAGAGAGAGAGTATGTGTGTGTGTGTGTGTGTGTATTCTTTACTAGCGCTCACCTACCTCCTCTATGTCAAAAATATTTTATGCCCCTTGCTGCACAATCCTATGGAACGAATGGCCATCGTGTCTGATGCAACATTGGTCTTTTCCCTCTTATTTCAGGTGGAAAAGGGGCACAAGATCGCGGGTTGAATCCTGCTTGTCAGTAGAAACAAAGTAGGCAATTTCTCCAGGGAAATTATGAATCAGACAGAGAGTTTCCTGTAGGATCAAGATGATGCAGCAGCCCCTAGCAAATAAAGGTAGAAAGTGGCAGAATTTCTGATATATATGACCAGGGTAATTAATTACATTACACTTACTAATTAAAAAAAAATACCAGACAGAACTTCCTTTTAAAGAAAAAGTATAGCCAGACAGTCAATCCTATTGGGACTGGCCCTGCTGGGGAAATTAGCTGACTATTCAAGCAAATAACAAAAAATGGTGGGTTTTGCATATTTACAGACTGTGCCATTTCTTTATTATGAATATTTAATACAATCCCCCTGAGCCAAATGTGGGATACTCCTCGGGCCATGCCTCATACATGTGCTGTTGTTTGCAGTAGGTCCATAGAGGACAAAATTTACATAGGACCCTGCATATCAGATGGGTGCCTTTCTCCTCTGGGTGTGTGAAGGCACTCAGAACACACTCCTGCCTCCATTGAAATCAGTGGGGGTGTTGTCATGAACTTCACCGGGGGCAGGAGCAAGTCCTTGCAGGGCTAACACTGTTTTTAGTAACTCCATAGTACTGCAGGAAAGTATTTTGTGTCCCTTGCAAAGGGCACCCCCTTATTCATGTTCCAAAAATCCATCTCCTGGGACCAGTGTGGGTAAAGAATAGATAATAAGTTATGTGGTGGGTACTGAATAATTCAGGTTCCTCTGACTGGAGAGAGAGGGAGATGACTTTTATTTCTATAATTGCCAGAGCAAGTCTTTAGCCTGCCCACCCGACTTCTTACCAGCATGAGTCCCAGGTTAGGTACAAATCCTCTGAAATGAAGCATTTTTATTGTACTGAACCCCCAAAAGCAGGTTTTGTTTTTTGTGGTTTATCATTCAAAAGGGGAGAGAGAAATGACTGGCAGATTCTTTAATGTCACCCAAAGCCTCAAGGGTCCAATTAATCAGAAAACATGTTTGGCTTTCAAAGTGCACTTGCCCTTTCCCTTGGGCTTCTGCAGTGCGAGGGCTGGACATATGTTACTGACTCAAAACCTAAGAAATTCTATTTGCATAAGGAGTGATACCCACTAGTCAGACATTGAGAAAGAACTTCTCAAAACCCTTTTCTGGTTATTGTTTTTTTGCTTATGTTTTGTAAGTTTTGAAATGTTTTCCTTGGCATTTCAGAAGTAATAAATAATAGTGTTGCTTGTCTCTTAACTAGCTATTTTCATCCATAGCTACCAAGGAAAGGAAGCAAGTTAAGTATCATTATTCCCATCTTATAGATGGGGAAACTGAGGCCCAGAGTGGGGAAGTGACTTGTCCAAGGTCATATAGCAAGCCAGTGGTGGATTCTTCCCCATATGAACATAATCCCTATTTTAAAAAAGCACAACTGTATTATACAGTAATGATTCAAGATATATCTTACCACAGTGGAATTGGAGTGCTTGGGGCTAATAGCATGTATAATACTGTAGCATTTTGTAAGCGTAATGTGGCATATTATATAGCACCACGCAAACCATAAAGATAAAGGGATTTCCAGTATATTACAAACATACCATTCTACCAAACATTGCCCTCTCACCTGTGACAAATTTATAAGTGACAGAGAAGGCAATATCTTCTCCAATAGACCTCTACTAGCTTTTAGAGCTTACCATAGTGAAAAATACTAAATAAAGGGGTGGGGGGAAATAATTGTCTTGTGCGTGCCTCAATCACTAAACTCAATCCAGAAAACACACCACAGATTGAATCAGAAAAGGATGAAGTCAAACACATATCAAGAATCATAATATACATTTACATGCCTGTAATCAAACTCATATGCAGAGGAAAAACATTGGACTTTGAAAATCTGGGGACTACAAATGGTCAAATGCCAGCACTCTCATCTAGAATATATCCAGAAAGGGCCAACAAAGCCAGTGAAAGAGCCTGGTTCATAACTTTCATTATTCCTATGAGAGACTGCATGAAGACCCAGCTGTCTGGATAATGCAGCTGAACAGGAAGTACTATAATGCAGGTCCTTGCCCATTCCTAGTTTCTCATTGAAGGCTACAGAACAAATCCCCTCCAAACAGTTCAGAGCATAGCAAAAACGACTACATTATCTCATAAAATTCAGACCAAGGATGCTAAGTTATAGTCTGATACAGAGCTTCTGAGTCCAAGGGTGAAATCCAGATTCCAATGAAGTCAATGGCAAAACCGCTATTGACTTATGTATTTGGAGTGAAATGTTGGCCCCACTTAAGGTATCGTAAGTCCATCTCAATACGCTTAGCAGGGAAATTGAGCTGGTTCCTTCAGGAACAATGGGCATTGGTTCAGAGGGGTATTAGTCTTTTAAACTGGCTTGTTTATCATTAGACTCAGGCTGGGATTTTCAAAGCAGCCAAAGGGAGCTAGGCTACCAGCTCCCATTAAAATCCCAGTCTACATTTATAATAAAACTCAAGCAGCCCCACAATAGTTGTTTCTGGTTAGTCATGGGGTGGACGGGAATAAACTGGAGGAGTCCTATTGCTAGCAGAGCAGATCATCAGCATTGTGTGTGCTGAGTGACATGGCAGCGATTCAGCCTGCATTCCTTTAAGAAAATCTTCTGCAGAATAGCTACAGGATGCGATCTGTGTAATCATTAGAGCATCAGCCAGCCTACAGTTCTGACTAGCTGCCTAGGTGCCCATACCCCCAGCCTGTTTCTGTGGGAGAAGGAATGGGATGATTTTGGTGGGAATGGTTTGTGGGCTGGAGTCTATAAATACATCTTGGGTTTACCTGTTGCAGTCTTTTGTGTTTATCCACTGACATTGAGCCTGAGGTTATTCCAGCTAAATTCAATAAGCCATTGACTCCAATGGCAGCAAGACTGGGTTCACCGTGTATGTATGGGAAGGATGGTGTGGGTTAATACTGTGCATACAACTAAAAATATATATTTGTATAATTATGCTCTAAAAACATAATAATTAAAAATATTTTTTTCCAAATATGGAGTGAGGCTTCTGTACCCATTCCCTAAAGAATTCTTTTTCCGTGCTGGTTATGGCAGTCATGTGGTTTGGAGTTACAGGCCCTTAGTCAATAAAGATTTCATTGAGTGCGCACAGAAGATGCCAGACTGATAACATGGAAGAGTAAAGTTCTCTCTCCACTGAGTAAGTAAAGAGCCTGCAGCAAGATCTCATGCTCTGGTCTACCAATGTTCTACAGGGTTTATAGATGACAGTAGAAAGGTTCATTCAGGTTTCTGCCTCTTCGGCGATTGCCAACAAGGGTTCCAATTAGTGCCAAATGTGATGCAGATACTTCACTAGGAACTGGACTGAGACGACTAATTCATTTCATATTAGCCTTTATTGAACATCCATCACTAAGACCAGCATAGGCCAAATTTGAACCAATGACCTAAAGGTGAAAGGTTGGAGTTCCAAGCCAGTGACCATTAAGTTTTTGACCCAACCAATTACTCAAAACCAGTCACTCAGAACTCAATTAAAGTTTTGGTAACTTTACCTATTCTTTGCTTCTCCTTTATCTCAGACTTGTCCTGTTCCCCCGTCTAAATAAACTGAACACTTTTGTCACTGCACTGTATAATTCTGTATTCAAACTGTCAGGACCTACCCTAGCCACCCCTGTCACTGTCTCTGCCAATCCCAATGCACTCACTCAGGCCTCTGAACAATATTAAAGCACTCTCCCTGACAGATACTTTGATAAGACTAACAAGCAAATGCATTGAGGCAAATGCCTTTTGACAGCATTCAGTCAAACAAGCCAGAAACAAAGAGATACATAGATTTGTTTAGTTACTTTGCTTGTGTGAAAGATGTTACAATTAACTCTCTGTCTAATACTAAGGCTATTGTTAAGTTTCATGGCCTTTGAAGATTCACATTTGTAACAGCAAACCTCTCAAATGAACACATTTAGCAATAACTGCATTTTCAGTGATTTCTTAATGTTGCCAAACAGCAGAATTGAATATTTATAAAGAGCTCCTGTTAAAAAATTACACACATCATTGCTCATTTTTGTTTTGATCTAGGCTTTATTGTCTATGAAGTAAAAGTTAAAAAGAAAAAAGAAAACACGACAGAACATTCTTACTCTACATTACAACCCCAATGTGTGTCAACTGCTTCTTTTAAGACACCCAGTAGATGCCCGTCAGCTCTGATTCCAGCCTAAAGCTAATTAAATTAATGCAACTTCTTGGACAACACAGTCCGGCATAGAGTCATTACTGCTGCAACCATTCTAATATTTATCACACCTGTGTAGTCATCAGTCAGGAACTAAATGCTTAGTCTTCTACTCTATGTTCACCTTAATGGAGCCGGTAACATGGTTTTCCCCAACAGAGAAAATCATTACAGCAAGGGTCCTACTGTGACTTTTTGCATTGATATGTCCATCTCCTCTTTCACTAGTGAGATCAGCTCTGCAATTCAACAAGTAAGCATTACTGCACTGAAGGCTTCCCTTTTAATGTTAAAAAATTGCCAGACAGGTAGAAAGGGGCAGTGAAGCAGGCCTGATGCAGAAACATTGGGATGTAGTCAAAAGTGATGTATATGACTGTGTTAGTTATAAAGCAGAGAGTGGGTATAAATCTAAGGGAACTAAACGGTCTATCTTCTGGTCTGCCACTGCATAAGAGAGAAACAGCACAAAAAGCAGCTACCAGAGGAGTGTAAGTTATATGTTAAAATGGGTCTCTGCTACAGCTGCTTAAAATTACACCTTCTCCCACATAAGGTAGACTAGTTCAGATTCCCTTACACATATTCACCAACATATACATTTATACCTCTTTAGATATCACCTTCAAATTTGGCCCACTAGATGACCTTCTAATATGGCCACAAGAGTTCTCTATTTTAGGAGCATATGAGAGGACAAAGCAAATCTTAGCACAGGGTGCCTGCTTTCCATCCTGTTCTGCTTCTGAAAGGCAGGGCCGGCTCCAGCTTTTTTGCCGCCCCAAAGCGGCAGGAAAAAAAAAGAAAAACAGAAAAACCCGATTGAGCTGCCGTCAAAGTGCCGCCGAAGAGGAAGACAGGGAGTAAGTGCCGCCCCTTTCTATTGGCCGCCCCAGGCACCTGCTTCCTTCGCTGGTGCCTGGAGCTGGCCCTGCTGAAAGGCAGCCTCTATGAGAGGGAACTTCTCAGACTCATGGGAAATTGCTAAAATAACACAGTGTACGTATGCTGAAGCTGCAAGTGAATGATAATGACTCTTACTGGGAAAGGATTCTGAACACGTGCCCCCCGTGGTACAACCATTCCAAAGAGAGCACCTCCACAAAGAGACACAAAATGTACCGCTATCACAGCCCTGAGATATAGTAAGGAGGATACAGAGAATTCACTCTTTAACATATTGTAGAAAGCACCTTACAATGTCCACATTCAGTGTCATACATTGCATCAGTCACTAGGACTAGCAGGAATCGGTTACATTGCAGAATCTGTCTGCAGGCAGCTTGAACTTATGCACAATAATTTATAAAAAACAGAAGACAGAATTAGATGAGGTTTTTTTTTTTTTAATGACAGCAATGATAAAGATACAAACAACATGCCGAGCAAATGAAGAGACGGCACTTTTCCAGCATTGTTTGCAGAGTTGTTGTAGCTGTGTTGGTCCCAGGCTATTGGAGAGAAAGTGGATGAAGTAATATATTTTATTGGACCAACTTCTTTTGGTGAAAGAGACAAGCTTTTGAGCTACAAAGTTCAGGTAGTTCTTCAGGGTAGCTCGAAAGCTTGTCTCTTTCATCAAAAAGAAGTGGCTTTGGTAAAAGGTATTATTAACTCACCCACCTTGTCTCTCTTTTTCAGTATAGCATTTTAAATATTGTAACCACGTTTATTTTTTTCTGTATCCATTTGCAGGTCATAATTTATTCACCGTATCTTTCTTTTGAAATAATGATTTTTGGAGTCAAGAGATTGATTTTACACAAAGCCATGAAACTACTCTTTTATCAGAAAGCAGATTATCAGATGAGATTTTTTTAATTATTATTTTAGTCCAATGGCCTAGCCAAAGCATTGGCAATAGTTTTCCTCTGATGAAACATAACCAAGGGATTTATGGAAGAATTTGTGTTTTCCTTTCTTGTGACCCAGCTAGATCAAATTTTGATTAAATAAGTGGTAATGGATTAGTTGTGTTCATATTGCCATGGTAAAGTTTGTGCCCATAGTTCCATTAACAAATACTACTTCAAGAGTTTACTCTTCATCTTGCCTATAAAAATTTGGCTGACGTTGGTACAGAAGTAGAAGAGAATGTTATTTTCAAATAGTAATAATAAAATATTTCAGCTCCTTTAAACTACAAGAGTATTAAGAAAGCAGAAGTTAAGCAGTTTATGAAGCTTAATTTTTTTATAACCATTTTATGATATCGGCTGAATAATACTTTTTTTTTAATGTACACTTACGTAAACTGCATAACAATACCTGCTTAAATTCAAATTTACCCAAGAGGCCAGAATATCTCTGAATTGCTTTCTGCTTTATCATGCAAATGTTTTATTTATCCCACAAATATTCCAGTCTCAGGGATAAATAATATGCAGTAGAATTTCAGAGTCACGAACATCAGAGTTACAAACTGACCTGTCAATCACATACCTCACTTGGAACCGGAAGTACACAATCAGGCAGTAGCAAATACAGTACAGTACTGTGTTAAACGTAAACTACTAAAAAAAATGAAGGGAAAGTTTAAAAAAAGATTTGACAAGGTAAGGAAACTGTTTCTGTGCGTGCTTCATTTAAATTAAGATGGTTAAAAGCAGCATTTTACTTCTGCATGCCAAAGTTTCAAAGCTGTATTAAGTCAATGTTCAGTTGTAAACTTTTGAAAGAACCACCATCACGTTTTGTTCAGAGTTAGGAACATTTCTGAGTTACAAACAACCTCCATTCCCGAGGTGTTTGTAACTCTGAGGTTCTACTGCAGGGGTGGCCAACCTGTGGCTCCGCAGCCACATGCGGCTCTCCAGAAGTGAATATGCAGCTCCTCGTATAGGCACCAACTTTGGGGCTGGAGCTACAGGTGCCAACTTTCCAATGTGCCGGGGGGTGCTCACTGCTCAACCCCTGGCTCTGCCACAGGCCCTGCCCGCACTCCACCCCTTCCCGCCCCCTCCCCTGAGCCTGCTATGCCCTCGCTCCTCCCACTCCCCCCCCAGAGCCTCCTGCATGCCATGAAACAGCTGATCGGGAGGTGTGGGGAGGGAGGGGGACGCGCTGATCGGCGGGGCTGCCGGTGGGCAGAAGGCACTAGGAGCGGGGTGGGGGGGGAACTGATGGGGAGCTGCTGACGTATTACTGTGGCTCTTTGGCAATGTACATTGGTGAATTCTGGCTCCTTCTCTGGCTCAGGTTGGCCACCCTTGTTCTACTATATATTTAAAAATTATTATGCTGTAAATATATGTGCAACATTAAACTTTCTAAAAAATATGGCCCAGATTCTGATCCTGATTACAACAGTGTAAATCTGGGAGTGGCTTCATTCACTTTGATGAAATTACTCCAGATTTACACAGGTACTGTGGACACCATACACATTAACCAAGAGACAGATGTAAACTATATCCTTTGCAAGATGTAATTTTGAAATATGTATAACAAATCCTGCAGTAAAGCAACCATAAAATAGAGATTCTCTCCTGCACTGCTGGTGTGGGATCCTTAATGAACCTTACACCAGTGAAGGGTGCAGCAGAACTTAGCCACATCACCTTCCCAATTCTGACATACCCCTTACACTAGATGGGATAGGGGCAGAAGACACAGGCCTGGCAGCAACATACCCTCTACACCAGCAGGGGCTTCCCTCTCAAAGGGGAATTCCCTGCTTGGAATTCTCTGATTTGTGACCAGGTTCCAGCTGCATGTCTATACTGCAATTGGAGGTGTGATCACAGTTTAGGCAGGCAGACCCAGGATAGTTTTAATCTAGCTAGCACAGCTAAAAATAGCAGCGAAGATGTGGCAGCATGGACCCCAGCAAAGCCTAGCAACGTGAGTACGTGTCCAGGGTTCCGGGCAGACTTGTACAGTTCACAGTGAAGTCTGTGCCACCACACGGTCATAGCCAATCACATCTCCAATTGCAGTGTAGACATAATCTTAGAAGAGCTATGACATCAATCAAATCTAAATCTTCTAGCATACTGTTGTCAGGGCTGGCGCAACCCATTAAATGACCTAGGCGGTTACCTAGGGCGCTAACATGGATCTTCGGCCGCCCCAGTCATCGGTGGTATTTTCAGGGCGGGACCTTCCGCCGCCTCTGTCAGGAGCGGTATTTCGGGGGCGGGACCTTCCGCCGCCTAGGGCAGCAAAAAAGCTGGCGGCGCTCCTGACTGTTGTTAAGTAATGCAATGCCTATCCTGCATCCGTCTACACTTTTTTTCTTAATGAAGACAATGGCAATGCCAAACAAGAGATGGGAGAGAATGCATCCTAAGTTTGACAATTGTGTCTAGGGGTATGTCTGAACTGCAATCAGAAGTTTGATTGTAGCTCAGCTTGGCAAACCCATACTAGCTTAAATGTAGCTACCACAGCTAAAAATGGTTAGTACAGCAATAATATAGTAATATGGAAATGCCAATTATGAAAACCCTTTGGAATTGGTCCTGAGAATTTACACCTGAGTTGGTAAAAGTTTAATGTCACCCAGTTATAAATGGGTCAGTTTTCAAGCATGTGTGGAAAATGGTGCTCTCGCTCTTTTACATCAAAACAGAACATTTGAGACATATGATGTTCCTTGAACTACCGTAGATTAGTCAATGTGCTTGCACAAAGGGGATAGATTAACATGAGAGAAGAGTTATACCATTTTATACAAGAGAAATTGCGGACATGGTCTAGCATGGACCACCACTTCCAGAATGGTTAGTACAGCATATTGGTTATGAATTTGATGCCCTCCATGCTTTTTCTTTCAGTGAGGTGAGTTAAGGACAGGCTGTCAGCCTTAGCATTGAATTTCTAGGTTTTGTGCATTTGTGTTGCAACCATTAATGCCATCAAATACAAGAGATACTGCCTCTCTTCCAGGGATTCTAACTGGGATGTTGTTGTGCAAGTTAATGAGTGAGCTCATTGGTTCTAAATAGCTTTATAACACACTTAATTTTAAATTAACACCCCTTGCCACCAATGCTTCTCAGTGAATCAAAAGGCTAAAATGAGCCACTTCAAGTTGTCTAGATGAAAGACAGGTGATCGTTCATTGCTGCCTTGCACACTATGTCTTAGCTACCAGGATATATAGAAGAATCTCTACATGTGCATTTGAGACAAGATTTAAAGCTCTTTTATACGTGGGAGATAGGGCAGCAACCACATGGTAATAACTAGGAAGGTGGTTTCATTTTATACCTGAATATCAGATTGAAGGCCAGAAATGCAAATTACAGTGCAGCTAGCCATAGACCTCAAAAATAAATGTAATGCAGTAGATTCAGTTGCCTAAACAAAAGTGAGGAAAGAAAATTCATGTGCCAGTGAAAACAAGGCTATAAGGTGATGTGAGGTTTATTTATTTTTTTAAAATCAGTATTTTATTAAATTTACTTCTCATCAGCAATTCTGCAGTGAGAGCTGTTTTGGGAGAATTGTGTAGGTCAACTTTCACCTTGTAAAGTGAAACGACCCATAAGAAGAACACATTCCGTTTAACATTCCAATACCAACCAGCTACCATCACTTCAGTGTAACACAGACATATTGCAACGTACCCTATTAAAGGAGGTGTGCATGGTCCGCAACTCCACCTTGCATGTCGCTCCATTCAACAGACCAAGAGCGAGATGAATATGAATATGGATCAGCACTTTAGGGATACAACAGGTTACAGCCAGCTGCTCTTATTGGAGGCACTATTGAGGGTACCAGAAGCAGCACCCATGGCCTCAACAGCACATTATCACTAAGCCAAGTTCTACCCAGGTACATATACTGCACTTCCAACTTCAAATTCTCATTTGCTGAACTGAGGGGAGAACAAACATCTCTAATTAGTCCCATTTTTGGCTATTGTGTGGGCTGATGTCCTGCTCCATGTCTGACACCAGAAAGCTATCATAATCTAGGCACTCCCACTTGCGATCCAACTAGGATTACAATCTCCCTGATGTCACCTTCTCCCATCATTTATATTTTACCCTGTATTCTATGCTATGGTTTTATGCCAGACATGCCACTAAGGAATCGAATTACCTATAAGTCCTCACTGCTAGGAAATCTTCTTGATATTCAGTCTTCACTTTCCTTTGCTCATTTTTAGTCCATTATTCCTAGCTGGACCGTCCTGAATTATTTGTCGTCTTCTTTAGTGTTTAAAAAGAAAGATGAGCCTTGAACCAAGCCCAGGAGTGAAATCCTGACCCCACTAAGGTCAATGGCAAAATTTCCCCTCACTTCATAGGGACCATGATTTCAGCAAGGATCTGAACACCCACAAACTCAAGATTCAGAGGGGTAGCCGTGTTAGTCTGAATCTGTAAAAAGCAACAGAGGGTCCTGTGGCACCTTTAAGACTAACAGAAGTATTGGGAACATAAGCTTTCATGGGTAAGAACCTCACTTCTCAAGATTGTCAGCATCCAGATAAGAATTTTGCTGGTCAGTCCCATCTCTGGTGCATACCTTTCAGGAAACCTTTCAGTAGATGATTATGTCCCCCTTAATTGGATGGGTACAATAGAGGACCCAAGTCCAATTTGTAACCAGCTACTGGAAAGGCACTTCAGGGAAATGCCTCGATTAAACGGACCCAGGCACTTTGTAGAATTCTAATGTGTGATCTGCCTGACAAGTCAAACAGCAACCTATTATCCTTTCATGGGCATCGGGGGACTGAGATGGAGAACATCCCAAAGTAGCTAACAGTATCTTCTCCAATGGAGATGATGCACTCAATTTCCTAACACAGCTGGTGAGTGGAGAGAGCACATTGCCATAGTGCAAAAGCACAGCTCAACCAGCTGTCAATGAAGGTCGCTTTAAAGCAATCTGATTATGTATCAGGCCTTCTAAGGTGCCACATGGTGGATGAAGAACGACGAAAGAGGGCACAAAAACAAGAGAAAATAATGCTCTAGAATGTTCAATTTTTTAAAACAAAAATCCTATGGCTGCTTTAGGGAAGTTTTTCAATACATAATATGAACAAGGGAGCTCGGGAAGTATTCTCCTTCTAGAACACAAACAGAAAGAGAGAAGGTGGAAAGAAAACAGGATTTTAAAGTGACAAGAAGGGTAAATCTAATCGGAAACTGTGGCTCCCAGCAGTTTCCTTTAGCTGGCTTGAGAGCTCAAGCAAGTCTTCAGAATCTTTTTTGGTTTTTAATCGCACAAGAGGGAAGACAACTGTGAATCAGCCAGGGCAAGCAAAGAAGGCAATTCTAAACTGTCTGGGGGGCTCCAATCAACAGTGCACCATTCCCAAGGATTAATATTGTAACCGATCTATACTCTTCCAATTTTATTTAAAGCAGGAAATGCATAAGCAGAGATCAGTGTACAAATTACCCCTCATAAGTAACTGAACCAGTGTTCAGACTGATGGAGTATGACATTATCTAATTAAAATATACTCATGCTACCACTGTTATATAATTGCAACAAATCTTATACAAAGTGTAACACACGGCCAGAAAGGGTTAAGCAGCTTGCAGGCTAAATAACACAGAGCCAACCTTTAAAGTCATGTTAGAAAGGTATGTGAATGGTAATTAGGACCATTCGATGCTAGATAGGCTAGAACTTTGAAGTGCAAACCTGTATTGTTAGAGAATTAGAGGCGATACTAATTGTGTGTACTGTATCTTAGATGCTAGCCATGTAAACAGACAGTTCCTGTCTGTCACTATAACTATTAATTCAGAGATCAAAAGGGAATATTACCATTTAGATTAATCTTGGGTGAAATAATGTCATTGTCTATGTGTTTCTTTGAAGTTTGTGATAGACTGCCTAATGGATAAATTGCCCTATGTTAATTTGTGTAACTAATTACTGGTGGTGTTTAGGAAAGAGAAGGTTACATCAAAAGCCTATTGTTTACCCAGGACTGTATGGTCAAGTGGATGCTAGAACACTGTATAAAAGACCCTTGGGTCCTGATCCTGTCATCACAGATCTGCTGAAGCTTCATCAGGGGAAATTTGAGACGCAAGATTGAGATCCCAATCCTAAAATGGAACACCCTGAATATGATATTGGACATTGCACTATAACCTATGAACTAAATTCTAAAAGAACTCTTTGCAACTACAAAGCTCACCATCTCTGCTATGAATCTGAACCTCAAGAATTGAACTCATGTCTGTATGTATATTGACCTTTTAGCCATACTCTCTCTCTTTTCTTTTGTTTAATAAATTTTAGTTTAGTTAATAAGAATTGGCTGTAGGCGTGTATTTGGGTAAGATCTGGAATATTCATTAACCTGGGAGGTAATGTGACTGATCCTTTGGGATTGGTAGAACTCTTTTATATGATGAATAAGATTTTCATTAATCCTCATCGTATCTGACTTGGGTGTCTAGGTGGAGGCCTGAGGCTGGGTTACTTTAAGGGAACTATGTTCTTGACTTCTGAATAACCAGTGCGGTAATAAAGACGCTGTTTTATGCTGGCTTGGCAAATCTAAGTATTGGAATATCCACCCGTTTTGGGGATTGTCTGCCCCGTTCTTTGCAGTTCACCCTAATTGAGTGACCTCAGCTGGCTCCCATGGGATTCTGGTCACATGGAGGCTCTCATCAGGAGCATGATACATGAGGCTCTCTTCTTGTTGGACAAATCAGAAACACATCTCCCTGGCTTTGAGAATGATAAAGCCTGGAAATCCAAGCACAAAAAGAAGAAACGGGGCGCTTCCCCCATGCTTTACCCCACTCAGCAGAGCTATGACGAGGAGAGAACCATCCGTTTATTTTCCTTTGGGTAACAGTACAATCTTAATCTGGTCTCATCCAGCAAAACGGTCCCACCTACACAGTCCAAAATAAAAAAACAGGCCAAATTCTTCGCCAATGTAAATCGATGCAGTGCCATTGACTTCAGTGGAACTGGGCCAATTCACCCCAAGCAGACAACTTGGCTCGAACAAGTGCAAAATACTAACTAACATTGCTGCTAATTATAATCCCCCCTTGTCCCGCCACCCCTTTTTGTGCTGCTGTTGGTGCCTTTCCACCTAAGTCTCGGCTCCTATCTTGGTTCAAGTCTCTATATCGAACATTTACAAACGTCTGCAGCCCAGAAGCACTTCTGTGTTTTACTGAACCTATGGCACCGTACCTCTCAAATGCTTCAGGATTCAACCCCACAACTTTGCTTGCCCTTTCCTCAGTTGTTCCTCATTTGTTTGAAAAGCTGGGGAATGAAGCACATCGAATTCTCTCTTTGTTCAGGTGCATTTCAAATGTGTAGCTTGCTGAGACTCAGCTTGCTAAGATTTTTTTTCCCCCTTTCTGGAGCCCCTCTGATCTGCATTCCCCTTCATCTCGGAGTTCCAGCTAAAACTGCGGAGGTTTCAACATTGCAACATAATCTACTCCAATATTTGCAACCCAAGTGCATGTGAAAGGAGACTTGCAACTTCAGACTCACTCCATAAGACAATGTTCAGTAAATCTATGCGCTAATGTGGAAAGGTGGGATCACAACCTTTATGATCCTACTCTACATCCACAGGCCTTTGCCATTTGAGCAAAAGGCGCTCTAGAGCTGTAAAGACTGAAACACTAGTACCAGAGCAGGCATCTAGGAAGCTGGAGAAAGCAAGGCAGAATAAAGTGTTTCATACACTTGCTTGTTGGCTTGTAACAGATTCAACTTTCCAAACAGAATTCTCACTAATGAATCTTTGAGAAAATTTCATTCCCCCTGGAAATATTGTTTTAAAATGTCACAAAGAGAATAAACAGCAAGTAGCAAACAATATCACTCATCAGCATGACATCGGGGTGGAGAATACCAATAATGCAAAGAAACCTGGATCCCAGAAACCATTGGGCCAGATCCTCAACTGGTGTAAATCCACCTGGCTCTAGTGACTTTGATGGAGTTGGACTGATTTACACTGGTTAGGAATCTGACCCCTTTAGTCCAATATACAGTCTAAAGAATCTAGCACTGTATCAGAAAATCACACTAGTTGACGACCCCCTTTTATCTCTTCAATTTCTGTAAGCAAATAGGTGCCCACCACTTGTTTGAACAACTAAACCAAAATAATTACAAATGCATGTTATACTACAACTGCATATTAACAAAGGGTTGGGGCCAATTAATCATTACACCATCAATATCTAATTTGCATAGAACTATTCTCTTTAAAGACTCCACGTTTGGGGTGACAGGGTTAGCTCATTGATTATGTAAATTCAGCATTAAGCTTTACAGACCTGGTCAAAAGAAATAAAAAGCCTTGTCTATTTCCAGGCAAGTCAACATCCTGCAGCTCTTAGGCAAGACAACCTAAATAAATAAATTAATACATAAATAAAGGCATGATGTGCAAATACATTTCAAAGGGCTGGGATCCATTTCCAGCTTGGGAACATAAATCTGTAAAATTCATTTTTTATAAAATTCTACAATGCCATGTCCCAAACATCACTAATAAAAGAGGGGCTCAAAAATCAGTATTAATCCTTGTTCCATCATCTAAAGATCCCTTGTCCTCAAATACTCATACCATAGGAATATTTCCCTCTTAAGGCAAACATAACTCCCACAAATGTTATTGGGAATAATACTTATCCATGAAGAGAACAATGAATTTTCTTTATGACTCTGGGTATTAATTCTCCTGTAGGTTTTCTCTGGATGAACATTAGTTTCTTAAGTTAGTAGTTTTATTCTTAAACTATTCTGACATGAAGAATTTTTGCTCTCATTTCTGTTATCAAGATAACTCTAGAATTGCAATACCTTTTCACCAGAAAGTAGCACAATTAAATAAACTGGGCTGTGAATATAACAAAGCATGTAGCTCTAATCACTTCCAATTGGCTGTTTGCACTGAGAGACAAAGGCCTATTTTCCTGCCACATACATCCCACGCATGCTGCTGCTGCTGATGTTAACACAGCACAGCTCTGTTTTGCTGGTTAACTGCTGCTACACAGCCAGCAGAGGGAGCACAAAACCACTGTGCTTAAGTGATCCTACTAAAAAAGAGAGATGATGGTTTTGCTGATTCTAATTTCTCAGGGGATCAAGAGTGATCATGGTTTACCTTCAGTATGCACTAGGCTCATATTTCTATCCTGGCTTGAGAGTAGGAGGTGTTGTGTATTAACTTTTAGGAATATCTTTTCCCATCAGTGCACACTGAAAAGACATCAGAAGGTGTTTCAGATACCAGGAACTCCACCAGCAAAATACGTAATAGAGAATGCCGTGGACTTTCCATGATACGTTCTGTGCAAGGCATCTCAGTCCACAATATGTCATACCCTGCCTGCACTGTATACTTCTATAATGTCAACCTCTGCAGAGAGGGCCTTTCAACACCAAAATGGGGGCAAGCGAAGAGGAGTGAGTTTAAAGAGCAAGCAGCACTCTCTGCTCGAAAAAGCAAACTATGCTGATTCAAAAAGAAAAAAATGTTTTTCAAAAATGCCTGTGGGTAAATTTGAGCTGCCCACAGCTCCCCAGTGGCAGCTCGAACTTGCTGTCGAGCCATTTATGTGGATTTCAGTCAAATTCTAATTTTAGTGTTCATTAAACATGGGTAATTCCCAAGCCAATCCCTGCATCACCTCGTATACATAATACCTCTGCAATATAGGTCATCCCGGCTTAGAAAACATACACCGGCATCAAAGTGCAACCATTTCATTATAAGTATTAAGTTTATAAATAATTATGAACTTTATAAATCTTTTCAAGATACAGTATAATTGCAAATATTTAAATAATGTTAGAATAGATCTATCCGGCTCAACTTGTATTTAGCTCAGACAATCCAATTCCTTCCCCAGACCTGAAGAGCTCAGTGTAGCTTGAAAGCTTGTACCTTCCACTGTCAGATGTTGGTCCAATAAAAGATATTACCTCACCTACCTTGACTCTCTGATACATAGATAGGTATTTACACAGCTGTGGGTGTGCAGGTATCTACTAGTGTCCCCAATTCTCAGCTGAGCCAGAGCTCTGTTTGGCACAGCTGGGAGAAGGAGGGAGGAAAGGTGCCTGGAGTGCCAGAGTTTCTGGGTACTTAACATTTCAGAGAGAGATTTTCAGACCTGCTGAGCCCTCACTCTTCTTATTGAAATCAAGTGGAGTTGAGGTTCCTCAGCACTTTGTAGGATTAGGCCCTGAGTTTGTAAGTAGCCGAAACCAGGCAATTTGGGGGGGCTGTCCAGCAGATATTTTATACGGCTCTCTTGGCAGACAGATGCCTGTGTAATTCCAACCTGCCTTGTGTTAGAAGATGAGAAGAGCCTGGCCTTCCATGAGTGGCTTTCTGCAGAGAGTAAAGGATTTACTGGCAGTATAAATGGCAGACTAAGTGTGGCATACCTGCTTTAACAGATATGAAGTATTACTGAATTCACCCAACCTATCATACTGAGTTGGGATTAGACAATTCATTATATTCTGCCAGATAATTATAGTGTTTGGTACAGTTTATTAAAGGAAGGAATATGTTTTTCTGATTTTTGTTCTGAGACCAGTGGGTGGAAAGAGAGAGGGGAGGCTTTAGGCTGGGAAAGGCACCTACATGTCAGTGTGGTCTGACAGCCAGGGCCGGTGCAAGGAAGTTTCATGCCCTAGGCGAAACTTCCACCTTGCGCCCCCCACCCTGCCCTGAGGCTCCCCCCCGGGCTCACCTCTGCTCCGCCTCCTCCCTGAGCACGTCGCCCCCGCTCTAATTCTCCTCCCCTCCCAGGCTTGCAGCACCAAACAGCTGATTGGCACTGCAAGCCTGGGAGGCGGGAAAAGTGGAGCGGCGACCGCGCGCTTGGGGAGGGGGCATAGGAACGCTGTAAAAAAAAATTGGTGCACCACTTTTTGGGGCCCCCAAATCTTGGCGCCCTAGGCAACCGCCTAGTTTGCCTAAATGGTAGCACTGGCCCTGCTGACAGCTGCAAACTGCTCCAAATGTTCACATTTCGGTACCTAATGTTAAGCACTGGAATCCACAGGCAGGCACTTAGGCGTTGATTTTCAAAACACAAAGGGCAGTTAAATCCCTTTTCTTTAGCTGGCTACATCACCTTTGATAATTTTGCCTCTGGTTCATGTCCAGGGGTGGAGGCTACATCTAAAAGTGACCTCGATGCAAGAATGGATGGAGAAGTTTTTGCTGCAGTACTGGCTCACTAGCCACTTGTCTAGAGAGCTCGTTAATGATAAGTACAGTGAGGTAAAATGTGGTTTGTCATAATTCCATTAACTTCTTTATACCTACCACATACTATATAGCTTACATGCTTGTATGATTCCAACCTATATTGTCTATCACATGCTGATGGCAATTTCCAATATCCTGGGTTCTAAACGTAGATCTGCCACAAATATCCTCTATGTGACCTATTACAATAACGTCTCTGATCCTTGGCTTTGCCATGCATAAAATGGGAACGTCAGTGGTGGTGGAGACCGCCTTACGCAAAGTCCTAGTTCGAGCAGCCTGCATCACTCCTGGACCTTTGCAGTGGTTGCTTAAATGAAATTTTGAAAAAGCAGATTCCATAAACATAAATGACTCAAAGAGTCTTTGGACCACAGGGCTTTTGTCTGGTAGCAATTTCAATTATCAAATGTTCTACCATTCATGTTGAACTGACCCAAAACAAAATGTTTTTATTTTGAACAACTAAATATTTCTTTTTCCCAACAAAAAATAGAAAAAAAAATGGCAGAATCAAAATTTGCCTTCAGGAAATTTCCTATTTGTGGAAACATCATTTTCCATAAAAAACATTTTGACAGAAAGTTCCTGAGCAACTCCAGTGAGATTTTTTGCTTTATCCTACCCTAGACACTCCAGAATGTATGAACTCACTCGTTTATACAAATTCATATATCCTTCTATTTTTGTATTACCTAAGTGGGTATGTTCTTTATCAACATACCAGGGCTGCTTCATCAGTGCTCTGAAATTGGTGTGAAATGCTACCATTCTGGCTGGCAATGTTTTATACTCACTTTGCACTGGTGTAATGATTACACCAGGTGATGAACAATGCTGATTCAAGCCCACTGCATTTATATTCCTAGGGTGAAATCTTGGCCCCACTGAAGTCAATGGAGTTTTGTCATTGATTTCAATGGGGCCAGGATTTCATCCCTAGTAACCAACACCACTTTATTAATCCCACTTTCTCAATTTGACTGTCCTTTGCCAGTTAGAATCCAGTATTCTCCTTCATCCCAACAGCAGCAGACTCAAGAAAAATTCTTGTAAAATTCAGACATGGTCATGATCTTTTAAAAATGAGCAAATAAGGGAAGAACTAGGTAACTTTAAGTAAAAAAGCCAAAAAAATGAAAACACAGACACCCCTACACACACACACACACACACACACACACACACACACACACACACACA
>NW_020698242.1:5620286-5671049 GCF_002925995.2 Terrapene triunguis
ACACACACACACACACACACACACACACACACACACACACACACACACACAACAGTAAAACCCCCTTGAACAGGGGAAGAAATCACACATTTGCTGTGAAAATTCCAAAAGTTTCTGAACCTTGATAATAGCTGTTTCCCAGCTCCTGTGACCTTGATAAGCACTGTTCCCTTTGGGCATGCCAATACTTGTAGAACTGGGAGTGTGATAGGAAATGGATATGGATAGAATGAAAGGGATTCTGTTGTCCTTTTCACACTCTCTCAGTGAGATGTTGAATGTGTTTGAATGTGATCCATCAAGACATTGATCCCTTGGGGAAGTGGAGATGTGTAAAGAAACTTCAAGTGCTTGCAAACCAGATCTACCTATAGGAGAATGTACCAATCAGTATACTAAGAAGATACATACTTTATCAATAGTCTCATGGCACAGGAAAAGTTACAATAGAGGTGAGTGGAAATCAGATGTGTCCTGGGGCTTTAAAGGTTATATATTTTGTCGAAACAGAATTTCTCCTTGAGATGTAACATGCAAACTATTCTTAGTGGTGGTCTTTTAGCAATCCTGCATTAAAATCCTATGCAAGAAAATGTGAAAGCAATATAGAACAATACTTTAAAAATAATACTGTATGTACAGTGTTTCGTAAAATGGTCTGTTAAAAGCTGCCAAACTTCATAATTAAAACAAAAATGAATGATTAATCATAAGAATGTTCTGCTTATGTTTAAGACCTAAAGAATTAAATCAAGTTCCCTAAAAGCCACTGCTAAATGAAGGAAATGAACAGGCTGGCCCTAGCAGTGAAGTCTGTCACCGGTACAGGCTTTATCCAGCTTACGCCATTTCATTCTTTGATCAGAAAGGAGAATGAGTGGCTTGAGTGGGTTAATTATAGAAGGCTGGCGAGTGCCTTGGCTAGGATGGCTGCAGGTTCTGAGCTCCTTTGAGAAGTAATCCTGACTCTCTCCCACCTCCCACTCTGGGGCCTGATCTTGCAGACACTTGCAACACTGTGTCATGCCTACCACCAGGAGTAGCGCTGAAGTGGAAGGAATCACTCACAGCAGTAAGCAGTACGCACTTCGGGCTAGCTTGGGAGTTTACTCTCCACTTACCGCAAGGCACAGCACATTGCTATCTTGCCCCGGGAGCAGACCAGGGAATGAATTGTGACACAGTTTCTTCCTTGGCTCCCCCCACTCCTTGTTCCAGGGCTCAGGGTCCATACCAGGATCAGGTTACACCCCCACCATGCTGTCTCAGATGTGCTAGCTAGCCAGAGCACAGGGAGTCAGGCCTAATCCCAACCCACCTTTGTGGGTCGAGAAATAGCAGCCCAGGAGAGGCTGCCTTAACCCCAGCGCTGTGAATTGCAGAGTGAGTAGTCCGCACTTGGGAGTC
Organism: Terrapene triunguis; assembly: GCF_002925995.2. NCBI lineage: Eukaryota > Metazoa > Chordata > Testudines > Emydidae > Terrapene > Terrapene triunguis. Next base: position 5,621,694 of record NW_020698242.1, read on the forward strand.
AGGGAGTGCCTTCAGTTTTCCTAATCTGCTACTTGGCATATAGGGCAATCCAGGATCTTGCCCATAAAGACCAATCCCACTCCCACCCAGGTCAAATAGTGATACACTTACTCACACTGAATAGTACCTTATACCAGAAGATATGGAAGTCAGTGGGACTACTTGTGAAGTAAGGTACTACTTAGTGTAAGGGTGTCACAATCTAATCCACTAGGATTAATGGCATAACCCCATTCTCTCAGGGTGCTAGGTTAGGCCTCATCTGCTCATGTAATAAGTCAGGGGTCGGCAACGTTTGGTACGTGGCTCGCCAGGGTAAGCACCCTAGCGGGCCGGGCCAGTTTATTTACCTGCTGACGCAGCAGGTTCGGCTGATCGCGGCCCCCACTCGCCGCGGTTCGCCGTCCCGGGCCAATGGGGGCTGTGGGAAGTGGCGCGGGCGAGGGATGTGCTGGCCTCAGCTTCCCGCCGCCCCCATTGGCCCGGGACGGCGAACCGCAGCCAGTGGGGGCCGCGATCGGCTGAACCTGCCGCGTCAGCAGGTAAATAAACTGACCCGGCCCGCTAGGGTGCCTACCCTGGCGAACCGCGTGCCAAACGTTGCCGACCCCTGTAATAAGTGTTTGCAGGATCACAGTATAGTTCACAACTTATTTTTCCCCCAAAATGGGTTTTATTTAAAGCAAAACAAAACATCCTGCTTGATTGCTTTATGTATTTATTTTTAGTAGCTTTGATTTATGCTGTGCTCATTATTTATGATGGAACAGGAATTCAGTGATGGAGCTTTGGATTTAATTCAGATCTCAATTTAATTGGTTAATTCATCAGTTATCTTTGTAATGAACCTGGAAAAATCCAGCACCGCATTCTGATATACAAATGGAACCCCTGACCACGAAAAAATGTGATGCTGCTCTTGGATTACCAGCTGGGATCTCAGAGCACTTTTGGCCCACAGAGCCACAGGTTTTCAAAATATATGGCTACTAATATTTCATCACAGCTGGCAGGACTCCAGAAAATGGTTTGGACTGTACAGTGCATTGATCAACATACTGTATAGACTGAGCAGATGGCGGTTCAGGAGTTCACAATTCTCAGGTTTCCATCTAAAGCAGAAGCTGAATAATGTCTCAGCAGTCCCAGCAGGCCATGACTAGGGATAGAATGCTGTCTTCTACTTGCACTAGTGGAGGGGAGCTAGCAGCTGAGGAGCTGGGCAGCAGTGCATGGAAGGAGGGTGCCCTCTTCTCTGTGGCATTCTCTCTCTCTCAAACCCACAGAAGCTCCTCTAAAATCATCACAGGGGGTTGTGACTCCTCAGCTGGGGACCCAGAAGGTCTGCGATAGGACAGAGTGGAACCCAAGGAACAAAAACACTGTATATGATATGCTCCCATCTAAGCATAAAGAGTTTCTGAGGAGAAATCTGCCTTTGGGCAGCATTAACTCTCCCATTGAACCTTCAGATTGGGCAGAGATGTGTGAGGGACAGCCATGGGTAACATTGTTCCTGAGCTCTGCTGAAGAAGTGGGCAAGAAGAACCAGCCTCTCTATGATACCACCCCTATGGCTGTAGCCTGAATAACCCCTGGGGGCTAGAACGCCATGTGGTTTCCAGGCCAGCATTCTTTCCCAGAATGCAAACTTAGAAACCCTTCCCCATGGGGGAGTGAACAGAATGGAAAGTCTGTAAGGTTCACCTCCTGGGTGTTTCCACAAGCCTTTTCCCCTTGAGGGATAAGGGATGAATGAGGAAGAAGCAGCTGAGCTGGCCATTGGTGAATTGAGACTGACTAGTTTTTCTCTATTTTTGCAGTTAGTCAATTTTGATTGTTCTATGAAAAACACATGAAGATACCAAGTCCAGAGTCAGGAAACTGCGAACCACTAAGCTACAGTACTTATCTGTGCATTTCCCACTGGAGAAATTGAGACGCTGAGCTGAAGCCAGATCCCTTTAGCCAAGCTGGACATTAAAGACTTACTCCTGAAAACCCTTACTGCTATGAGTGATCCAATGAAGTCAATGGGGCTTCTCACATAAGTAGGGTCCAGTGACATGAGTAAGGATGTGTGAAATCAGGCTCAAGGAATACCCACCCCAGGCTTCATTGTTGCTATTACAAGCCATGGCAATATTTGAAGAAGAATGAAATCAGAGACCTTTTGAGATGCTAAACACGGAACTGCCCATTCTCATGGATACCTTGTTCTTCTTATAGAGCTGGGCTTGGCCTAACAGTTAAAGTTGGTTTCAGTAACGAACAGAAAAGCAGGAGGTTATTCTCCGTGTTCCATCTGTAGTGAAAATTAACCCTGGCTTAACCAATACACAATTTCATATGCTTCTTGGGTTAACTTTTCAGGAGCACAGAGGAAAACCAGGGAAACCAGCAAACATACACAGCAAATCCTGGGAGTTATTAGAGCAAGGACTCTGATCATGTGCTAATACACTCCAACATATTCAAGAGTGGCTTATGCTTTGGGGTACCTTCATTTATGGATGCCACACCTAAGATACCTTAGTGAGAGGCCTGGTTTTCAGAGAGTGAGTGTTCAGCACTTTCTGCAAATCAGGCCTCGTTTAGGCGGTTCCAAGTTGGGCAGCCAAAGTCAGTCTTGAAAATTGTGGCATATGGGCCTGCTCCTGCAGGCCTTCAATATCCAATATTCTCATTGAAGACAATGCCTGAGTGAGGGATGCAGATCAGTGCCAAGACAGATGATGTATAGATGGTGGGGCTTGATCCTGGTCCCACTGAAGTCAGTTGCAAAACTCCCATAGGCTTCAGTGGCAGTAGGACTGGTAAGGATATAATTCATTGTTAAAAGAACTGATGCCTCCACCAGGACTTTCCCATCTTCCCTTAAATCAGCTGATACGAAACTCAGGCTTTTTGTTTTCTCCATTAAAAAAAAGCGGGGTGGGGGGGCAGGAGGGGGAAACAGATGTTTCCAGAAATTAAATGGCAAGTTGTGTTATATTTAGGGGGTTAGATGACAGGAGGTATCACATTTGGAAGTGCTCACTTGATCAAAGAGCCCTAAAAGGATTCAGCAGCATTGAGAACTATATATCAAATAGGATTATGACAGAATTAAGGGACTGAGCCATTTATAATTTAGGGCAATCTCCCTCTTTGAAGCCTGCCTTCGTAACTGATCCATTTTTCTATAAACCAGAACCATAGCATTGCATTAAAAAAAATCTGCATCTATTCTAAAACTATTAGCTTTATACAAAATAGTTGGGGGGGAAAGTAACATTTGTATCTGATACTAGAATTTTCACATGAAAAAGAAAATAGTTATGACATCTAAATAGAGAGAACATTTTTCTATCACTTTTACCTTGACCAACAAATTCTCTTCTGCAGCATGTCAAAGCACCCATTGTGCATTATGAAAACATAAATCACACAATAAATGTAAAAACTATTGTTTTTGTGTTACACAAATCCAAAAAGATGCAAAGGAATCAGTAGCATTTATTTCACTTCTTGTGACAATTCCATGGTACTGAGGGGAAATCTAAAGGTACATTCAATCCAGCTATCCCTAACTCACATGAGTAATCCTTACTCATGGGAATAGTCTATGAGTGAAATCGTGGCCTTGTTTAAATCAGTGGCAAAACTCCCATTGACTTCAAACTCCCATTGATTTCATTCACCCCTTTACTTCAACGGGACTAGTGAAGTCAAGATTCCTTATCTGAGCGAGGGGTTTATGGGATCCAGACCTTGTACTGTACATGTGCATAGAAGCAGGCCTTATTTTCCACTGCTTTGTCGCATGTGTCATCAATTACACCTCTGCAAATACAAAGGGGAGATAGACTACTAACTAGGCAAAAGGTGCCAGTTCACAGCTGCTTTGCCCAAGTGTAAATGACAGAACAAGCTGCAACACAATCAAAATGTGAGTCCATCGCAGCACTACCAGAAAAATATATAAAAACTGTTTTAAAAATAATAATTCCAAAGTTTCCAAGATTTCTGGGGGAAAAAAAAAAAAAGCCTGCCAACCCAAGTCAAAAAGATGTCCCTAGCATGGGCTTTGGTTTAAAATAAATAAATAAATAAATCAGCCAGCTAAGATTTAGAGTGAAAATGAACTACAACGTGAAGAACCATTTCTCATTTCATCACCATGCAGCTTGCAAAAATTCCAAACCGATGAATCCACAAACTCTACAGACAAATCCACAAAGACTTGAAGACAGGATATTATATCACTCTTCCCTCCAATCCAACCCTCTTATTGGACACTAAATATAAATGTTTGATACATCTACTTATGAAAGATTTGAAAATAATCGAAGACCTTAAATATCCTGGGGGAAAGCATACCGCGGTAAAGAGCTAAAGTACTTTCTGACCACAACTAGCCTGATAGGCGGCAAACTAAATGTACAAAAGAATTTAAATTCAAAATTAAGGGTTTGTTTGGCATTAAGGCAACCCTATACTTATTAATTTATTAGAAGCATTCGGCTAATAGAAGAAAAAGGAGGAATTCCAAACTTCAAAACCATATACTCAGTAAAAGCTTTCTCAGATTTCAAGTCACTTTTCATTTAATGTAATGAATGAGGACTCTGTTGATCTATCCATCTATTGGCACATTGCTCCCAGCCCCTATCTTTGGGCTGGTCTACACTGGGGGGCGGGGGAGTTCGATGTAAGATACGCAACTTCAGCTACGGGAATAGCGTAGCTGAAGTCGACGTATCTTATTTCGACTTACCTCAGGTCCTCACGGCGCGGGATCGACAGCCGTGGCTCTCCCGTCGACTCCGCTACCGCCGCTCGCCCTGGTGGAGTTCCGGAGTCGACGGGAGTGCGTTTGGGGATCGATATACCGCGTCTAGATCAGATGCGATATATCGATCCTTGATAGATTGATTACTACCCGCCGATTCGGCAGGTAGTCTGGACGTACCCTTTGTAATGGGCTAGATCCAAACACAACCAACTTTGGTATGTTTGAAATTCCAAATCTGTATACAAGGGTTGTGCGTTGAGCCTAGGTCTTAACTTGAGGCATTTATACTGCACTGTATTCATTGAAGTATCTAGATGTGTGTGCTCACTTGTGTCTATATATAAAATAGAAAGAATTAATTATTACAGAGTACACACACACACAGAAATTCACACCAACTTGAAACTTGACAGAGTTGCTAAGACTGAAGATGGCTCATAATTTACTCTATTATCCATTAAATATCTCACCGCTATGTTTATCTGATACTCCTTTAGCTGAACTGCTTTTGGAGCAAGAGGGCTTTCTACTCCTACTATTTGTGTGAAGTTCCAAGAGGTGCAGTAGAACTGTCATATTCTTAGCGGACTAGGTTTGTGTGTGGACACGCATATATTATAAGTATATATCCATATGTAGGACCTTTAACTGTTAATTGTCCTTGCAATGTAGTGATGCTGTGTGCGGGATTAATCCACAGATTAACAGCCACATGCAGTTTTAAATCCAGCAAAATACAGTTTATTTTCCATATTAAAATGTAGTTCACCCTCTTCAGAATTAACTCTGGGCTCAATTGGCACCATTAAAGTTGATGGGAGTTTTACCACTGACTTCAGTGGGAACAGGAGCAGGTCTTAAAATGTCTAGTGTGCATCCACTCTGAGGTCAGATGCCTTTCTGTGGGTGAAAATTTGCCCTGCTTCGGTCAGTCTATGTTTACAATGAAACAGCTCCGCTTTTTTATTGGAAAACAATATGCACATGCACAGTGATATCGGAATAGATCAGTTTATTCAGTATGATGGGCTGAATGGCATCATGATGCAAAATCAAAAGGTGATTCTGAGCCTATATTTATGTTTTTCCTAAATCATGAAACATAGGGACGGTCACTCAAACTCTGTTCAATTTCGTTATCTTTCTGGATAAACAGGTACTTACTATTCCTTTGGATCCCAGACCAAAGTCATCCCAGAAGTCAGTAGAGTCCACTGACATCAGTAGAGCTACACAAGGGATGAATCTGTCCCCCAGTCTAGTTAGGGGTAAGCAAACATCATTTGGCCTTCCATTGATTTCTTTGAATAATTCTCCCTTAAGCCCTATTCTGAGGGTTTAACTGGAAGTCCATGATGCATAGGCCTTGTCTTGGCCTTTTGAATAGGGGTACATTTTTTCCTTTATGCACAGTACTAAGCAAAATAATGAAAACAGACCATTTTTAGCCACACTTCAGACACAATTACCATAGACTCCATCACAGCTCAGTCTAGCAGATCCAATCTAAATCAAAATCAGCCCAAACCTTGCATTGCATTTTGTCTACGTCATAACCATTCCAAAATATTTACATAGGCTTAAGTTCCAACAGTATTTACAGTCACAAAATAATAGTTTTTGTCAAGCCAGTTCATCCCAAATAGCGAAAGGCCGATTAGTGTGTTGCTGAAATCATTCTGTAGGGTTTAGTTAATTAATACTGTAACCTAGTTGTTTGTTTTAAATCAAGTTGAACTTTAGACATTTTAAAAAAGGACTTTGGAAACAGCACAAACCAGAGAGCCTGGCAAAACCAAGGGGTGGCTTCAGTTTTGCAAAACCTCCCCACTCAAAGCTTTGTTTAGGAAAACAAAATCCAAATGCAGGGGTGAGTGAGAGCCAGGATCCATCTTATCCAAATCCCCAAAGTTCAGGAGGAAGGTGAAGAACAGATAAATGGTTCCAATGCTAGCCCACAATTACATATTCTAGGCCAGGGGTCTGGTTGAATATCTGTGAGAGCACAACTCTTCGCCCCATGTGCACACCTGTGCACAGGGCAACCAGTAACCTCGGGTGAAATCACAGCCCCATTGAAATCAGTGGCAGTTTTGCCTTTGATTTCAATAGAGCCAGGTATTCACCCACAGCATTTCCACCCCCTTGGGTGAAATTCACATCTGTGCAGAGAGTCAGCACATAAGAACGGCCATACTGGGTCAGACCAATGGTCCATCTAGCCCAGTATCCTGTCTTCCGACAGTGGTCAATGCCAGGTGCTTCAGAGGGAATGAACAGAACAGGTACCATCAAGTGACAAGGTAATCATCAAGCACAAGTCCTATACATCACTTATATTCAACACAAGTATCTTGAAGGTTTAAGTAGTATCCAGTCCTTGTGTTAACCTTTGTACAATGCAAAGTGCAGGGGAACATTGTTATTATCTGAATTACAGTAGCACCAAGAGGCCCCAGTTAATATCAAGGTCCCATTATGCTAGATGCTGTACACAGACATAGTAAGAGACAGTCTTTGCCCCAATCTGAATAGACAAGACAGACAAAGGAAGCATCATTATCCCCAAAGTACAGTTGGGGACTGAAGCACAGAGCGATTAAGTGACTGCACCAAAGTCACACAGGAAGTCTTGGGCAGAGCCAGGAACTGAATCCCAGTCTCTTAAATCTGTATCCAGTGCCTTAACCACAAAACGATCCCTCCTCTCTAGCTGCAGCCTGGTGCAGATGAGTGGCTGCATCATGGTGCCCCCTGGTGGCCTTGGGCAGCCCCTCAACTCAGTTTCCCTTCTTGGATCACCAAATGAACTCCACGCAGGGTTTTTCCAGTCCAGTCACAACAGCCCTCCTTAGGGTCTGATTTATTAACGAAGTTCCAAACTAAACACAAGCCTTCCCTCCAGCTAGGTACAGTCCAAATGCTCTTGTCTGGTCACAGTCCTTCCTGCCTTAGCAGGCTACTCCCAGCCCTTCTTAGCTGGAGCAATTCCCCTGCTCTCCGAGTCTTCCCTGAAGGAGCCTCTCTCACTCTCTACAGTCTCACTACAGCCTCCTGAGCTTCCCCCTTACTGCAGCCACCTTCTGTCCTTCAGAAAAAATTGTCTGATTCTCCTCAGATGACGCTCACTATGTAGTTAGGGTTGGCTTGCCCTTACTCTCTCCAGGCTCTCCAGCCCAAGAGAAAGCCACCTTAGTACACCTGGCTAGAAGTGCCACACATCCCCAAAGGTCATGCCTGGTCTTGCAAAGCCATGGCTTTGTTCCCTTATCCCCTGTACACGCTGTCTGGTTATCCTAGCCTGACCCTGGATATATAACTCATCCCAAAGAGAAGGGGTAAGAACCGCTTTAGTGTGGGCCCCATACCAAGATGTCCCTTAAACCTTCTGCCTGCCTCAACACTCAGCAGGCAGAATGCTCTCTGCCACTTCAGCTGGCAAAATGCATCTTTGCCCAATATGGCTCAAGTTTTAAAAGTCATGATCTAGCCCTATAGATTTAGGGCTTTAAAAAACTTGTGCTTAATAAGGTATACCATCAAGAAGACATATTTTTTTTACATGTCTTGAGCAATCATATTTTTACAGGAAATCTACTAAAAATTACAGTGACATGGATAAATGGTGCCTTGAAAACATTCACTGATGCCTGGAGCTGCCAATATTGCAAGTGACTCAGACCTACTATAATTTCAAGCAAAGAGGAATCAAAAACACAATGAACATTAGCATTCTAAAAGAGGGTGTTTGGCTTTAAAAACAAAACAATATTCTAAAATCAACTTTGCATAGTTTGAATACAATATTCTCTGAAGCAGGCTTTGATTGTATCATCTGGGTGCTAAAATAAATCACTGAAAGATACAAATAATGATTTTTTTTCTCCTTTGCATAAATGAATCTGGGAGAAAAAAACTTAGAAATAAGTTAATGTTGCAATCAGTGTGGAACACTTTCCACTCTAAAATCTCAAAGCCACAGAATCGTTAGCTGGTATAAATTGCCATCGCTCTATAGAAACCATAGCAGCTACTTCAATTTACAACAGTTGAAGATCTGCCCCAAGGAAGGTTACAAACACAACACAGCTAACCATATCAGTGTACAAGCCAGTGAAACATAGTCATGAAAGGAGGCTGAGAATATAAATAGCAAAGAACACTACAGCTTCCCGTTATTGTTAACTGATTTTTTCCCCCTTCTTGATTTTCATAACATCGAATAGGATATAAATCCCTAGTCCGGGAGATTGACAGAGATCTACCACCACATAACTGTCTTTAGGTTGTGTCTCGGTGTGAATGAATTCACAAATGAATTCTTCCCATCTTATGCGATTTAAACAAAATTGGGTTGCACTGTATAGGGATCTGATTACAGTTGATCTCTGGGCTGACGTTGACCAGAAAATAACTAACAGGATGTTAAGTACGACTTTGTAAACATGACAGTCAAGAGAAGTCGTGCTTAACATCATGTCAGCTGACGGTGTGCAAATACTACTGGAACCATTGGGTTAACTACATCCCCCTAACATGCCAGACCATGACTTGCCCCTGTCTATACTGATTGCAAAATCACGTTTAACACTGTGAGCTTACCATGACTCCTTAAGATTGCGTCCTGCCATGAGCTTATTTTCCAGCAAACCCTTTGGTGATTATGAGGACGAGTGAACCAGAGTGAACGCTTTTTCCATCCCTTTGTGATCTACAGCTCCATTCCTTTTCTGTCTTGTGAACACCACCATAGCAGAAAGCTGAAGGATAAATACCTCAACTGTTATTGTGCAACCCAAATTTGACTAATATTTGAGCTTTTTACGTATCCACACCATTGTACAGGCAGTCAGCCTGAACCAGCCCGACGAGCATTGTGGTGGGTATTTTTGTGACCAGGAGGAAAGCTACACCCTAACAAGGATTTTACTCCAAGAAGAATGCAGGCTGCCTGAGAGAGGCATTACATGTTTTTTTTAAAACGAGTAACTCATTATGAATGAAAGGCAAAAAACTACAGATTAATTACCCAGCCTGCTCTTCCACTGCTTCTTAGCAAGATTATGACAGTGACTCTTGTAGAAAGGAGACACTGCAGTATAATTGTCTTAAAAGCTCTCTATAGCTTAGGGAGATTTACCCTGTAAATGCGGTAAATCTGTATCAAACAGACACGCATAGGGTACCACACAGAGCTCAGGTAGTGTTTATTGTCTGGCTGCCTTCCCTCAGATGTTGTCAGCATGGAACAGTGCTAAGAAGGACAGATCATATGATTATATTTATTGTATGAATTGTATTTTGAAAGCAAAGCCAGTTTGACTGATTATGTATCTGATTTAACCTTAGCATTCAGAGTTCGCATATTTCAGGGCTGTCTTCTTTTCAAGTCTTGGAAGGTAAGAGCTGCATAAAAATGCTTAACATACTTCCATAGCAGGCAATTTTTCTAAGATTTATAGCACCTTTATAGTTTGTTTATGGATTGATTTATAAAGCAATGGAAATTAACACACACACCCCGGTTCCCCGTGGTCAGGTTAGTATTTTGCAATGTCACCAAGTAAGTCGAAAGGATAAACTGCGAGGAACGGTTAGATAGACTATACAGTGTGCCGCCTTTTTATATTAACTGTATTCGTGACAATTCAGGAATGATTACTACATCCCAGCGTTGTTTTTCAATACTCGGATTTTGATTGCGGTGGATTGACAGGGAAGAGCCTAACGTGTTTTCCCTCTAAGCCAACCTTCCTAACTGTGTTCCTGGCTTTTCCTTGGTGACTAATGCAAGCCTTTTTGTTTTGCTTTACTATGCCATTGCTATTACAAACTGTTCATAATTGCCATGATCTCCCTGAAATCAGTTGTTTCTACAATTAATGACTGATTTCACACAGCATTAACCATCCCAAGCAACAGTTCATTAACAATTGGTACCAGCCAGTATGAAAGGGCTCAGACTTAATTCAATGAACTTTGCATATAGTGCTAGGCAAGTGCTTTTCCTAGGGAAAGCGACAAGTCTCATCAATAGTCTTTGATAGATCCATTTAAAACTAGAGCAAGGTATACAATTCTTCAAAGGGTCTTTGGGTCAAATTGTCATTGTCTTATTTGCCTGAGAAAGGCCTTTGAAGTCAGTGGGACTAAGGGCATGTCCACACTACAATCTTAAACTGACCTATGTTAGGTCGATTTACAGACACTGCAGTAATTACACTGACTGAAGAGGGACAGTGTTGGGGGCTGAGAGCCAGGGTTCTCAGCTCCCCACCAGAAGCCCAGCTGCCCCCCAGGGCTTCTCGCCTCCCCGCTCCCAGCCGGGAGTGGGGGGGAAGCTTCCAGAGTTTCTGGCCTCTGACAGGGAGATTTGCACCCGGAGCCTGATTGGCTTCCATGCTCCCGGCAGAGAGCAGAGACCCCAGGGGGCAGCAGGGCTCCCAGCAGGGAGTCCGCGGGGCAGCACAAGCTGGGAGCTTGGGTGGCAGCCCAGCTTGGAGTAGAGACCCAGCAGCAGCCTGGCTGGGAAGCCAGCTTTCTTGTCAATTTCACGGCTCCAGCGGAGCCATGAAACTCACAAGATAGCCAACAGCCAATGTAAGGAATGCAGTGTCTGTGTAGACACTGCGCCACCCTACCTACACCAACACAAGCCCTACGCCTCTCATGGAGGTGGAGTTATTATATCTTTGTAGTAAGGCACTTACATTGGAGGGAGCAAGGCTGTAGTGTAGATACTGACATAGTTAGGTCGACATAAGCTACCTTAGGTCAACCTAACGCTGTAGTGTAGACCAATCCTAATTCATGTGAGTGAGAGGATCCTAGGTTGGCACTCTAGGGAAAGACTGTAATTTGGGTTACCCACATTGCAGGTCACCACTGCTGCATGGTCTCTATGGCCCTTCCTGTAGAGGAGGGCAGGGAATGAGCAGTCTGGGGTGAGGAACAGATGGAGCCGTGACTCCAGCCACTAGCCAGTGCAGATGATCTTGCACAGAGAAAGGAGCAATTTATACCAGGTGTTGGATGGCATAGCTCACTTCTCCCCTGGAGCAAAGGGAAACCAGAGACTGAACTGTGACTCTGAATCCTCATTCAGTTCCTGGTCTGCACCTAGGGGAGTGCAACAATACACAGACCCTTACTCTAGTCTGTAATATTTATGATTGTAAATTAAGATGGGCCTGAGCCAAAACTCTGGATCTAAACAGCCCTGAACTTTGAGGCATTTTGAATCCTAATCCAGAGCAGAGTTCTGCAAATGAACCTTGATAACGGGTTGAGTTCCCATATCTGAACTGTGTAAATCAAATATCCGGATCCAGATTTGAATTCCGCAGCTTGAGCCCTCTGTAGGTTGCAGTAAGGATGATTTCCTTTTGCGATGGTGTATTGCAGCACATCAGCTGTAATAAAGGCTAAGTACGTCGTGTGATTTACACCATTCCGCAGTGAGACAGCTGTGGGGCTAAGGGCAAAGCCTTTCCTTGGGTAGGGTATATGTCTCCGTTTTCATTTTAAGGAAGAGTCACTTGGTTTTGGAAAATCAATGCACTGATTAAAAATACAATGTAACGAATCCTGCCTGCCAGGTAGGGCAACTGAGAAAAGTATGCCAAATGTGTATTTCAACAGAGTGTGGTCCAGATTAATCAGTTAAGTAATGGTAGATGATTTATACCATGTAACCTCTGCTACTGACTTGAGAAGTGCAGAGAAACTGCATGGCCACACTAGCCTTTCAGTTATTGGCTTGAGTATAGCAGGTCCAAGAGACAGAAAGCAACTAGTGAACAATGGACTGAAGAGCATACATTGAGTCAATGACAGAGTTCAATGGTACCCATGGACTGGCAGCAACTTATCAGTTTCAATATCCAAATATAGTAAGGCAATCACACAGCTGATATATCAATTTTCCTTTCTCCACCTATCAGCATTTATTTTTTTTACAACAGACATTCGAAGGCTAATATGAATCAGGAGCTGAGCAGCAGAAATGGAAGGAGGAACAACAAACACTAATTACGAGGATTTTGTTTTTTAAAGAAGTGGAAAAGAAATGCACATTTAGAGCCTTATCCCAAACCCTCTGAAGTCAAAGGAAAAACTCCCCCACTGACCTCACTGGGGTTTGGATCAGGCTCTTAGGATGCTGTTGAATGCCCAAGGAAATGTTTCAAACCATCTATGACACAATCTCTCGTTGCAAGGAAAGAATTGAGGATCATTTTTATGGACCTCTATGTTATTCTGTCTGCAAATCAAATGTCATCTTCCAAAGTCCTAAGGAGCCTCTCTCAGGCTGTATTGAGTTACTACAGATGGCTCAGTTACCCAGAATAAAATCACAGTGACAAACTTGTTCACCATGCAGTTCAATATAATCTTCCAAGAGCAAGACTCCACATTGATTAGTCTTCAAGACCCTTGACATCATATGCTGTCCAAATGCAAGCCCTTCCAGTTCCAAGGGAAACCACTTATTAAGTATGTGGTGTAGCTGGAAAGTACACTACCAAATGCCTTTCTTAGCAAGGGACTGGCTTGTGAATCCACAGACCTGAAAATTAATTTAATCTGTATCACTGTCTCAGCATAAACAACTCCATTTCGTACCTCGCATTCTCTGTAGCCAGAGCTCAAGTTTAAATGGTTTTGATTCTGCATTTATATGTATGGTAAAGAAAGGAAAATGCCTTTAAAGTCTAGCAGCGGTTTTTTTTTTTTTTTTTTTTGCACCAGCTGCCATGTACATGAAAACAATACTCTTTCACCCTCAGCAAGCTTCCTCCATACCCCAGAATGAAACACAATAATTGATCTGTAAAGAGAGGAAACAAATGACTGAAGGATTTCTGGTTTAAAACCAAAATGCACAGAACTGATTTAAGTCCAAAGGATCTATTGAAGGAAAAAATGCTATAATCGGTTGATCGGGATTGTCATATTTGTGTGTCAGAGGGGATGTTTACTTGGTGTGTGGGAGGCTGAGTTAGAGGAAAAGTTGACAGATTCTTACAAATTCCCAACTATGCAAATACCACAATGAGGCAATCATTCCCACTTCTTGTCAGGGGCCTGAACTAGGAGGTTCGGCTTGCTGGTAGTGCCCAGCAACTCACAGGATTGGACCTGTGTGATTCCAGGTAGCAACCAATGAGTCAGGGTGTCATTCAACACACAAACCGGTGCTCTGTGGGGTACCTTTGAAACTCTTCTTGCCAGTACAGTGGCCGTGCAGGATTTACGTCGAAGACTATGGACTCCTTAAAGTCCTTTAAAAAAATTCCAGATTCAAAAATAACACTTCATAGAAAGTAGCTGTAAAAAGAAACAAAGGAAGGAAAATGGGAGAGTTGTCCCATAAAGAGGGCAGAATACAGTTCGTTTGGGCACCTTAACTGTGAATTTCCACATTTTCAAAAGTTTAGGTTTCATCTAAATTGAACCATAACTCTTAATTTCCTGAGTCTTAACATTTTCTTTCTTCTCTCTTTAAGTCTAGTGTTCCCGAAAGGTAATATACACCCACAACACAGAGAAGGGACTTAAACTTCCCATTCACAGACTGTGTGGGATTAGGACTTGATTGTGTGGGATTAGAAAACATGTGAGAAGGGAGACTTTTTACTAATTGCAACCATTTATATAACCACTGTGGCCTGGTGAACCCGGAAGTATAATATCATAAAGCTTTATCCAACTCATCAGGACTATACACCTCGCTTAGCGATTAGAACTCTCATTGAAGTTTCATATTCCTTTCTCTGTAAATAGAGGGCAGATGACCTCATTAAGAATGCAAATGACCTCTAGATGAATGTGCTGCACTATGCTGCTGCATGCTGAAAAGGAAGACGCAGACACAGTTAGATTTCTGTTTCCGTCCCAATCTTTAAATGTTGGCTACTGTCACTATAAATATTTATAGTGGAGGCAAGAAGTGTGGCTTTAATAGAATGGAGGGGAGGAGGCAGTGAGAAACTCTTTCTTTCCAACTTTCGTTTCACTTTAATCCCTTGTTGCCGGGAGTGAAGAATTTTGATACAATATGCGATCACTAACAGCAGGGACTGTAGATTTACCAGTGCCCTGGGCCCCAAAGCACAGGGTTAGATGTCAGAAGCATGGAATGGGGCTGTCCTTAGTGAATCTGAATTAAGTTTTCTCTCTCTCAGCAAAGCCAGAAAAACATTTCCCACCACCAAAAGCGGTAAATTGAGAAGCAGCACGTTGTATTTCTGGGCAAGACAGTGAATAACCAATGTTGCCGCCATTGCTGGGTCTGCAGCACCATTTCTGAATGGCATCGTCCACAACTGGGTGCAATATACACTCCAGCTTCATTACACAGGTACTTCCTTACAATGGTCTCATCATGCATTGCAAATACATTACCATCTGGACTTACCCGGAGTGCACCAGTAGTCTTATAAATTATATTAATAAATAAGAATGGGCCAAACCCTGCTCACACAAATAATCCCATTAACTTCAGTGGGATTACTTGTGCACTGAAGGCTAGCAAGTGTTAGCCAAGCAACACTAACAATAAACAAAAAAGTATTATTATAATTATGCCTTGTGCTTCCATAACACCTTTCATCAAATGATCTCAAACCTCTTCAGTGACACCAGTGAAAAAGTTATTATTAATTAATGCATTTCTAAACTGAGAGCCAGATCATGGCACCCTTCTGCATGCTTTGACTGGTTATGGCAGCACAAAAGAGATGGGAAACCAATTGAACCAGACAGCTGGGGATTCTCCCAGCATAGGGAATCTCCTGGTAGGACAGGCAAGTGTTATTAGCCCCATTTTACAGTTTGATAAACTGAGGCACAGAAAGTTAAATGACTGTCCAAATTAACACACTCACATATCTGAGACCAAAGCCCAGAAGTTCTGACATTTTATCCCTCTGTTCTGGCCACTGTTCACCTCACAAGACCATTTTAGAACTCGAGTGGGCTTAACTCCAAAAAAGACTGTGTTACATTATGATGAGGGTATAGCGGTGTGAACAATAAACAAGGATTCTGTTGGTTTAAAGCTAGTTCAGAAAATAGAAGTTAGGGTGAAGATGTCATCTCTTCCCTACTGAGTCAGTGGATATTGACAGGTCTAAAAACTCAAGTGGCCATTAGTGATTTCCTCATGAGAGATGGGCCCAAACTGCCGAGTTCAGAAACCCTGGAGATCTACATCCAAAATTCCCTAAAGCCCTCTGCATGGATTTTCACATCTGGCAATTTGGTCAGGCCCATCATTGGATGGGCCAGTCATGAAGGGCTTGGTCCAAAGTCAGTAGAAACATTCCCATTCTGTGTGCTTTGAAGCAGACGCTGAGTCTGTCTGCAACTGTATCTGAATTTCTGTAGATGTTCGGATTTGGAATATAGGATCAGTCCCATATCTAGTCATATCTTTCTGTTTCTGAGGGCGTAAAGGCATCATCTCATGCTTGTGTTTGTGGTACTCTCGTGCAATCACAGATACAAGACCAAACAGTGTGTGGCTGTGAAGGATGGCAAGAGAGCATAAAACTCCTTACACCTCTGCGCCAGGTACCCACATTACAGGTAGCAATGCCAGAGAGGAAGTCCCTGATCCAAAGCCAAATTATGTCAACTGGAGTCTTTCCGTTGGAGTCTTCAGGAGCACTGGATCAGGCCCTAAATGCAGAATTTATACAAGAAAATCTTCAATGTGTAAAACACCAAAGTTGCTCCACACCTTGGCCATCTTGATACATGCGACTGCATGCATTCAGCTTGGAAAAGCTGGGACACCAAGTTGGAAAAATTTGCTGTTGTGTCCTTCAGGGTCTGACAAACAACTGAGCCTGGCACCTTAAAAGGCAGGAAGCAATCCCAGTGACCTCCAGGGGTCAGGTTTAACAGCATTGTAAAGGCTGGTGATGAATAAAGTACAGAGTATGTTCCTGCAAATGCTTAATCACATTCGTAATTCCCCCTCTTGCAAGCATATGGGTTTCCAGGATCGGGTCCAGGGTTAGCATTTGCAGTAGTTGTGAGTGTCTTTATTTGCTGGGGGTGTGAAGGTATTACACTTTTGTAAATGCTGTATGTTACAGTTCTAGGGCATTTAGCAAAGGGAAATCACATAGTAAATGCCAATCCTTGCTCAAAGAGACTAGGGCTTTGCACTGGAGATCTCCATGGAGTTCAGGGAGACACTAGAAATCCTCCCCCTCCCCCCACTCACAGGGGGCAGTAGTTGAGCCACAGAGCTGCAGAGGCATCCAAGGTCCCTGCACTCGCTGGTAGAGGGGCTGTGTTTCCCTCTAACTTGGCTCTGCAGAAACCCAAACAGAGGCAAAAGTGGCAGTGTTGAGCGGAACTTGGCTAGCTAGGTATTTCAGTTGCTGTCTTTCCTTGGGCTCTTCTGATGCTTGACTCTGGAGCCAACAGTAACCCAAAAGCTGCCATTCTCATGGCTCTTCTGCCATTCAAGAACTGAAATCCCACGAGAAGTCCAGTCCTCTGTCTTCTTATCAGCTAACATCCTTTTTCAGGATTCAGTTCAAAAGTACCCACCTGGTTTATATCATACAAATAATTATTCACCCTCTCCTCGTGATTGCTACAACCTCATGGACCATGTCTCCACTTGTTCCCTTTCTTTATCTAGCACAGCAATCTTTAAATCTTTTCGTATGAACCTAGCTAGTGCTGGTGTAAGATTTTTCTTGGTGCAGCCTTCCTGGAGCTCTCTATCTTATTGACTATCCTCCATCTTGCTCCTTGCCCAAACTTCCCTCTGCAATATTTGTCATTTGAATTTTACGATGGTGTTAACGCTACAGGAAAAAAATTCATTCTCTGCAGAGGATCCACATAAGGACTATGCACCACTTCATCTTAAGTGGGCTTTAAGTAATGTGTAAGCCTTGTGTGTGCTTGCTGTACCATGTGAATTTCACCCTAGAGTATTTGGTGCTACAGTTTGCAGGATAGATGAATAAGAGAGCGCTGGTCTGAAAGAGCCGGTGTGCCCAGCACATGTAACACAGGGTTACAGCCCTTTAAAACAGGGTTGCTGGGAACTGTAGCATACAAACAAAAATGGAATGATATAGAAAGGCTTTAGAGACACCTTTCTGTTTCTGAATTGAAGATGTCTTAAATACAAGATATTGTTGTGAATGCATCACTATAAATGCCCTAGATTCTCCATCGTACCAAAATATATTCTTTGAGATCATTCATGTCTGACCACTTCCTGCACTCACCCTTGTTGGAGTCTCACATGTAAACAGAGAGATTTTTAATTTAAAACTCAACTCCTAACATCCAGGCTATGGCCTGAAACATCAGTAATAAGTGATGATTGACTTTATCAGCCCGTAACCACCTTTGCTTCACTTGCGATGTTTAACTAGTGGCACAGTCAATTATCTAGCAATAATGACTGCTACAGGGTATGTTCCTGCTTCCTTTCACAGCCACCACTATCTCACAGATAAATACACATCCGCTTTACAAAAATAAGCAACTTTCTTTTCAATATAATTTTAATAAAATGCATATTTTAAAGTGATGTTGTCATTATGGTTTTTAGCATAGGAAGAGTTGGCTAATCCCTCCCCCACCCAAGATTCCTTACTTATTTAGACAGTTCAGCCTGTTTGGTACTATAACAATTTATTTGAATGGCATACACCAGGACAAAAAAGAACATCTTTAGTAATACTGCTGCATCAGTTATCTAGTGCTTGTAAACCTGCCTTCCCGACCTCTTGACAACAAGGGAAATCAGACATTTCCACAGTCGTGGAAGAACTTATACAATTCTGTTTTATGTAGAACTCCATTTCAGGCCCCAAGGAACTGCTTTTTCATTTTACTGTTGCCCTTTTCGCTTCACCCTGACCTGCAGCTGTATTCCCCAGCCACTCAGCCTTTATCTTCGTGTACAGAGGGCAAAAGCTTGCTCCTCTATGCTCCATTCTGAAGGAGTATTCCTGCAGAATGAATACTGCTGCTACAACTTGACAGCAATATCTCCCTGAAACATTATTACTGAACACTCATTACATGTTAAAATGTATTAAATGAGGTGCTACGTGCAGAGAAGAGAGACCTAATAAAGGTCAATAATTAAATTTAAATAAAACTCGTGGCCTTCAGCTTACCAATTCTGCTTTCACAGGAGGCAAAACCTGCAAAGGGAAGACAGGCGTTTTTAAAACTTCTGAATGTGAAAACTATGTAAAGCTGCCAGGGCAATCACATATCACATGCTACTTATGGTGTGTCAAAGATAAAATGCAGCCCAGACAACTTAGTGACAACAGAAACGCATCAAACAAGTGGCCCAGTGAATTTCCGTACATAAAAAGTTTTAAAAGCAATAGATTTTAAATCAAAAGATTTTAAAACAGGGCTTGGAAAATCTACTTCCCAGCCGTGAGTAACTTTCCGTGGCAAGTTACCTATCTGTCTGTCTATCCATCCCTCCTTCCTGCATTTATACATGTGGCCATGGGGAAGAGGGTGTTGTCCAAGTCACCAGAAAAAGCTTTTTCATTTAAAAAAAATATTAAGTCTGTAGCTGTGTGACATTTATCAGACACCTACTAGTTAGAGGTTGGTAAACATAATGGAATTCCCCAAAATCCATGCAAGATCAGCACCCAGTCTGAATCCTAGCATCCTCCTCCATCCCAGTAGAGGGCTGAGTGTTACAATTACAGGCAAGTCTTTGCCACTGATTCTTCCTGCCGCTGGAATATCACATAGAGCTCCCATAGCTGTTCCAGGCACTGCACTAGCCTGATCCAAAGCCCAGTGAAATCAACCGAAGCCTTTTCACTGATTTCAATGGGTTTGGGATCAGGTCTGCAAACAAGAGCCCCTGTAAAATTCAGCCCATCATGGACTGATTCCACATCCAATGGCTGACTCTCCATAGGCCTCTGCCCTGTTTACACCTGCACTTGTCTAAGTCTGATTCTTCCAGTCCTGACTCACGTACAACAGAGCAGGCACCGCAGTCAGTTTGTAAACGTAAGGGGGAAGCATCATGACCCAACAACGTAAGACACGCTTTTTAAACAAATAGGATTCTAAATACCAATAGATTGTTAAAAGGGCACTTACCAAGGTTTATTAAGTACATAGAATATAAATCCATTTGGCATGTAATTAATTCAAAATTACTTGAGCACTAAATGTGTAATTAAATCTGCAAGGAATGTTTAGGCCTTTAGTTGGCATTTACAAAGGAAGCTACAAGAAGTTTATTAGCTAGCAATTTATTGCTAAAATACTGGCAATTCATGAGTATGTTGATTGAAATCTAACTTGCTATCGCTGTATTGTTATAGGCCAATTAACGGCCTAAACAACCATTTCAAGTAAATTAAGACACAATAGAAGTTTTATGTATTAATAAGAATGTTGTTAGCCAGAGCAGCTAGGTTTAGCTCTCTATTCAATCTCAACAAGTGCTCTTTTCCCCAGATGTAGAGCACTCAATGGACAAGAAGTACCTTTTCAAATGTGCTTAAATATTTAACTGACATGTTTTTAAAACCTGAGGTGGTACTAGGGACCTGTCGGCAAAGCTGTAGCACTGTTGTTGGATTAATATTGCACTGCACACTGTGTGCTGGTTTTAGTAAAATACACTTTTCCAGAGACTCTTTCCTATCAAAAGCATAATATCAGCAGTGCTCAGCATGGACACGGAGACATGATGTAACAAAACTGAGTCTTGGCATTGCTGTTTTCTTTGTCTGGAAAAAGTCTGCCCTCCATCCCCACAAACCCTCAAATTCATTCTCTTCCTGGTCATAGAAAAGGCAGTTACCTCCCCCACCCTTGAAAAGTCACATTACTTTTTCCAATATCACATAGGCACAGGTCTGTATCTTAATCTGGTCCTAATCTATTGGTGCTAAGGTACTCTTCGCTGTGGTCTCCTCCAATATACACAACAAATAATGGCCTCGTGCTCTGTCCAAATATAAGCATACAGAAATATGCTCTGACGCCTAGCAATGGCAGTGCAATGAACACCGCATGACTTTCTTGCTTTTTGTTTCTTTCAGAATCATACCAATGCAATACAACAGTGCTCATACTGAAACTCCAGATTCCAAATCTCTTATACTTTGCAGACATTTGGATCCAGGTTCAAACTTCTTGGCTTGAAACTATCTTTACGGTGAACTAAACACTGAATCTGAGCACCCACAAACTTTGGGGAAATCTATGCTCAGATGAGAATGTGGATACATGTCCCACAGTTTGGCCTTACCTCATACACATACGATTGGCAGGGTCTCCACTTCCATGACTCTTCTTTCATCTCTGTGAAGCATAATCTCCTACATATTCTCAACAGGCAACACTTTCCAACATCTGCTGTACATATTTTGCTCCTATTCATGGTCTCCACCCTATCATTCCTAATAACCAGCCCATTGTTGTTGCCCACTTTGGTTACCAACTTGGGCCATATATGCCACTACTTTTATGGTATTTGGTCAACAAACCTAGATCATTCAGATGATACAGAGCAAGTTGTCTTCTTGTACCAACTCTAGATGGGATGATCTTTTCTACCTCGAACATTGTGTTTCTCATTCTTTTCCACATATTTACCACCCGTGTGCATTACTGTGTTATAAAGGACAATTGGATTTTGCAGTAATAGCAGCAGATTAGGAGGAACCATGGAAGGACACACAGAGAGAGAGAGAGATGTTATAGGGTTAATCTTTTGATGCTGAGAGTCAGGATTTGCTTAGAAGGATACGAATAAGGAAATGTGAAAATGGCATTTGGTGAGAAAAGGGGGGAAATAATTAAAACTGATAAAGTGATTAAATTAAAAGGGAAACAGGCAGAAGACTGAAAGACACTAAATATGAACCAGGCTTTTCTTTGTTACTCTTTTTTTGGGCCTCAGAGCACGGACTCTCACACATTGCTGCTTATCACAACAATACAAATGGGTCGAATCTTTTCACTCAGCCATCATTCTAGTGCATTTTTATGACCCAGTTTTCCTCCTTTCCCTCCATCATTGATTACATCCACTCACTTCCAGCCAGCTTACTGGTTCGGTATGCAACAACTCTTCTGAGGTCACCTTTAGCCTCGCACGAGGATCAGACAGAAGGTACAGGAGTGGATGGAGAGCATTGTAGCTTGCATGCTGACCCAGAGACCCTGCAAAGTCCCTACCATCCTGTGATAGAAAATGCTACCAAAACAAAAAAAAGTGTGTAAATTAAATTTTTTTTTTTTTTTAATAAGAAATAGTTGTTTTGCTGGCTCACATTATACTAAACCCAAACTGTCTGTCTTTAAACAGCAGCATACAAGTCATTCAAAGGCCAGTAACAGACTGTTCCACTTGGTAAATTACACTTCAGATTGAGTTACAGTATCTCTTTTTGATTGCTTTCTGTGAAAACAGGTCAGGCTCTGATCAGACCACCAATAATCTGCCATGGGATATGCTACTAAACAGTATTTAAAATGTACAGTGGGTACAGCTAGAAATGGAGGCTTTGTCCAAATACAGCAGTCAAACAGGAACTACTTACTATAAATATGCATTTTCCAAAAAACAAATCCAAGAATAAAACCCAAGAAACACACAGCAAATAGAAATTAAAAGAACTTATAAATATAGATATTTTTATTAATGTTTCCTTCTGTGCCTAGAAGTTCTCTCTCTTTTCTTTCTTTCTTCCCCTTAGTGTTGTATCTTCTGTCTCAAACAGGGAGTTAAGGGCATGTACAGTCTATTTAACCTGGAGGGTGTAACAACCTTTAGCCTTTTATTTGTGGCGACCTGGATTCAAATGTATCTTAGGTCACAGGGGAAATAACTTTGTGGGGGTCTATTCTTAGTTCACAGAAGCTGTTTAATGACATTAGAAAACACCGCACAATGTAACACAATGGAGCCCAGTTTGAAATCCCTGCTCAGGAGATGCTCAATACTGGATTACAATAGGACATTGCAGATCAGTACTGCAGCACAGCGCTTGCCCAGACTACAACTGGTTTGCAATTCTGGGTTTAAACCTGCTTTCACTGAAGGCACGGGGAATTTTCAGTCGACTACGATGAGGGCAGCATTAGCCCATCTGATAGCGTTCAGTCTATTCATTTAATAGTCTCATATTTTTAAACAATAAAATAAATGTAATCAGGCCAAGCTAAACAAAAAATCATACTAGGATAGAGCCATTTTTTTTAATGATTTTATTCACGTGTAGGACTCTACAGAGGTGTTCAAAATGAAAGAAAAAGAAATTACAATGCTTTCCTATACGGTAGCAAATTGAAAGTCCCTTTTAAATACCATCTTGCCTGCTTATGTTCAGTCTTTTCAGTAATATAATGCAGATGTATTGGATGATGAGAAGGATGTTTGGTTTGGGGCTGCTACTGATTTTTTTTTTTAAATCAGATCCATGCCAAGCATTGACAAGCTGCATGCCTGAACGACTAATCTCTTCTGAGCTTTTGTTTTACATATTAATGCTGCTAATTTACATGTTATTTTCATTGGATCCTGACCTGGTCTTCTCAGCTTCCACCTGTTCTTAAGCCACGGGACAGTTGGATATAAATTTCATTTGTCGCTGGCTCCGACTGATTGAGCAGTGAAGAAAAAGTTGACAGGTTTGTTCCAGGTATGTAACCAGAGTAGATATAGAAGTGGGGCTTACATACGTACATATATTAATGAACAACAATACCAGGGCAAGATTTACTGTGGCGTACCATCAAGCCCTGAGTTATGATGAGGACTGTGTCAGTTGAGTTATTTTCAACGTTCTTTTGTTTAGGGTCTATAAGGAGTGTGACCTGCAGAGAACAGCTGATAAACACAGGGACAGTGGCTGTGTGGAATCTTCATCACCACCTCTCCTTAAAATATACAGGATTGAAATGGCTCTGACCACTCTATAGTCAGGTTACCAAAGGAATCCAAAATCTAAAGGAAATCTTTTTCATAAAGATAGCAAAAATCTAACAAGAAAAGCTTTTTTTTTTTTTAATAGTACATGTGAAGAAAAAAATGAAAAAATATGTGACTCAATAATTATAACCCTTAGCATTTATACAGAGTTTTTGTCTTTACAAAGCAAACATTAACCAATTACCCAAAGCTAAAACACAAGCTTTAGGGTCATATCCTATGCTAAGCGACTGCAGTGTAAATCTGAACTAACTCCAGAGACTCAAAAGGGATTACTGTGGATTTACAGCTGCATACCTGATAGTGGAGTTTGGCCAGTTGATTCAGTGCAACAAATGCACAAAACTTTCAAGTGAGTGTGTGTAGTGTGTGTGTATGTGCATTAGGTACATGCAGTGTATCATTAGAGTTTGCCACATATGTTTCTTCTTGGGGTCATCATATACCAAGACAATTTTTCCATTGCTGTTTTATTACTGCATTTAGCAGTGAGTAATGCTTTTAGAATTTGTTCATTTCCACAAAAAGTCTTTCTAAATAAACACCGATGGTTTCACCATATCCATTGCATCATCCCTGGCCCCTTCAGCAGATCTTTGGAGCAGCATGTATTTTCTTTTAAGCTCAGAGTTTAGTAGGTCCAGAAAAAGAAGAAAAAAAAAAGACTCTCAGAAAAACAGCTTACTGAACTTCCAAGTTATCTGGTTCAAAAACAAACATGCTTCTATCGCTTTAAATCTGCTTCCTCATAACCACAAACATGTATGTTTTTCATAAAGCTCTGGAAATTGTACTGGACCCCAGGGAAGGAACCAAGTGGAAACCCTGATACCTTGAGACTAGAACTCTACTAGTCCTGAGGTACAATGTGCTGTTTGTAACAATTATAATAATACACCTGTACTACCATTGTCAATGTGGAGTAGCCACATGGGGTCTCATTAGTATTGTGTTAGGACTGCATGGGGAAACGGATAATGGCCCATAATGAAAAATGCCAAATTTTCTATATAATAAAAATGAACTTGATTAATGAAAATCACTTTCAGGGAAAGAGTTACAGCGTTGTTAGAAATAAAAAATGATGTATTAATCCGGCACTCTTACAGATGGTCCCAACCTCCTGACAACTGCTATTCATTTGAGATGCTATTAGCATGCATAATTATGCTAATTAAGTTGTAATTAAGCACCAATTCTTCAGAGGGCTTTTTTTGTCTATCATTTAATACAACTCAGCTTCAAAGAGTGCTTAAAGCTTTACACAGTGTTTCATGCAAAAGGGGTTCCCAAGTTTCTTAGTAAAGATTAGATTTAGCAGCTGAGGCATGGAATAGGGCCTGTAATCTTTGTTTTGGTTAAAAGGGAACCAGTAAATACAAGCAGGGTCTGCCAATTGTTGATAAAATAATTAATACTTTCCACTAAAATAGCACAGTTCATACTGGGACAATTACTGAAAGGAGAAAAATGGTATAATTATCAATGGAGCCAATGCCAGTGGCCTATTAAGCCAGCCACCCCTTAATTTGAAAAGGAGAATTTACTGAGAAGTAGATTCTAGTAAACAATAATAATCGGCCAGATTCTGTTACTCTTAATCATGTTGAATAGCACCTAACTCCAGGAGTCAGCCTATTCACTTCAATCAAACTGCTCGTGGAGTAAGGGGCTACAAAGGGAAAGTTGCACCAGCTTAATTTAAATAGGTTTTTGAACGGGTATAGTAAAACCACTGCCAATGCCTATAGGGTGACCAGACAGCAAACACGAAAAATCGGGACAGGGGGTGTGGGGTAATAGGAGCCTATATAAGAAAAAGACCCCAAAATCGGGACATCTGGTCACCCTAAATGCCTATGTGAACATCCCTATTTCAGTTTAACTTAAACCTGTTCCCAACTGATTTAAAGTAAAGCCATTTTTACACCACATATAGGGGTTTGCATTGGTTTCACTATTCAGTTTAAATTCACAGTTTAGGTTATACTAATGCAACTTTCCTGTCTGGACAAGGTCTCAGTGTTGGTAAGGATGTCAGAATCAGACATAACACTAATAATCCTCATTTGACATTTCCTTTCTCACCTTTTTGACTAGAACATTTACTAAAACTAAAGGAAATCTCTCATAAAAACAAGCAGAAGCCAAACAAAACCTTGGTTCGCAACTGCTGGCATTTCATTTCACTCCCAGGCTCTTTTGGAGCTATGCTGAGGTGCCCTCTGAAAGCTATATTATTAGAATTTCCCTCTTCCCTTCTTTTGGGGAAAATTCTGCAGTTCCTATTTGGGCAGAACACCACAGTCACACCAAGCCAAGGGGAGATTCTATTTCTAACCAATTCAGCTGACAGCTTGTCTTGTGAGCAAAGCTAAAATGGCAAAAAGCTTTTTTTTTAAAAAAAGAAGCTAAGAGCCTGATAAAAAATTAAACTCTGTACTGTACATGCAAATTGACACTACAAATATCCAAACTTGGCCAATTTCCTGGGACCTGAACATTTAGCTGAATTTCCCATGTAAGCAGTCTAGAGACCCTAAGAATTTTGCTTTATTTGAGATGTTTTTACTATCACCCCCAACCCAAATATAAAATACATTGCCAATAAAGTAGATCAACAAGGTGTGATTTTCAGGTCAAACATGAAGTGATTATCTATATATTTATATAAACGGTGTATACAAAATCAAGAACATGTACAGTACAATCAAAAGTCCCCACACTTATCTCCAAATAAACACAACTGGTTGCTGTTAAGGAAATGGCCCAGAAGGGTTATCTGAAATAATATTATGTTACTGACAACTTGGCGTCCTTTTAAAAATATTTTAGTTATTTGTTCTATCATCTGCTGCAATTTCAGATTGGACTTTAGCTTTTCAGTTAATTCAGTTCTCAAACGCTGGAGCGTTCATTTGGCTCAGATTTCGATGAAACCTGCAAAAGCAGAAAAACCTGTTTGCCTTCTGCCAGGATGCTTTTAACCTTCTAGGTTTTGAGGAATAAATTGGCAAATTGGAGGCAGAGTTTTAGCTTTTCCCTTGCAATAAAAAAAAGTTAAAAGTGAGCTGGAGTGTTTTAAACACTATTGAAAACCCCACTGTAGCAAGGCGGAGTGGCCTCCCTCTGACACAGACAGGGAGGAATCACTCCCTGCCCCCTGGTGGGCAGAGCCAAGCCAAGCCAGGCAGCCCCTTATGGTGGAAGCAGAGTGGCAGGGCAGGAAGTCTAAGGCTAGGTCTACACTACAGTGGGGGTCCGACCTAAGATACGCAACTTCAGCTACGTGAATACCGTAGCTGAAGTTGCGTATTTTAGGTCGACTTACCTGGCGGTGAGGACGGGGGAAAGTCGACCGCTGCCGCGCTGCCGTCGACTCCGCTGCCGCCTCTTGCCACGGTGGATTTCCGGAGTCGACGGCAGAGCGATCAGGGATCGATTTTATCGCGTCTTCACTAGACGTGATAAGTCGATCCCAGAAAACCGATTGCCTGCCGCCGGACCCTCCGGTAAGTGTAGACAAGCCCTCTGAGGCATGGCCTCCAACTAAGTTAAGGGGGAGCCAGGGAAGGAGTTGGATGCTGCTGCCTTGTTGCTGGCCATTAACCAAGGACTGAGCTGTACCAACCGCTGCCTCTTGAGGAGCTGCCACCCAGCAAATACCCCGAGCAACGACACCCTATGAACAGGGAGGGATAGGAAATAGCCCAGGGAAACCAGACATTAGTCCGATTGCGTTTGCTGAAGCCATGGTCAGCGTGTTTCGGCAAGATCCGTGCTGACCCAGTGGCGGGATTCCCTGCCACTGTCCGGGCTGGGACCCAGTGGAATAGGGTAGGTCTGGGTCTCCCTACTCCTGCTGCCAACCCTACCCCTGGGGTGGCAGTCTACCCACCTGAGGCCACCTGTCCTCCGTTTGTTTGCTGCCTGCCCCCGCCCAGAGGGCTGGCTACAGACTGTTACTGGTGCTGCTCTCTGTTGATCGTCTCTCAGCTGTTAGGTGGCACAGTGAGGCTGAGTGGCCTCCCTCTGATGCAGACCGGGAGGAACCACTCCAAGACACTACACCTGCACAGACAGATGCCTGGGGAGAGCTAAAATTCCCTTGAAAAGTATGGCCCATGCAATTACGTGGCTTTTCTAGCAGTGCCACAAAGCGTAATCAGGTCAGTTAGCATACACAGTGGTTACAACTACGGAAGCAATGATGGAAAATACATGCCCATTGCAATCATGCACATTTTGCCTGTGAATTTGCACATGCAGGGATCTGAAAATCTGGCCGTGTGTGCTTTAACTTTATCCTAACATTAATATAGATATTTAACATAGCTGGAGAAAAGCCACTCAAAAATGTAAAAAAAATGTGAACACTGGACAGCCTAACCCCATTCATTCAACTATCTGCTAAAACCCCTGGTTAAACAAAAATCACTCGTGTGACATATTCCTGACAGCTGAGTGCAGCATGCATTGCTCTCGTGCTTGTCCACAACTCATTTCCCCGAATTTGCATTAAGAATCTTGCCATGCGTTTAGCTGCTTGCATGTCAGTGCCATCTAAACAGGTGCAGCGGATTCAAGGATTTCCCATACTCCACTGTTTCTTTTTACAAAGCTGACCTTTTCACACAGCACCATCAGAAGCCACTATAGCTTGTCAAGAATTTAGTAGCAAAGGTCACAATCCTGCAAAGTACTGGGTGCCTCCTGAGAGACGCTAAGTGCCATTGACTGGAATCTATGGAGCCCAGGAGTCCACAGGATCAGGTGTCATAAATCTGTGTGATGATCCCAGCTGATTTTCCCTCTTCAGGACTCTTACTGATAGTGGGTAGAATTTTCAAAAGTGCCTAAGTGACTTAAAAGCATAAGTCCAAAATAGTTCAAAGTTGATGATCTTCAGGGCATTCTGCAATAGACATCTGCTGAGGGTTTTTGGAGAGGGCTGAGAGTATTGCTTCCCGCAACAATGAAGGGGTGCTGCTGAGTTTCTATAGGTACCTGCCTAACTGAGGTCCTTCTGAAATGATTACTTGAATGCTGGTGGGATTTCATTGTATGTATGGTATTTTTAAGGATTTGTTAGGGCACCTAGGGCCTTGGATGGGTATCTTGCTATTGTTTTAAATCTAAACTAATTCATTCATTCATTCCCACTGAAAGCCAAAGGGATTTGTGCTCTGAGGTCACTGAGTCACTTTTGAAAAATCCCTCCCAGACAAGGTATCTCGTCTAATCTGACCTAACCAGCACCCCATCACCACAGCGCTTTCATTCTAATACATCTCCTAGAACTGAAAGGCAATTAAACAACCTGAGGGTGGGAAAGGAAAATAACCCCCCTGCCCTTTGCTCCCATCTAGGCTATTGTCACATGTTTGGTCTTTTCAACTTGGTTATTATGTCATTTCGTTCTTTTCCCTGAGGCTCTGTTTCTTATATGTGTTCTTAATCATTGTTCCCATTGTTGATATTATGTGTGGGAGGGTGAAGGGAGAGGAAATAGCATACGTTATGTCCATAAAGCAATCAAAAGTTTTCTAGATTTTTTTGTAAATACCCTCTTTCTCATTCCAGAGCAATGGCATGGACTCTGAGTTACCACCATTACTTGGCTCACTATGGGATCTTAGCAACCATGGCTATTGTATTTGCTGGAGATATCTAGAGAGAGAGGTGGGGGTTCACTCACTTGATCATCCTATTCATTTAGGGTGAAATTCACCACACTACACGTAGAGCCCAAGTAAACCGGCAGTGGGCCAGATCCTTGGCTGGTGTAAATCAGTGTAATTCAGTGGAGCTATGTTGATTTACATCAGCAGAGGATTTGGCCCTTTGTGGACAGAAAGAAGAGGACAATATGCAAGGTGCACTGAGCACTATGGCCCTGACCCTGCAAAGAAAGCACTTAAGCACATGCTTAATTTAAAGCACATATCTGGCCCCAGTAAATTAAAGCATGTGCTTAACTGCTTTGCTGGATCGGGGCCAAAGCATTCAGCTCCTTGCAGGATTAAACACTAACGAAGAGCTGAAGTGGAATACACATCTAGTTCTCAAACTGAAGGCAGCTAAGAGGCTGTCACACAGCTACTATTCTAGTGGAGGGGCTGGAATAACAGCAGTGCTTCCCCTCAGTGCTCCCTGTGCCAGGAGTGCTGGCCAGTGATTCTGAGTAAGCAAGAATGCAGTGACACCTTTCCTGGCCCACTCCCAGCCTCTACCAAATACTCGTCTCCACAGTGGTATATTTGGAGCTGGCATGGAGCTCCCATGCACAGAGGCTAATCAATGCTCTTTCTCTCCCTGCATCCCTGGGAGGCAGTGTGTGTATGTGTGGTAGCCATAAATGCCCAGGAGAAAGTTCACCAATGTGCCGCACTGATTTAAGTGTGCCCCTGCACAGTGTGGAGACCGTGCTGGAGTGGAAAGGGCCATGCCTGGGGCATGGTGGAACAGTGCAGAGTTTACACATATCCTCCCCCTGGTTTAGGTTCCATTAAGGACTCTGCACCAGTGGTGCAACTTAGAGCAGCCTGGTGGTTGCTCCAAGTTACACTGGTACCAGCTCTAAGAATCAGGGAGCCATAACCCCCTCTGATGCCACCCCATCCCCTCCATGGCACCATGGAGAACTCCGGCGCCAGTGAGAATCTAGCCCTTACTTTCTAGGTGATGTGAGTGAAGTAAATAAGATACCATTGTTTCCTGCTCCAGAAGAAGATTCTGATTTTCCTGATTCTTGATACTTTAAATACGAGCAATTAATATTTTTTGTTGGAAAAACTTGACTTAGTCTCCTACATCTCATTTTCAAAAGTGACTTAGGCATTTAGCGCCAGATTTATCAAAGTTATTTAATTGTCTAAAGATGCAGATGAGCACCTAGTAGCATTTTTTAAAAATGCCTTAGCAGGTTAGTTGTCTAATTCCCATTGGTTTCAATGAGAATTAGATACCTAACTCATATGCTTTTGAATATCCCACTAGGTGCTCATATGCATTTTAGGGGCCTGAATGCCTTTGTTAGGAGCCTAAGTCCAACTGACTTTCAATGAGACTTAAACTAGGTAACTTAGGTGATTTTGAAATTTTTGTCCTAAGGGCCTAAGTCCCTTTTGAAAATGGGAATTAGGTGTTTTTGAAAATGTTGTCATTTATTACCCCCTCTCACACACACACACACACACACACACTTGATTACATGACCTTCTATAGGAGTCAGTCAGCTCCTTAAATGGCTCCTTACTGAATCTTCACAGTTGACCTAGAAAACATATCAATGTTGTATGAGGTCCTTTCCACCTTGCAATGGGTCTTTTTCATCTCTAACCCCTATGATTGTGTAAATGTACTATAGGGAACAACCTTGCATTGCCAGGGATACTGGATTATTTAATACGTTTTTTTCCATCTCAAACCACTGTTGATTCTAAATTACTTAGTTGTAAGACATGTTAGCCATCTAAAGCCTTATGTCACCTATGGAAGAATGATTTGCAATGTGAATGAAATCTCTTTGAATGGAATATAATATGAAAGAGACTGTCTGAATCCTTTAACTCAGAATATTCAGATCTCATTTTGTGTGTTACATCAAGTCAGTTGGAAACTTTCAAAATTGCATATAACTGGTCTGGAGCTAAAAATGTGTGTTGCTCTTTCAATACTAATTTTATTAAAGAAGTCAAATTTTTTGAATGTCAACATAAAAAAGAAAAACAAATCTATTTACTTGCTGAAACATTTTGCCTCCCAGCTCCAGCTAGGAACTCTAGACATATGCAAAAATGTTTTCCTTTAAAAAAAAAAAAAAGTATAAGCCCCTTTCCCCAGGTTTTCATACAGACTGAAATTCAGGGGCAATGTTAATATGTGTAATTCAAGCCTGAGAGACAAAGTGAACGAGGTAATATCTTTTATTGGACCAATTTCTGTTGGTGGAAGAGAAACTTTCGAGCTACACAGAGCTCCTCTTCAGGTCATGTTGAGCTTGAAAGTTCATCTCTTTCACCAGCAGAAATTGGTCCAGCAACAGATATTACCTCACCCATCTTGTCTCTCTAATATTCTGGGACCAACACAGCTACAACAACATTGATTCAAGTCTCGACAGAAATACAGATGGGCTCTTATGTTGTCCAAGCCTGTTTGCCCATCACTAGTCTGTTCTTTTGATTTTATTCGTTGTGTCTGACCCCACTATATACTTCCCCTAACAAGAAGAGAGAATCCCCTCCTGACTGCACCTAATAAAAATGAAATATGACTCAATTGAACTTGTTTGAAGAACACACAGAAAACTATCCAGAAAACTAATTTCACATGCAGAAAGGAAACAATGGGAAATAATCCCCCACATTGCGGTGAACATGAGAAGGGTCACAGTATGTTCTACATATGCTTTGACTGTTACAAATTAGGCCTGAATAGAAGTTGTTGTTATGATTAAGGATTTAAACAAACCATAATTGTTAGGCTACCAGGAGTAAACAAGAAAGTGTGGGTGAGAAGCAGTTATTGCCAGGGAATGTTCACAAGTACTCCTCCCACCATGGTCCCCAAGCAGCAATCACCCTGCAGAATCCAGCAGAAATTCAGGATGAAAGTAAAGTGACCATATTTTTAAAATCAAAAACTTTTGCGATGAAATTTATATAAAGACAAAAGTGGCCTCTTAAAAAAAAAAAACCAACAGATGCTGATGTCGCCAGTGCCATCTTCTGATTCACTAGCAAAACACGTGCATTTCTCAAGGTAGAGGACTTGTTCCAGTAGTTTTGTGTCTGATTGAGTGGATCATGAAACACTGAACAAGCGACATTAACATTCATTTTGAGTAAAATAGCAGCTTTCATAGTGTCCCTGTTCATTCAGCTTTTAATTCCAAACACTGTTCATCATGCTAAACACTCATCCACTAGACTGTTTGCTCCTGGTAAACACAGAACAAATATTACTCAGTAGAACAGGGGTCGGCAACGTTTGGCACGTGGCTCGCCAGGGTAAGCACTCTGGCGGGCCGGGCCAGTTTATTTACCTGTTGATGCGGCAGGTTTGACCGATCGCGGCCCCCACTCGCCGCGGTACGCCATCCCTGGCCAATGGGGGCGGCGGGAAGCCGCGGCCAACACATCCCTTGCCCACACCACTTCTCGACGCCCCCATTGGCCCAGGACGGCGAACCGCGGCGAGTGGGGGCCGCGATCGGTCAAACCTGCCGCATCAGCAGGTAAATAAACTGGCCCGGCCTGCTAGGGTGCTTACCCTGGCGAGCCGCGTGCCAAACGTTTCCGACCCCTGGACTAGTGCTTTCTGTCAGCAAGGCCTCGTTACTTCAATAGTCACAGGTTGCCTGAGCAATCCTCAAACAAGATATGTGTTTTGTTTAGAGGTGGTTGGACTAGATGTATCCAGTATCTGATGGTACCAAATGAATTACCTTCAGCAGAACTATAAAATTCCCAGTGTCACTCAGTGAGTTTGGCAGTCAGGGCAGTATTGTTCCAGGGGAACCATAATCAGAGGTGTCACACAGGGAGTTAGTAACTAATAACTAACTGAGACTCAGTAATAATGTTTTCTATATTCCTAGTTACCAGTGTTCGGCTGTGTGATCCTGGAACAAGCACTTAACCTCCCTAGCCTATCCAACTGTCAAATGGTCTAATTATACTTCGCGTGGATAACGTTAAAAAACCCAAACACTTGCATTACCACAATATTAACATATACGGTAACAAATTGTGATCCTTTCCTATACCTAATATAAATAATATTCTAGTGAGGTGTTTATATCCTGGTATGGTTCCTTTTTAAAGTGCCTCCCTTATAGGGGCATTTTGTTGCTTAAATAATTCATGTTTATAAAGTATGTTAAGATCCTCAAAGAAATGGTCCCACATAAATGCAAAGTATTAAATATTTTGTTTTCTTCCCTAGAAGAGCATCCAAAACCTGATAGCACTTTGTTGTTCTTAAGGGTCAGCGGAAAGAAGGAATGCCAGCCCTACCAAGCCTCCAAAACCAAGAGAGCTTCCCAGCCCTATGTTTTATATTCTGCCTTCCTTTGATTAGGCAGATTTTCACACCATAAGTAGGATAAAAAAAAAATCAAGCATTAAATAATGCTATAGAATCTTGACAACAGAAAGGAGTCGATCAAATGAGCCAAGCAGAAATCCCTTAACTGGTAATATGAGCAATGAAAGACCTACCCCTCTAGTCTGACTTAAAATTAACAGATCTGTCAAGTTTAAGAGCCAGCTTTCCTTGGAAAATAAAAGCACCCTTTTCTTAGCCACCCCTTAAAGGAAATTCATGTGGCCAGAATAAAGTTTGCACAGGGTGTTAGTGACAGTTAATGTATAAGCCAACAATGTTTACTCAATATTATATAGGTTTTGCAACACACCATGGGAGTAACTTAGCTTGATATATTAGGTCTGTGCTGAGAAAGTGAGACTGTCACTGAGATCTGTAAAACACAGCAGGTATTTCCCTGATGGAAGAAAGATAAGGTTCTGGTCAGAGCAATAAAATGCAGTCCAACGTGCAGTGCTGCACATATGAGCCACAATCAAGGCTGCTTTCGGATACACATGTACAAAACTTCCACTGACCTCAGAAACAGCTGCACGTATGAACACTTATTTCCTTATCCCACTCCCATCTTTCATGCCTATTCCAAAGCAGTTCCATATGCAAGAAGTGCCCTCCCAAAATCCATGTACCATCTACTCATGCAAATCCCTCCCACAGACTCTTTGCTTCCAAAATGAAAAATTACCGGACCATGACAAGAAAAAGAAGTACAATCAAATAATTTCAAATGACTGCCATGCTCTGGGTCTTGTCTTACACGCTCACCTCTACAGCACAAGCTCTGTAAGGGCAGAAACTGTGGCGATATTTGGGTCGTGCACAGCATCAAACACCATCAATGCTTAACAAATGATAAATAATAGGCCAACCCCTCAGCTGAAGTTAAGGAGTGCTTAGTGCACCTGAGGACAGAGGTCACAAAGGGGGCAAGAGGGGGCAAAGTTGATCTTTTGTCTAAGGGCCACTCCGTGTGGGTCCAGGCCCTCAGAGAATATTAGAGCAACTTAGTGGCTGCTCTATTTTGTTCCAGCTGCTGACTGCAGGGATGCCCTGGTGATTGGTCCCTTTCTGGCTATACCTTCTATGTTAGCAGTCAAGGGTTGGCATGGGGATGGTGGGGCATAGAAACCTCTAGGCTATCCAAGGATTCCTCTCCAGTTTAGTGGCCAGAATTCAAAGTAAAACTCAGAGGGTGTGAGCTCACGTGGAGTGAAAACAAAGAAAATGGCCACTTGAGACCATGTGAATTGAAACTGTCGAGCATTGCACAGTTTCACTGCTATCCCGTTCTGTGCATTTACTGTCCTTACAAATGGAGGACTATCCTCCAAAAAGGCTCTTTTCTACCACCAGAGCAGCACACAGGATCCATAGAACTGTCTTAGGCTACGTCTACATTACACACCACTTGTGGTGGCGCTGTCGGATGCCAGAGCCTTCCCCTGCCGCTGGAGTGGGGAACGGCTCCAGCAGCAGGGAGTTGCCAGAGTCTTTCCCTTTGGCAGGGGGAAGGTTCTAGAAGCGGGAAGCTGCCCAAACCTTTTCCAGCAGTGAGGAAAGGCTCCAGCAGCTGGGAGGTAGCGGGACAATACATGGCTAAAAACAGCAGTGTAGACGGGGAGGAATGGCTCGGGGGGTAGAGAGCCATGTAGGATATGTACTCAAGTACATATCCACAACCTTCAGGCATATCTGAACTCTACTTGCCTAAGCCATGCCCCACTAATCTACACTGCTCCTTAAACCTATGCTGATGGGCTACCCAGAGTACATACTCTACACATCACTGAAAGAAGCATGCAGTGTAGACATAGCCTTAGAAAGGTATCTGGGGATTCCCAGGTATGGGGCTAGCTCTCCTCCACCATCTCTCCTGACACCTCCAGCACAGGGGATGTGAGAGGCATGGGAGGGAGCACAGTCACAGCACACTGTACCAGCAATTACCCCGCCAGTGCAATGACCGGTAGGGACCCATTACAGGCCAGTGTGGATTACAGCACCCTGGAGGCTCCTCTAATTTAGACTTGAGCTTAAACCTGCCCATGTGAGCCCTGAATGATCATGGGAGCATAAAAGTGGCTTAAAGCCCCTTTTGCCCAACTCACCTGCATGGAGCAAAGGTTCTGGCCCAGATAGTAGTTTGGGTTGGAGTATCTCCAGCCTAAAAAGACAGAGGCAGAAGTAACAAAAGCATAAAAAACTATTCAAGGAGCATGGAAAATGCAGTAATTCATCTATAGAATGGGAAGCAGAGATCTGTGTTCTCTACCCTGCTCCGACACAGCCTTCATGAACAACCTCCAAAAAGTCACTTCACTTCTCTGTGCCTCAGTATAGCCTCCTGTAAAATAGGGATAACAATGCTCTCCTAAGCCTCAAAGCATCAATGTGAGGCTGAATCCATTAATGTTTGTCAAGTGCTTTGAGAGCCTTGAGTGGAAGGTGCTATCTAAGGGCAAAGTATTATTACTATTTTAAATTGTAAATAATACTTTGCCACTTGATTTATTATAGAGTGTTCTGACATCTTCCACTCACATGCACCTTTACTGTCAGTGTATAGTATCAGAGGGGTAGCCATGTTAGTCTGGATCTGTAAAAAGCGACAAAGAGTCCTGTGGCACGTTATAGACCAGGGGTCGGCAACGTTTGGCACGTGGCTCGCCAGGGTAAGCACCCTGGCGGGCCGGGCCAGTTTATTTACCTGCTGACTCGGCAGGTTTGGCCGATCGCGGCCCCCACTGGCCGCGGTTCACCGTCCCGGGCCAATGGGGGTGGCGGGAAGTGGCGCGGGCGAGGGATGTGCTGGCCGCGGCATCTCGCCGCCCCCATTGGCCCGGGATGGCCGAACCTGCCGCGTCAGCAGGTAAATAAACTGGCCCGGCCCGCCAGGGTGCTTACCCTGGCAAGCCACGTGCCAAACGTTGCCGACCCCTGTTATAGACTAACAGAGCTTTCGTGGGTGAATACCCACTTCGTCAGATGCATGTAGTGGAAATTTCCAGAGGCAGGTATAAATATGCAGGCAAGAATCAGTCTAGAGATAACAAGGTTAGTTCAATCAGGGAGGATGAGGTGTGAACACCAAGGGAGGAGAAACTGCTTTTGTAGTTGGCTAGCCATTCACAGTCTTTGTTTAATCCTGAGCTGATGGTGTCAAATTTGCAAATGAACTGAAGTTCAGCAGTTTCTCTTTGAAGTCTGGTCCTGAAGTTTTTTTGCTGCAGGATGGCTACCTTTAAATCTGCTATTGTGTGTCCAGGGAGGTTGAAGTGTTCTCCTACAGGTTTTTGTATATTGCCATTCCTAATATCTGTCAGTGTATAGTCACAAATAGAACAAGGGCAGCTAGTCATTCATTTAAAATCCAGACTCTGGACTAATCAGTCATTTATCAATCCTGAAAGCATCAGTGTAGCCAGAAGAAAGAAATCATTACAGACAAACTAATGTGTGTCATGTGGTTATCATCACTGCACAATAATAACAGCAACAGCAACAACAACAACAACACCCTATTTGAAAGGACTTACAAGTCACCGCCGCTTCCGAAGAAGTACATTACACTGTATGCTGTGGACTGACATCTTTCAAATGGCTGGTCTCTCTCCGATCCTGTGATGAGTAAGAACACAATAGAAACCATTTACCTGCCAGCTTGGGTATCTTTAATTGTTACCATGCATCAGATGGCACAAATCCTTACTGGAACACAGGATTGGTGGGTTCCATATCTGACAGATAATGGATGTTTTATTGCTTTCAGAACTGAAGTACTGTATACATTGTACTATAGGACTGGTGTCTTCTTGAGAAAAATGTGTGCACTACAGGTATTCCAACTATCATCCAAATATGTAATTTTCTTTACAATGGCCCTGCTATCTCCAACAAAAAGATGCAATGCTTTGATTGCACGCTTTATTGGAAGCTATCATTAGCATGGTTGTCAGAGCCCCAATTTGACTACAGAGCTCAAAATGTAGATTTGCTGAACAGATAAGTGTTACCAGATTCTTCCACATTTCTATTGTCTGAACTTGGGAAATGCTCTGCAGATAGTCTCGCATATGTACTGATTTTGTTTAAGGTTTACACAGTTGACAAGGCAACATGCCAATCAGTTTGAATAGCTCTTTGCTCCTTTTGCCTGCAGCATTTCAGCCTTCAAATCACCTTTTTAATTCATATCTTCTTCTATATAATTTAAATTCTATCAAACTCCACCCTCCATGAATGTACTCTTTCTGCTTCTTGGTTTGTTTCAGAATAAAGGTTTCAGTTTAATGTGCTGGGCAATAGACTTTTCAGTGTCAATATTAGAGCTGGAGGAAAATGGGAAGAAGGGGGAATTACCATGAAAAAAATCAGTGGAAAAATTTTACTTTGTCAAAAAACACAACCTGAAAATATTTTGGCTGAAAACCAAAAATACTCTGCTTTTGATTTTCCTCAAACAATTTTCATTTTTCAGAGGAAGACAGACATTTTCCACAACATTTTTCATTTAGTCAAAAATCTAATTTTCCATCTAATCAAATAAGTTTCAACAAAAAACTTGTGGCCAGCTGGGGCCAATATACTCATACCGGCAGCACTTACACTCAGACTGATGATTGGGGGTTTGGGTCTCACACAGGGACTTGGACTCTTGCTGACTTTTGACACTATACTTTAGTTCCAGGAATGGAAGACGCTTTAGTACTGTTAGAAGTGCTATCTTATACAGGAGTCAGTATTATTAATTAATAATGTCCTTATTATCCACATCTGTTGGTGGCCGAGGTGGCAATTAAAGATTCCAGAGCATATTTTGGAAAAAGCAGAGGACAGGACAGAACCCTTGGCTCCTATTGAAGTCAATTTTATATTTGAGGGGGCTCAGCACTTCCTAGAAGGAACAGGTCCTACCACATATATTCTAAATGTCTAAGGCTAGGAACTGAGCTATTTGCTGAGTGCATAATATTTTCTATCTCTGTCTGCACAACAGCTGCATTATGGGAGTCTATCTCATTGCTCTGTAAAGCACTTTGGCTTCCTTTGAATATGAAAGTACCGTACAAAACTATGTTCTGTCCTGTTACAGTCATTACAGTGGCAGTCCTTGTCTGATTCATAGATGCCATGTAGTTTGTTAACTGTAAGAGTCAAGTCCTGGCAGCACCATGCTGAAAACATGTGGCATCAGACCTTAACAACATATGAAACAGTTTCTTAACTGCTAGTGACCTGCACTATAGTTTAGAATGCCATTCCAGCCCTGGCTTTAGTCTGAGCAGCTCTCTCTGCCTTTAAATTATCAGCACTATTTTTGAATTTCTTTCTTAAGTATTTATGCACCAATTAATCATCTTAAACCATCAGCACTGTTCAGAGAGGGGATTAACAATGGCTAACACAATACAACTAGTACCAATACCAATAACCTCTGATTAGTTAGTATCATCAGTGGAGAAGGTTTCAGACCTAATGTTTGAGTTAACTAGTGGCTCTTCGGGGAAAAATAAGCCCTTGCCCTACCTAATGGGACTTCAAATTCTGAGCAAACAAATTCAGAGTCCAAAGAGGAGGCAAGGAGTGGACAGTGGTGAACAGATCATTAGACAGAGACTGGAGGCGATAACCTCAAACTGCATTGAGAGACATATTCTGCATTCACAGGGTTCACATTGACAGCCCTATGAAGAGAACTGGTGCAGAGTACATCTACTTTAACAGCAAGCAAGAAAACTTCTT
Source organism: Terrapene triunguis (assembly GCF_002925995.2). NCBI lineage: Eukaryota > Metazoa > Chordata > Testudines > Emydidae > Terrapene > Terrapene triunguis. Next base: position 5,661,311 of record NW_020698242.1, read on the forward strand.
TACTTGTTCTACTGGCATTGGCCAAGTCCTCCTCCCACTCTTGTGCATTGTCTGCTGACTGGGACCTAGTTACTATGCTGAAAGCCATACCGCCTTGTATTTGGATCATATTAGAGCACACAGCAAAGCCAGATGAGGCACAAGCTCAATCAGAACTCATTTGGAGATTTCCTATACACTACCTAGGCACTGGCAGGAAATAGCACTGGTATTTCATTTGGTGTCACTCTTCCTTCTCATTCAGTATCAAACCAGTGCCCCAGCATGGTGTACAGTAGTATTGTGCTGTTAGGGATGCTAACATTTACATGAGGCATAAAAGGATGGTCCTGCCCAATTGTAGTTAATAAAGATCTCAGGGCACTTTCCTAAAATGAGCAGTATTAGCCCTAGTATTATATCCACATTCCAAAGCAATTAATTATATTTTACCTACCTAAAACATGTATCTTTATTTCCTGTTCTTCACTGTTCTGTGATGTTGATGTGCTTTATTAAACAGCTGCTCTGTTCCCTCTGGAATTGGCTGTATGGCAGAAGTGATTCCTGAACTGGTATGTCCCTTATTTACCTCAAAGCATTGTAATGATTAATGAGCTAATGTTTGCAAAGCATTTCGAGATCCTCAAATGAAAGATGTATAATTATTATTATGTTATCATCATTGGTGGTCCAGAAAGATATTAGATCAGATTATCCACCAATAACTCACCCTTTAAAAAAAAAAAGTAAGAGCCAGTTTTGAGTAATGGAAGTATTTTTAAAATATTTTCAATCAGGAAAGTTTTGTACATTCCAAATGGTCAAAGAAATATTATGAGAAGTGGTACATACGGAAAAATTCAGTCCAAAACAGAAGTTTTGACAACCAAAATATAGGAAACCTTCCAAATAGGTTTCTGCCTAGTAAACAGGCATTTTATAAAATGAAAAACTATAGCAAAATAAGATAAGAAGTGACCTGTTTCTGTTTTGGTTTTAGAAAGATTGATCACTTGAGCACATCACCCTTTAAAAAGTGTCTCAAACACGACTGTGATGAGTGTGTATAAAATAGAATAAAATATAGGCCCAGTCCTGAGCCCATTGAAGTCAATGGCAAAATTCCTATTGATTTCAATGGAAGCAGGATCAGACTTATCTGAGTGGAGAGAAATATATTCGTAACAATTTATATATATTACACTGGTTATCTGGGCCCTACTTCAACAAGGTGCTTAAGCACATGCCTAGCTTTAAACATGTGAATAGTTCCATTGAAATCAATGGGACTACTCAGGTGCTTAAAGTTGGGCACATGCCTAAGTACGTTGGTGGATCAGGGCCATAGAGATTAATAAATTGCTATAATCTCTCAGCACAACGATTGTTACTAGTGGGTCATTTTGGTGATTTCTTAAAATTACAGAGAAAATGTAAACCTGCTGATAAATAATTTCTGTTATGTTTTTGTGCCAAGTTTGTGGTTGAAAGTGAAAGGAGCCCCTTTATTAAGCTCTAAACATACCTAATGAACACCAATTCGCACACCCATCAATGGAGCCATTGCTTTTCTATGAGAATTTTGCAGAAAGCCAAGATGCCATTTTTGAATTCAAGGGCTGCCTGTTTAATCACCTGGTTGTTCTCTTTTCTTCTTCTCATCGAATGCGGATATCAAACTTCAGCCGTTATGATCTTCCTTCATGTCAGCACTGTGATCTAACAGAGCGCTAAACCAGATGGAGTCCAGACATTCACTGTTCTACTTCACAACAATTCACATTGCAGATTACAGGGCCCATCCTGCACTCTGCTCCCACTGAAGTCAAAGGGAGTGGAAAGCACTCAGCAGAACATGTCTCTTGAAGGATTGGGCCCGTTCCAGTCTCCTGAAGGATTGGGCCCTTTCATATGAAGGGCTAGTTTGTACAGCCCTCCTGGATGCATACCCAAGGGCATGCTATACAGGGAGCTATCAGAGGGAACAATAACAAGCTTCACTATAAAGACACATGCAAGCCAAATATGAAGGAATTTGGAATTGATCCTAACCAATGGGAAATCTTGGCAAGTGATCGTAACAAGTGGCGCGATCGTCTCAATCAGGGTATCAAAGTCCATGACAGAAGCTGGTTCCTACAGCTTGAAGAGAAAAGAGCCCGTAAGAAGCAAGCAGCTCCCAACCAATATACATACATTTGCAATAACTGCCAAAAATCATGCAAATCTCGGACTATTCAGTCACATGAGACATTGCAAATCATCTATATCATAGGCTGCAATTCCCACTGTGTCTCTCAGATGAAAGGATGCCAACAACAGATGGGTGAGCATTTACTCACCTAAGTAGTCTCACTTTCTTGATGCTGCAGACCATGGCAGGGGTCCAGGATTGACTTTACTAGGTCTACTGATATGACAGAGTGCTCACCAATATGAACTAAAACAGGGGGAAACCTCCAAGGATAAAATGACGGTTGCCAGGGGAGTAACATTTTAATCATCCTTTCTTCACTCTGTGCAAGACAGGTTCCATTGAGCCGGCTCCCGTATTATCTTATCTTATTTATAGAATTCATTTATTCACTGACCTCATAAGCACAATGAACGCATTGTTAAACGGCTTTAAATGGTGGAGATAAGGGGATTATTTTAACACGGTGGTTAATTGTATATCTGATTTCCCTTTAACTTCTTAGAAGCAAACATATATCATCATCTTCAAGAAATGTAATATGGTATCACAGACTTTATTTCTGTGTCTAGTTACAAAGGTTTAGGTTTAATGTACGCCAGCCTTGCCTGGTTTTTTCTATTAAGCAGTTAGTAATTTCACCAATAACATCCTTACCTAAGCTAGAGTCAAACTGGTTGTTATAAGGTGAAAAGCTTTGTATTCTACTGTTGAGCCCTTGAGTGGGCATTCTGGCCGCTCTCTCCTGTGTCATATGTCAGCTTTTGTATTCTTTTCTCAACTTACAGCAATTAACACATGTAAATTCCATTCACATCACTAGAGAGAGTTCTTAAATCCATGAGGGAATAAACAGACCCTTAGCAGCGAAATGCAGGATTTATAGGATTTAGACTATAACAAATTTGTTTAACTTTTGTTTCCCCACAAATTGCAGTCATCCATGCCTAAAAAAGCAGGTATTTTGGTCCTGCACATGTGGCCATTTTAGCTGCTTCGCTGGTTACGGCTCAGGAACCTGCAATCGGATCTGCTACATTGGATCCTTGAACTCTTGCAGAGGCTCACTGATGCCAAGGGGTCTCTGTCTGAGTGTACAGGTCCAGGCTATAAGACCTGACTGCAAAACTGAAGCCGTAGTATTCATTCATTATTTGCATGCGCACATCTGATATTGCATGCATAAATCAGCGTGCACAAATATTTGTCCCCCACCAACTGAAAATTTGGCCAAATTAAGCTGCTCGTGTAAACTTGCATAGCTCTGTTGAACTCTGTTACCTTCAGTGTAGTTATAAACAATTATATATTATTATTTAATGTTTATATTCTAGTAGCTCCTAGATGCCTCAATCAGGTCAAAATATTTCATATACATTTTATTGGAAACAGAAACTGTATTTAACAGGCTCTTTCATTCAATAGTTACAATAAGACAGTCATAAAATTTGAGATTTTACACAACACTGGTACTATTGTGCAATCGTATAGTCATTTTGTGGTCCTAAACTTTTCAAGGACTACATAAATAATAATTTCCCAAACTAACTGTTGCATTTGGGTTTAAAACTGTAATCCTACATACACCGTAACTTTCATGGCAAGCTTCAGCTATCACTTTTTACTTACTTTTATTCGTTTTATGTACTTTTTAATATACTGCCTAAATCATGCCATGGAGGAGTATGCTTGAGAAGGCTGACACTGCAAGGGCAAAGGCCAGTGGAAAAAGGGCATTAAGTTTGATGTCCTTTTGAGAGGACCTGCTTAATTAAAAGATGGCCTTCATTATATGAGGTTGCAAAAAGCATCATTTCAATGGAGCACTTAGGGAAAGTTTCTCTGACTGTGACAGTCCTGCCAAAAACCTAATTAGAGATTCATCTGGACTAATATATCAGTGTTATTGTGTGTCAGGCAGCCCCAATGTATCAAGCCTGAGTGGAGTTTTAATGGTCCAAATCTGTCTGTCTAAACATCGTAAAACAGGAAACAAATCAACAGACCAGAAACGCTAATAAAAGAGAGATATTTATTGTAAAATACCGTTCATTGTATTAGGTCTCTAGAATTAGGGAAACAGAACCAAGTGTGTTAATCAGAGTTGTGACGCCCTGTACAGCGAGATTATTTTACCTCTAATATGAGATTCAACAGTGTTCAGTTCACCCCTTCCAACTAAGGTGATTCAGGAGGTGATCCTCTTGCTGAGTCAATACCCCAGCATGCTGTTAGGAGACAATGGACCGTTAGAGGTGCCAGCCTTCAGAAGAGAGAGAAATCTGGGATATCAGTCTACACTCATTACGGTGCCTGGAGCACATGCCTCAGTCACTGTGCATCTTCTGTGGTAAGCAGCAAATGCTCTGCAGGAACCTTTGTTTCCTTCAGTACGCCTCTTGTGAGATGACACAGGCCAGATTTGGTAGTGGCAAAATCAGTGTCGAAAAAACCAGGTTTTCACCTTCACCAGTTAAACGTAGCCAAATCCTTCAGTTTAATAGTTAAGAGCAGAGCTGAAGAAGATTTCCCTCTTCGTTGGCTGGTATAGATTGCAGGTATGGATGGTTGGGACTTACAAACACACTTTCTGGTGTGGTTGAGATGGTGGCTAAATTTGTAAACAAACGTTCGGCGCCTGCTTTTCTGCCAAGTCTCACCCAACAGTCCATTTTATCCCCCTTATTATAAATTTCTGAAAACAGATGTTTACAATGGAAATACTTGCATTAAGTTCAGCTGCTGCTCTCCTATGCTATTATTATTATTTATTATTATTTGTATGAGGTAGCGTGTAGGAGCCCTAGTTGTGGAGCCAGGACCCCATTGTGCTAGTCACTGAACACCGATCAAAAAGTTGGCCCCGTCCCAAAGAGCTTACAACTCTCGTAGGTACATTGTCACTGAGACAGTGAAAGAGCTGTATTTTAAAGGAACACAATCATTCTTATGCTATAGTTCATATGGAAACAAACCCAAACATTATCTTGCCACCACCTAAAGTTCCAACTAATCAATTTTAAAATGCTTTTCCATTCTTAATTTGTCTGGATCTAAGAAGCTATAATGATTGAGCAGAAAACCTACACACCATATCCCACCTGTATAATGCACCCATCCAACCAGAAAGTGAACATGTTCTTTGATATCTTGGGTGAAATCCTGTCCTACTGCAATGAATGGGAATGTTGCCCCTTGCATTTGTAACTGTCCATCCTATGTCAATCAGACCAAAACCATAGAAACACAAACAAGGCAGAGAAAACCAATAATGTGTTTCACACATCAAGTGCCACTGATAGTTGTAGTTTTCAAACAAAAATCATTCATCCTTCCCAGGGTGTTAACATTTCTTTGTTAGCCTTGTCAAACTGGCATTTTCCAAATGGACAGACAAAGTGGTGCCTGTATTGTCTCACTGTTATCTTGTGCTCCCCCTGTCTGTTTGTTGTACCACCTGTTGTCTCTTGTTTTCTATTTAGATTGTGAGTTCTTCAGGGCAGGGCCTTTCTTTATGTTGTGTTTGTACAGAACCTTGCACAATGGAGCCCTAAATCATGATTAGCATCCCTAAAGATTACATTATAAATAAATTATATCTGTATAAAAGCAAAAAAAAAGTTCTCTACATTTTCTGAGTATGATCTCCAATGACTTCCTCTAAGAAGGTACTAATGGAGTGAATTTTTTCCTATGAAGTTTAGAAGCTGAAAAGTTTTGGCATTAATACAGATGTAGAAGCAGGGAATTGCTCATCTACCCATGAGTCTGATAATTATTTATTGACCTGCCCTTCCAGTAGCCTAACAGAAGATGTATGTTGGGTATGCACCCAAAAATCCCATTGAGTTTGATGGAGTATCAGCTACATAAGGAAAACAGGATCAACTGCCTAGTGCCTAGGGTTTAAGCTGCCCATCACCTGCGCAGTGGTTTACTGAAACAGTCGTAGTGAGGAAGAATTTTGGTTCCTGAAACTAAAACCTGAGTGGGGTTCTGACAATGAAAGAACAGTATTTTAAAGGTTTCAGACTAGCAGCCGTGTTAGTCTGTATCCGCAAAAAGAACAGGAGTACTTGTGGCACCTTAGAGACTAACAAATTTATTTCAGCATAAGCTTTCGTGGGCTACAGCCCTCTTCTTCGGATGCATATATATATATGTTCCATTCTATATGCATCCGAAGAAGTGGGCTGTAGCCCATGAAAGCTTATGCTCTAATACATTTGTTAGTCTCTAAGTTGCCACAAGTACTCCTGCTCTTTTTGAGTATTTTAAAGGAACACATTCATTCTTATGCAATGCTATATCATCAATTTTGCATGAGCATAGCACACCGTGTCAGAAATTATATCAGCTCCAGCTAGAGGGACAATGATACATATGTTAGTACAAAACACACGTTATGTTTTATTTAAAGTATGCCATAAATATTTTTGCCCTGAAGCAGAGTTTAAAATGAGCAGTCTCTGTAAGGTCTCATAACAAAATCTATGTTCAGAAAAAAGGAAGAGGGGACATCTACTCCTAAATGTCTAACTTCATCTTAAAAAAAAAAAAAAGCCAGGATATTCACTGATAAAGATGCACTCTATTCTGAACTCACCAATACTTATGGAAGAACATACAAGGCCACATTTTCTGCCACAGTTTATGTTCTTGCAGGCAACCTTTTGCTCCTGCAGGTAGCTGACTAAGTAGCACATAGCTGAGAAAAGACACTATGTTACAGACTATGAGTGCATGACATTGAACACAATGCAGTGTGGAAGGGAAACTAGTACCCCAGCCTTCAAACAAAGAGGGCATGGTCAGCAGCCCTGTCCCTGCTACAAGTCCCAAGGGCTACCCAGCTGTGTATCCACTCTGCTCTGGTCAGACCCAGTAGTAGTGGACCACAGCAGGTGCAGAGAGTTGTGCAAGTGGCCCAGTAGGAATTGTTTCTACTGAACTGATTTGGAGTATCCATTCTAAAGCTCAAGCAGCTTCGTGTCCTTAATCAGGGCTTGTCTGCATGGCAAGCCAGGGTGTGAATTTACAGCACACCAGCTTGCCACACAGTAATGTCCCATGTGGACACTGCTACAGCACAAAGCCCTGGATGCGTAGCAGTGGGACATTACTGTGTGGCAAGCTGGCGCGGTGTAGATTCACACCTTGCTTGTCATGCAGTAACTTGCCATGTAGACCAGCCCTAAGGGACACACGGCACATTTGGTCCTGAAAGTGTTGTTGATTACAGGACACATCCCTTGTAAAGTGCTTTGAGAGCTACTGATGAAAAGCACTACAGAACAGCTAGGTCTTATCATGATTCAGCACAAATGAATTACATTAAACTTCTGGGAAATTATGTCCACTTACAAGTCAGTCAGTTTGTATAGGTGACTCATTTATTGAGCAAGGTGATGGGGCTTCTTTCTTGAACTCTGATACGAGTTTGAACTCTTCTGTGAACTCACACACAATGAAAAAAAAGCAAGAAAAGCTAAAAATCATTCAGAGCATCCTGCCATTTGTGTTGCTCCCCCTTCTAGCACTAAATCACTCTGGTCATTCTCTCCATTTCTGCAAGAAACAGTATTAAACGGTTCCAGAAGTCTAACCCCAAATCTACTCCTAAATGTAAAACAGCACAGAGTACACAGTCCTTTATGCAATTTCTTGCCACTAAGCAAAATTATATCCAGGTGCAAGACAGGCTTTTACTCCTGCATCCCAGTGTAACACATAGGTTCCTCCCAGTTTGCCATTCATTTTCCAGGTGTTCCACCTGCAGAACTCCCACTGACATCTGGGCCTGATCCAACTTCTACTAACTCAATAGGTGTCTTCCCATTGACCGCAGTGGAGGTTGGTATGGGCCCACAAAGTGGCTGCAGAATCAGTCATTTAGGTAGTAAATCAACTGAATACGATGGATTTCTCCATGAGCTAGCCACCAATAAAATTAAACTATCCAATCAGATAATGATGAAAAAATACAGACAAAAAGTATTGTCTCCCCTTAGTCCATAGTTGTCTTCTCTAGCCACATCCAGACTGAAGGTCTATGCATCATTCATTGCAAGGAATATTCTAGCTTCTGCAGTCCCTTTTTTTTTTTTGTATTATCTGACCTAACAATGCTTTTCTCTTGATGGATCCTACCTGATGAAAATAAATATTCATATCACTCGGAACTGCAGCTCAGCTAGATTTTTTTTTAAACACTTGTAATTGTATATTTGATGTGCAACCTAATTAGACCAGAGCATCTTTAATTAAGTGTGTCAGCCCCAATGGAAGCCACAGAGTTCAACGCTAATAAAGCTGATAAGGTTTGTATTTTTCAGACTTAGTTTATTTAATGCCTCATCCATGTTAAGCCAATCTGTAACATATGGGCAGTTCTCCCACTATGGATTTATCATTTGGGTGTTTCTTTCTGTGAATTGATACAATCAAACTCCTGCCAGTGTTAATTATTTTTCTCCAAGAAGTAAATCCCGAAATTTAGCAAACAAAACATCTGTTATTTACTGCAGATGACAGAGCATAACAAATGCAGTAATTCCAGAAGATTGGGAGAAACCAGAATCATTCTGGATTGTGCAAAAGACCTTTCAGAAACGTTCTAGATGTTTGCCAAAACAGTATGTCATTTTTAGAACTTTTTCCTAAGAGGGCAATCATCAGACATGAAACAAAATCCATTTTTAGAACTAAGCATACTAGTATACAGGCCATTTCAGACTTTAGAAATCTCTTATGTATAACCCATGTTTGCTTAAAAGGAGAGGGCTTGCGGGGGAGATTTTAATTAGCCACTGGAACAGATTATAGAGGGATATAGAATCATAGGGCTAGAAGGGACCACAAGGGTCATCCAGTCTAACCCCCTGCCAGGATGTGGGATTTGTTGTGTCTAAACCATCCAAGACAGATGGTTATCCAGCCTCCTTTTGAAAACCTCCAGCAAAGGAGCTTCCAACACCTCCCGAGGTAGTCTTGTTCCATTGTCCTACTGTTCTTACAGTTAGGAAGTTTTTTCCTGAGATTTAATCTAAATCTGCTGTGCTGTAGTTTGAACCCATTGCCTCTTGTCCTGCCCTCTGTGGCAAAAGAGAGAATCTTTCTCCATCTTTTTTTTGGCCGCCTTTCAAGTACTTGAAGATCACTATTATGTCCCACCTTAATCTCCTTTTTTCCAAACTAAACATACCCAGTTCCTTCAGCCTTTGCTCATATGGCTTGCATTCCATCGCTTTGTTGCTTGCCTCTGGATCCTTTCCAGTTTCTCCACATCCTTTCTATACGTTGGTGACCAAAATTGGACACAGGACACTGAGCCCTAACCAGTGCTGAGCAGAGCAGTACTATCATCTCCTCTGACTTGCATTCTATGCCTCTGTTAATGCAACATACAATTGCAACCTAAAATTGCATTTGCTTTTTTGCAACAGCATCGCAACTCCAAGATCCACCACAACTCCCAGATCCTTTTCAACAGTGCTGCTGCCAAGCCAGTTTTACCCCCCATTCTGTATTTGTGCATTTGTTTTTTCTTCCCTAAGTGTAGCA
>NW_020698242.1:5671449-5685861 GCF_002925995.2 Terrapene triunguis
CCCCCCCCGCGGAATGCCGCGCCGCGCTCCTCCCGCCGCCCCAAGCACGTGCTTGGGTGCCTGGTGCCTGGAGCCGGCCCTGCTTGAGTCCTCCCTCCAATCTGACAACTTTCCATTAATAGTTACTCTCTGCTTGTGATTGTTTAACCAACTACGTATCCACTTAATGGTAGTTCCACCAAGCCTGCGTTTCTCCAGCTTATTTATCAGAATGTCATGTGGGACTGTGTCAAAAAGCCTTGCTGAAGTCCAGATATATTATGTCCACCTCATTTCTCCTATCCACCAAACCAGTTACCCTGTCAAAGAAGGAAATCAAGTTGGTTTGGCATGATTTGTTCTTAGTAAATCCATGCTGGCTGCTAGTTATTACCCCTTCATCCTCCAGGTATTCGCAAATTGAATGTTTTATACATTGCTCTAGCAGTTTCCCAGATATCAAAGTCAGGCTGACTGGTCCCTAGTTCCCACTTTTTAAAGATGGGCACTACTTTAGCCCTTCTCCAGTCTTCCGGGACCTCTCCTGTCATCCATAAGTTTGAAAATAATATATGGCAAATTCTCCATCACTTGGGGTTTTAAAATCAAGACTGGGTCTTTCTAACTATATCCTCTAGTTCAACCACAAGTTATTGGTCATGATGCAGGAATCTTGAGGTGAAATTTTATGGCTCCTGTTATGCAGGAAATCAGAGTAGATGACCATAACCGTCCCTTCTACCTTTAAGGCTATGAAAGGATCTCTCAGCAATGGACCCTTTAGCACTGTAGTTGGTGTTTCTCATCTAGACACTCAAGATCCTGAAATATCTCTCTCTGCCTCACAATGAGAGACAGAGAGAAAGTGTTTGGGTAGCAGTTAGAATACAGGACCAGGAGCCAGGAATTCCTAAATTTGAATCCTGGTTTTGCAGTGACTCATTTTGTGGACTTGGTCAATTTACTGAACATTTCTCTGGCTCAGTAGTGAAGACTAGCTGGTCAATATTTATGCTGCACTTTGACGATGGAAAGTACTAAGCATTGCTATTACTTTCAACCCTAAAAATCCTAAACATCTCCTTCCCTTTTTTTTTTTTTTTCTCCCAGTCTTACCCTCTCAGTTCCAGGCTCGCAATCACTATTCTAAGCCTCTCCTCTTTTTCCATATCTCCTCCTTTTGCAAGCGACTCACCTGCCATCAAACATACCAGAAGCAGCAATCCTGTACCGGCAGGGGGAACGAACCTATCAGGACTTTTCTATTTCTGATTTCTAGGATTCCTTTTTACGCCACTGCCTAATACTAATCTGCTTATTTAAATCCCCCCTCTGAGGACCTACCTCCACTGGGAGGCCTACAAGAAGTGCCTCAACAAAAATACATTTGAACCTGCTCCATCATGATAACCCCATGTGTTTGTATATGCAAAGACTACAATCTTATTGCTCTCCTGCCCCATCCTGATTGTTCCCATAATCCTATTGCCACCATAACCCTGTCCCTTCCTCCACTAATGCTTTGTTGCAGCTGCCCATCTCCTTCATTGCATCATGCCTGCACTGGGATCGTAAGCTCTGTGAGGCAGGGGTCTTGTGTATCATGTGGCACATTGGACACTGCTGGGTGCTGCTGTAATATAATAAATACCATTTATATTGCCCTGCAATGAATTACATAAGTCACTTTATCTGCCTGTTCTCCTAGTCTCATCAAATCATTCTGAATTTCATTGCCCTTCTCCATCCTTACAAAAACCTAATGTAAGCATCAAATGGCTGGTATTGACCTACTGCCTGGCAGCAATTTATTTAGGTTTGCTGTTATTTATGGCTGTGTGTTTTCCCCTTTCACAGTTATGACAGCCTGTCAATAAAATGAGTAGTTCAAAATATATATTCAAAACCAGTGTCCATTTATGTTTTATGGAAACCCCACTGCAACCTCTAACACAGACTTCTGTCATCTGTCTCTGAAAAAATGTATCATTCAGGTATTTAAAATACTATTTGACTTATTCAGCTGCTCCTTTTCCAAAGCACTTTGCCCCTGCTTTCCGTATTTTATTTGCAGAGGTGCAGAAGAGGGAGAAAAGGCAAGTCTTGTTTATGAATCCAACCTTTGAGGCTGATTTTAATCTTAGCATCCTTAAATCACCACTACTGCACTTGCAATGGTTTGTACATCCCAATATCTGAGGCTAGAGTTTAGCCCTCTGGTGGAATTATAAGCAATTTTGAACAATATATAAATTGATGATTCATAAGAGAAACACAACACAGGGGTATAGATGAACACAAGACATTATGAAACCCTGACTAGCATAAACCTGCAGTTGTCTGAACCGTGTTCTCAGGATACCCTCTCAGATGGAAATTGACTCACACAATTTATTTGTTGCAGCTATCTTCATTGTATGAGATATTACTATATCTCTTATTATTTACTTCAGGAGTTCTGACAGGATGCAGCTGACTAAACAAGTGCACTCTTAAGGTTACAAAAAGCAGATTCAAGAGAGCATCATTCCCTTTCTTTAACTTTAGTTTATTTCTATGACTTTTGCAACCTCCCTTTGCAGTTTTACTTTCAACAATCCAAACAAGAAGATACAGTGCAGGAAGGATCTATTTCAGTTTGTTCTACGTTAATCTCTAAAATAGGGATGAGGTTTTATGCACTGATCTTTTAAAAGAGGGATTTTATTAAATATAGTATGCTGGTAAAATAGCCGATTGGCCAACATTTTCAAAATTAGGCCCCAATCCAGCAAAGCATCTAAGCATGGGCTTAACTTTCAGCATGTGAGTAGTCAAACTACTAAATAATAACTTAAGCTTAAGGGCAATATTTTCAGAAGTGACTAGGTGACATAGGGTCCTATGCTCCATTTTCAGTAGTGACACAGGCAATTTGGAGACAAAAGCCCATTGAAAGTTAATGGGAATTAGGCTCCTAAATCACTTAGACACTTGAAAATTTTCCCTAAGTGTCACTGAAACTCAATGAACATCAAATTATGAACATCCCAAAGCTCAAGATTGTTCAGATATTTTGGACCAGACTTTCTTCTGACATTTGTCCTCTTTGTGTCATTCAGGTCTGGAAGGGCCTCAATCCTGCTGTAAATAACCCATGCCGAATTCTCCTAGCATTGAGGAACTCTCTGCTGGAAAATCTTTGTGGAATCTGGGTCTTGTGCCTTTGCTCCTCCCCCTCTTAGCACAGGGGGCATGGCAGAGGCCCATTACACTATGGCAATACACCACTGGCAGCACCATTGGGATTGGCCCAGCCCTGAGAATCAAATGGTCATAACCAGCTTCCTGAGCCCCAACTCCCTCTCCTGTGCCAACCGAAGCCATGGCACAAGAGAAACTCTACCCACAAACTCACTTTGGCTCATTATAGACATAAGGGTCATTGGAAAAATCGGAATGTGGGTCCAGGTTTGAATTTATGCCACAAGAAGCACTGCTGCATATCTGAAATCCATCCTCATCATTGGGTAAAATAAACAGTGAAGGCCTCTTCTAAATATCAAGCCCTGACAATGCTTTGTTGTATTTAAAAAATACTAATTTCATGGTTTGGGTTTATGAAATTGCCTCAGTTTAAAACCCCTAAAAACAGAGAGTCAATATTTATAGCATTCAGAAAGAGGTGGGAGGGGAACAGAACTAAAAAAATAAAATAAAAATACTACAGTGATACCAATTCTCCTGATTTTATCAGGAGTCTCATAATATCCAATTTCCTTCTTAAAGCCACTTGCTTCAGGTGTCATGTTATTATATGAGAATCTAATTTTTCACTTAAAGAAAAAAAATAAGTCTCTAACCCTTATGGGTTGCAGGGGGTTAAAAATGTGAATTCTAAAATGCTCAAAAAATAGAAGGCAAATAAAAAGAACCTAATTTTATTTTATTTTATTTTTTATTCTAATCCACCCTCATGATTTTCTGGAGCATGACTCGTGGTTTTTGAATCCTTAGGAATGGCAACACTGTTTCATATAATCAATTTGCAGTCAAAAACAATTACTTTCCTGTTGTTTGATGCACAAAGCATTATTATTACAGTATTATCTCAAAACTCCAATTTTCCCTTGACATACCCAAAATTATTCCTGCAATGAGCAGGAAAAAAAAAATCAATCAACTGATTAACTTTTAAAATATCTTTCCTCACCATCAAATCAGGAAGCTACTACCCCCAAAATATTATTGTCTTCTATAAATTAAGACATTTCCTTGACCATATAGTTTTTAACCTGGTTGACTGAAATTCATCATAAATTCTAAGAAGATTATAAAATCTAAATGCCATATCCTGGGGTCAAAGTTAAGCATGGATCATTATCTTGAGGTACCATATTAAGCATTCCTTTAATTTCACAGTACTTAAATTAATTGCTGATTAAGAAAAGGAAGAAAGAAAGGAAAATCTAGAGAGCTAATAGAGTATTTTTGGTTTCAACTCTAATGATCACTATTTTACACCACCACTTAAAATTCCTTTTTTTTTAACCTGAGACAACCACTTGAGTAATTCTTGTCTTATTTTGTTCTACAGCTCTCCATTTTCAGAAGTCGCAGCCTTAGTGTATCCAATCAAAAAGTGAATCATCAAACTGCTTGAAAGTTGTTCTTGTGGCATTTCTTTCTCACACAGCATGCAACCACTGAAGGCAGCCCCATTTCTTTTTTCTGATCACAGTAAGGTGACCACATGGAAAGTTGAGAGTTCCCAGATCTGCTTTGCCAGTGTGCACAGGACATTCAGTGTGCTGAGTGGTGCTGCAAGGGCATTACAACTGGTCTCAAGCAGAGACTTCAAATGTCAAGTGTACAGCTAAAGAAGCCAAGACAAACACATGGTCCCGAAATGTACACAAGCACACAGCAGAGTAAAATAATGGGCACTGCCTGTCAAAAGATACTGCAGATTTCAAGCTGTGTACAGACATAGAACAAGATGATAGAAAAATGCAAAACTGTTCTTAGTCTCATCATACGGTTATAAACAGGGATCTAGACAGCTGTTTAACACCATATTGGGCTCTCTACCATACCCTCGCTGTCCAATGTGTGTCTGAGCACTGGAATACAATTTTTGTTGTTGTTTATAAATAAAAGGCTGCTGTTCACCATATGGGCTGAGCCAGAAAAATCCCAAGAAGATTGAAAAAAAGTGTTTTGGACGGCATATAAATAAAAGTCTTTGAGTACTGGAGGTCTCCAGGGCTCAGTCAGATCTCTTCTACTGCTTGATCTTAGAGCAGAAGATTTTTGAGGTTTCATTTCTTGGCACCGTACCATAGTTCAGACCAGACATGCATCACCTCTATCTGCATTACATTCTGATAGTTACGCAGCCATTAATCAAACAAATTAGAACTTGGCTGTTCATCTAAATTGTTCAGTTGTCCAAGAGGGGTCTGTAGTTATTTTTTTAACATTACTCTCGGTGCGTTCTATTAAAGGTTTATTGCGTTTTGATACTGAGAGGATATTGCTTGCCATTGCAAGAATTGCATTAGTTACAAGATAGTGTTCATCTAGCATTAGTGTTTCCATTAGTGTGGACAGTTCAAACTGGGTAAAACGCACATCTCATGCATAATTTAACAGACTTCATATAGTGAGTCAAAAACTGTTGTTATAACAACATAAAAAAAGCAGACTATTTCTTTTGAGACTCATCACTAGGGGATATTAAAAACCAAGGCAATCATTCTGTAGAATTATTAATCATCTTCACATGCAGCCGCAAAGATTAGAATGGAATGCACACAGCCTTTGCATTACCTCCTTTGAGGCTCTGCCCCATTTGTAAAGGACTCCCAGGTCCTGTGAACCAAATGACCTTCCCTTTCCTCCATCAAATTCGCTCTTCCTTTCTCTTCACTCTCCAGCCAGCTACACTGCTTCTTGCACTCTGAACTATTGTCCTATGTATAGGGTTTGGTTGCGTTAGACTGCAAGGTCCTCCGGGCCTGGACTCTGCCTTCCTACATGTTTGTTTGTTTTTTTTTAAACTGAGAATCACATGCATTCTAAAAATCTGGGGAGGGGGGGAACGACACGACAAAAAAACCACCAAGCCGAGTTTGTACCCCAAAAAGGGAGACGTGCCAGAGACTCCATGAAATCCATTAAGGACTTCACTATCACTATTCATTTCACATGGAAGACACTCGGAGACTGCAGTGATGGGGTCAGAATAAAACCCTAAGATACCCCTATGTACATCACTCTGTACATCATCATAATCCTAGCAGGCACTGAATCATAACATTCCGATCTGAATCTGAACCAGCGCAAACTTTGGGGGGATTGGGATCTAGGGGTTTACTTCATGCTCTGCCATCTCAAATCATCTTTACCTGAAGCACATCTTGTATCTCTGTATTATAAAGTGTATACTGTACCTCTATTTGGGATGGCAGCAAGGTCTAATGGATAGGACATGGATCTGCAAGTCCTGTGCTCTTCCTGGCTCTGCCACTTACTTGCAGTGTGCCTCTGTTTCTCCTCCCACCCTTCGTCTGTTTGTCTATTTTGATAGTAAGCGCTCTGTTGCAGACACCATCTCTTGGTAGGTGTTTGTACAGCAGCTAGCACCAGTGCCCCAAGCTCATTCAGGGTCTCTTCTAACTTCTGTAATACTGCTACCACTACCATAAGGCATCCAGTACCTGATTCATATTTTCTCTGTTGTCTCTTCTGGTTTATCGTGGTGTAGTCATAAACTAAGTCAATAATTAGCTCATTGTTTCCAAGAATCTCCAGATTTTTGCAGTGGCTCTTAAATAATACTGGCTTCAATTGCCTGGGAGTTGCAGGAATTGAGTTCTGCCTTTCGCTTGGGATGATTCAGGTAACATGGCTGAATTCTTTAGCTGCTTACATGACCAAGTGGCCAGGGGAGGGGGGAAGTGACCACCATGCACTCCCTCTAACTGCAACTGGGAAACACTCCAACTGCTGAGAGAGGAAGTTAGTGATAGACTATGACAGAAAGGTGCAATTTCACTAATTGTTACTGACTTACTCCATCCATCATACCCCTTGTCCCTTTCAAATATGCTCCATAAATCTCTGTGCCGGTGGTGTGATGCTGCACTGAAGTGACATTACCACAACCCTTCCACCTCATCCTTTCCCACTACCGCACTGGTTTTACCCTCTGCCCTGACTGTCCATTCAAATTGTGTGTTGCTTTAACCTTTAGTACTATACCTCACCATTTAAATCCCAGGAGCTATATATTATCCAACTATATTGCTGATCTTAATGATCATCTGTTTACATTTAGAAGTAGCAGTTTCTAGCGGGTGTAGGATAGTATTGGCAGGCAGGAACTCCTACATTCTAATCCTTGCCTCTGACACTGGCTCTCTGAACCAGTCACTTAACAGCTCTGTGCCTCAGTTTCCCCATTTGCAAAACACTCGCATATAGCAGCTGCATCACAATGGTGCTCCAAGGATTATCTATCTGAACAACTCTGAAGGTATTAAGCACTAGCTATGTCAATTATCATTATGATAGGGTCACCCAAAAGGATCCATAGCACCTTCTAAATTTAACAAGGTGATATACAAATTATACCCCTGCTCAAATGTAGCTACTTCTACTTCAGCCATTTCACAGCATACATAACAGGTGAGAGCACAAAAGTGATGGATTAGCCAGTTGGTGACTGACTGTGGATGGTGTTAAACCTGTGAGTTACTATTAGTAGTAAGTGAGGACACGCTGACCAGGAATTCCATGGGTCAGCTGTAAAAACTGAGCACTCTTGATTACACGGAGAACAAATTCCCTGGGGTGGGGATGCTACATTTATCCACCAGCTAATTCCTGAGTACAAATGGCACAGACCTCACTTTCCCAGGAAACCACCAGAGAGATTGTGCTTGGAGCATGCACAACCTTCGCCAGTGAGATTCCTGCGCTTGGCGGGTGACATTTTGCACGTGCCCTTGATTGAGCTGAGTTCAGCTCAGTCACTGACCTGCCATATGACTTTGGGCAAGCACTCTGTGCCTCAGTTTCCCCAATATAAAATGAGGATGATGACTTACCTTCCTTTGAGTTCTATGGAAGAAAAGCATTACATAGGCGCGAAGTATTATTGAAAGATCAGCGGCATAGATTTAAAAATGAAACACTCACGGACTGTCATTCTTATCTAGAAAGTCAGCACAGTTCAATTTCCAAGTTTAAGCTCTATGATTTAGGATAAAAGCTGGCTGAATACCTGTCCATGATAAAGTCAATGAGAAAATGACAATAGTAACACAGGAAGGAAAATAAGAATAAGAAGATGACAGCAGGGAATGTCACAAACTAAAGGCTATCAAGAGAAAAAAGAAATTGCTGTGATTCATAATCAAGTGCTAAATGGTAATACATAAATCACACAGAATACTCTGTGTGTATTCACCAATGCACTGAATTTTCTGTTAAAAATTAGAAAAGTTGCCTTAGGTGTTATACAGTAAACACAAGCCTCTGTGTGTGGAAGGTTCATACAGGCTAATCTGAGTGATCACTTATGAGATCACTAAAACTCAGTTTTCAATGAATGTGACTTGGGTAATGATTTCTCTCTGGTCTCAAAGTCGACTTTTCAAAACAGCCAGCAGGAACACAAAAACAATAGATCTGATTTGAAGATAGAAAACAAGAATCACTGTTCATGCACTTTTTTTCTGCAGTTTCCCGACTGCCAGACCCATTCACATGAACAATGTTTGAAGCAAGCTACCAGCCCCAGATCAAGTACACTCGATGTCAAAATATGACTCACTCAGGGAGACAAGCAGTGCTTGTCGCTTGAACTCCAGAGTCACAGAGAGGTTTACAAAAGAGAAATTGGAATGGAGGGACATAGGGATGGAGGTATTGGTGGGGGGAGGTATTGTTATGCTGGAAAAACTTCCTCGGATGTAGACAGGTACGGGCAAAAGGCAAATACCGGCTAAAAAGTAAAGGAGAGTATCTCTATCCAGTAACTGCCTTTGGCTAATTTAAGTGCTGCTCCTATTAATAACCAGATTCTGCACCCTTTAATCGCATTCAGAACAGAAGCATTTTACTCTGCAGTTATTCCTGTTGATTTCAGCGGACTTTCTTGTGGAGTAAGCTATTATTCAATGTGAGTCAAGGGTGGTGGAAAATGGCTCAAAGATACAACAAAGTGCTTTATGGGAGCTAGTTCCCCCACGTACTGTGAGCCATCCTTCTCAGTACCCATAGATGATTCTTGCCCCCCTCTCCCGTGTGTCTCACTACAGTAACAACAGGACTGTGGCTCTGACTCAAGAAAGTACTTAATCATGTGCTTAACTTAAGTGCTTTCATGAATAGGGATTTCATCTTGAATTGATGAGGCCCTTGCCCTCAGGAAGTAGCATTGGATGGGGATCCTGCCCTAGAATGGTAGATGTAAAAACAAGAAATTATACAAGCAGTTTGTCTTCTTGATGATTTCTTATGCTCCCTGAAAATAGTGGAAAGCTCATGTTCTCTGTCCCAGACACTCAAGAGCAGGATGCTTTATTGAAGTGTTACAGTGTTTTCCTTCTATGATTTATAACCTTATATACTCCCACATATACTGAAAGACATTCCCCGAGTGCATGGGCAGTCCTCAGTTTAATAAAATGCAGACACTATCTTAGCTAACTGTATTACCTGCACAATCCCTCAATAACAGCAATGGTACAGCTGTCTGAAAATATAAAAGATAAACCTTTTGCAACAACAGGGTCAGATGTCCAGTTCGAACGTATTTGAGCATTAGCAGGATTTTGCAATAGGCTGCCACAGTTTGAGAAACACCAATCAGGCTTTGATTAAAAATCAGCTGTGACCCAAGATTAGCCTGCCAGAGATTAACCAACTAGTAACTGGGGAACTTTAAACTGACTCCTTTTCAGTTGGAACCCACTGATCTGAAAAAATAAGAGCATCTGTTGGGTAAATAATAGGAGAGTGTATACAGATTGAACATAAAGTGTTACAAGTATGAAATCAAGGAATTATATTCAACCATTTGTATTAAAGGAGATTAAATTTGGAAATATCATCAGTGGAGACCTCTGCTTTTTTCATGCCAAAGAAAATCAGCATGAAAAATATGTCCTAGAACTATTACTCATTCATTTTTGTAACTGGGAACTGAAAGAAAAACAAAGAATGTGAAAACCAAAGCATATTTGAGTTACCTGAGCAGTTTGAGGAACAGGTCCTATTCTATAGGACTCAACTAGCATTACAAAAACAACTGAGAGCATATGAAATAACCAGGAACCTAATATCTGTGGGGAGTTAAATGTCCCTTAGTGGGAGGTAGTTAAAAGAAATCATTATCATTAAATGAGGGGCTTCTGTTCTACAGTGTTTGATAATAGGCAAAATTAATGGTTTATTAGAGAATTATTAGAGAATGCATTTTAGAAAGTTTATTCTAAGTTTCTGTCACAAAACAATTTTTTGTTTTGTTTTTTTAAAAGCACAGAAAATGAGCTTGAATTTAAAAGTGAACAGAAACATCTAAGAAACAACTCTGGCCTTGTAAACAGCAGAGCCAGCATTAATGAGCCCATTTCTGATTGCTACCCATCCCCATGCCAGCTTCTAGAAATAGTAATCTATACCGGGGGTGAAAGGAGAAGGATACCATGCATATACGCCATTGGTGGGTCGGGTGTGTGTGTGCAAACATGCTGAACATGCTCCCTAGCTTCTAGGCTCCATAACACACCTCAAGTGTCTTCTGTCAGGGGCATCACAATGAAAGAGTAGGTTTCTACTGCCCAGATTGTCAGATAGAAATTTTGGTAGAGCACTGTGCATGGGTATTGATCTAATTGGCTAGGTACTTACTTACATGGTCCCATCATTGTATTAGCTCAGCACCTTCGAAGTACTTATCCTCACAATACCCCTGTGAAGTAAGGAAACATTATTATCCCTGTTTTAGGGCTGGGGAAATGGGGCACAGAAAGATGAAGTGTTTTGCCCAAGGTCACCCACGAAGCTTGTGATAGAGCCAGGAACAGAACCCAGAGCACCTGACTCTCCAAACTGTGCCTGAACCAGAAGACCACCTTTCCTTTATCGCTCATGGTCCAAACCAGCAAGGTACTGAGCATTGCCTAAGAGTCAGCGAGAGCTGAGGCTGCTCAATGCCTCGCCCATAGATTCATAGATTCTAGGACTGGAAGGGACCTCGAGAGGTCATCAAGTCCAGTCCCCTGCCCGCATGGCAGGACCAAATACGGTCTAGACCATCCCTGATAGACATTTATCTAACCTATTCTTAAATATCTCCAGAGATGGAGATTCCACAGCCTCCCTAGGCAATTTATTCCAGTGTTTAACCACCCTGACAGTTAGGAACTTTTTCCTAATGTCCAACCTAGACCTCCCTTGCTGCAGTTTAAGCCCATTGCTTCTTGTTCTATCCTTAGAGGCTAAGGTGAACAAGTTTTCTCCCTCCTCCTTATGACACCCTTTTAGATACTTGAAAACTGCTATCATGTCCCCTCTCAGTCTTCTCTTTTCCAAACTAAACAAACCCAATTCTTTCAGCCTTCCTTCATAGGTCATGTTCTCAAGACCTTTAATCATTCTTGTTGCTCTTCTCTGACCAATCAGACTATAAGTACCTAAAGTTCATAGCTTGCATTAAGTAAATGTCTATTTAATTTATTATTTTAAGGTATTTGTTTATGTGGTAAAGACACACAGAAATTACCCTTTTCCTTCTCCACTAGACTATAATTATTGAGCTGTAATTTCACATACAGTACAGATAGCCCATGGCAAGGATTTTATTTATAGGCACATATGTCCTCTTTTCTATACTCTGTACCCTGTAAGTAATGCAGCAAAAAACTTGTGTTGCCACATGTACCCAACACTACATTAAAACAACACGAAACAACGTACTGGAGTCACTCCTCAGTGTAGCGGGGTTTACATTCAGAACTAGCATTAGAGTCAATGGATAAATCAAGGTAGTCAATGTTCCCAAGGGTCTGACTCCATGACAAAAGTGGAGAATGTTTAGAATTTAAAATTGCTCCAGCACCTAGGCACCAAAAGGCACATTTCAGCGCTAACTGCATGTTAATTTTCTAATAAAATCCAGTTCACAACCCGTCTGTTAAAAGCCATAAGAGATTATAAACAAGGAGGAGATGTGAAGTGGACTCTGTCTGGGAATCCATCAGTTACGCCAATCAGCTCTGAATACAAGAACTGTTGAGTAAAATCTTAAATTGCTGTTCATTGGCAATGACATTCAAACAGCAGAACAACATGTTTAAAGAAACTGATAACAATTAAATAACGGATCGAGAAAACTCAATTTGGAAAATCTCCAGGCAGTCAGCTCAGTCATCGTTAGCAGTTGCCAGTCTTCTTAATAAACATTAAGGAAAAGATTTAGACACTATCTTTTCCTAACCTGTATTATCTGCCCCCTTTTCGGAAGGGTTGTGTGAAATCCTGGCCCCAGTGAAGTTAATGTCAAACTCCATTGACTTCAATGGGGACAGGATTTCACCTGATAAGTCATCTTGCAGACGTATTAGCCCAGTATGGACAAGGGCAGTTTGAACAATACAGCACAGAATGGGCAAGTTCTAATAATATGCATGTTTCTAGTGATGAGCCTTATTTATTCCACCCCTCAACCTGATCTTGCAGCTTGACTTCAACAAGAGCTCAGCCCCAGGGCCGCTGAGAGGAGGTTCGGGCCCCGGTGAAAAAAATTTTTCAAGCCCCCCAGCAAGGGCGGAGCGGCTAAACAGGACCGACAAGGGGGGGGAGCCGGGGAAGCCGGGCCCTGGCAATTTGTACCAGCTTCTCCTGCCTCTCGTCGGCCCTGCTCAGCCCCACAGCCTTCTGCTCACTTGCACCTATTTCAAACCAGTGTAAATCCACTGACATCAATGGAATGCCTCCTGCATTGCACCAGCATACGCCAGGGGAGAATCTGTCCCAGAAGTTACTCTGCACTTTGCTTGATCAGTCTCTATTACAGGAAAGTAATACACACATGGACAAAGTAATCTGAAACACATTAAGCTGTACAATAGGAAAAAGATTCTGAATGTTCCATTCTTGCATCCACTCCTATGGTTTCACTGGACTTGCGCTAGCCACACGAGGAATTGCACCAGCGATAAATTTGGCCCACCACATATATTCTTGACAGTGAGTAAAACTGCACAAACTCTAGTAAGTTGCACAGGTTTGTCCTAATCTATGTTTTATTCTTTCACATACACCTCTATTTGCGGTGAAAAGAAATAGATATCAGATGTGACAAGTGTATGTTTTTTTCAGATATCCGACTGTTCATTTTGACTTGGAAGGGCTAGAGCACCTTTCAAAAGTTTTAGCCCTCTGTTTCTGAGGAACTTATCCTTGTGGCATGTCTGTCACTTTTCACAGTGCTCCAGCAAGTCTTTGCGATTTTCCCATAATGGCAGTTGTTGACAGGTTGTTAGGGCTGACAGTGAATATGTTTGAAAAACTGTCAAGCTGGTGGAAAAAAAATTAGGAGCGAGAGGGAGCCTCCTTACATTTGTAACAGCATGTTAAACTGTAAATGCATTCTCAAAATGCATAGACTTACTTCCAGTCAAGTTATTTGCCCTACAATGACAGCATATGTGAATATATGATCTTTAAAAATTAATGTCAGATTGTCACTTCAAAGGTCACAGTCACATTACCGTGCAGCTCTATTTATCTGTATAGAATTGATTTTGCCTTTAATGCTCAATAATAGCCATTCCAAGCAAGCAAATTACTTGAAAATATGGCTCTATTGATACAACTAGCCTTTAATTAGTCTAATATTACTACAGTCAGAGGCATAACTGGCCAATAAGAGCCTAAAGCAATGCATGCAGCCTGGCTTCCATCCAAATGTATTTGTTTGCACTGCATGGAGGGGACATAGGAAAAGATTCTCCCAAAGATTCTCTGCACTGAACAGAGGCAAACAGACTATGCAAGCTATGGCCAGCCCTCTCCCCCTCTCTGAAAGCTCTTTAGTTCACTCCATCAAATGCATCTGAATCTTCAGATAGACTATTAAAATTTTCTTCGCTCACAATTACACTAGCTACTTACAAACTGATTAAGTGCCAGATTACATGAATGTTACTCAGACTGAGTAGTTCCTTACTCCACAAGGAGTCCCTTTGAAGTAAGTGGGACTAAACACCAACAAATGCTACCAAACGCAAGTAAGGGATCACAATCTGGCTTCAAGATGTTAGGCCACCTATTCTCCCTGTGCATTGCATTTAGGCCCGTGCAATTTCACTACAGCCAGCACCAGGGCCGGCTCTGGCTTTTTGGCCGCCCCAAGCAAAAAAAAAAAAAAAAAAAACC
>NW_020698242.1:5685961-5739243 GCF_002925995.2 Terrapene triunguis
GGAGACAGGGCCGGCTCCAGGCACCAGCTTAACAAGCAGGTGCTTGGGGCGGCCAAAGGAGAGCGGCGGCACCTGCGGCAATTTGGGGGCGGCAGGTCCCTCACTCCCTCTAGGAGCGAAGGACCTGCCGCTGAACTGCCGCCGCCGATCGCAGCTTTTTTTTTTTTTTTGCGCTTGGGGCGGCAGAAATGCTGTAGCCGGCCCTGGCGGGAGAGAGAGAGAAGGGGGGGCGGCCAGGGCTACAGCGGAGCGCTGCCACGCGGCCCCTTCCACCGCGCTGCACCGCCTGCCGCCTGGGCTCCGCTCCGGTCGGCAGGGAGGGAAGGACGAGGACTGCCCTGCTGGCTGCAGGGTGCTCCCGTCCTCTGTGCCACCGACCCCTACAGGGCGGCCGGAGCGGAACCAAAAAAAAAAAAAAAAGCAGCCGTGGATCGTTCAATCTGCCGCCCCAAGCACCAGCTTGCTTGGCTGGTGCCTGGAGCTGGAGCTGGCCCTGGCCAGCACAATGGCCACAGGGGTTAGCAAGGCATAATCTTTCAAGTTTGGTTTTAGCGTAACCCAATGCATGATGATCCTTAACCAAATTCCCATTTGTGAAGGACAGTTTTTAAGAGACTCCTCTTTTGGCTTGGGTTTCATTTTTAAGGCTTAAAAATGTGTTCTTTCATTCTTTTTATAATGCTGATTTGTTGGGCAGCTCAAAAATAACACTGCTGATACTGACAATCTATCCATCTATGGTATTTCTACAGGGCTTATCTGTGTGGCATAGACTCTAAAAACAGAGGAAGAAATACATTAATGTGCAGATTAACGTAATCATGGGCACAGAACAGGACTACCAACATGTAAATGAGAAAACTGAATGGGAACTTTTCCCAATTAGGTGTTCAGTTAAACAAAAGATATACCTGGAGATTTAGAAGCAGCATCTCCCAATACATGGTAATTACATTTGTAATGGTGTAGAAAATGAGTCTGTATAGGAAAAAATAAGGATGTTTAATTTAAGGAGATAAATTTTTGGAAAATTCTGGGGCAGAGGAGCTGGACTGGATAAATCAAGGAAGCAAATGAACTGCTGAGGGGAAACAGAAAATGAGTTCACACATAAAATCATGTATTTTCTAGGGTTAAGTGCAGCATTGGAAAATAAATATATTGGGAGTGAAGAAAGAAGACAGTATGAGACATGTAAAAGAAAGAGGCACATAAAAGGTGAACAAAAACAATAGATATTGTACAGAGGAAGACTTGAAATATCACAAAATCAGGTAAAAGTATGCAACTAATATGATAATTATGATATGTTGCATGTATGAAAAGAGAGGTCCATGGGATTGAGTGTGGTTTGGGATCCAGGACTTCCTAAATTCAAATCGTACTTTGGCATGTTTGAGAATGCTTAATCCTGCTCTTACAGAAGTTAATGACAAAACTTCCATTTCAACAGGAGCGGGATTAGGCCATTATTCTCTCCCCAGCTCTAACCAGTAAAGTGAGGCTAATAATTGTAGTGACAGGTAATTCTGTCTCACAGGAGCACTGTAAGGATGACCTAGGATATGTACTGTGCTGTGAAATGCTAAATATGATTATGCAAGGATTTCTATCCAAAGATCTCAAAGCACTTTCCAAACATTAATAAATGAAACTTCAGAATATCCTTGGGACCACATATATAAGGAAGGCAGGCAGGATTCAGCCCCTAGCAGAGCAGTGATCATTATTTTACATCTGATAAACTGTGAGCTTAAGTGATTTGCCCATCGTCACTCAGCAAATCATTGGCACCGCGGAAATAGAACTCAGGAGGCCTGAGATTCCCTGACACTCTTGCTGTAGGGTGTGAACCTGTGAGTTATCACAGAATCACAGAATATCAGGGTTGGAAGGGACCTCAGGAGGTCATCTAGTCCAACCCCCTGCTCAAAGCAGGACCAATCCCCAGACAGATTTTTGCCCCAGATCCCTAAATGGCCCCCTCAAGGATTGAACTCACAACCCTGGGTTTAGCAGGCCAATGCTCAAACCACTGAACTAGATTACCTTAAACAGTAGGAAAATAATGCAACACTGCAGTGCTTAGTTAGCATTCTAGAATTACTTCATGTCTTCAGCCTAGCACCATGAATATACTAAAACAGATCCAGGCATCACTGGACACTCCCTTCCCAGCTCAGACGTCAGATGACTGTTTCCTTGTCTTTGCTCTGTTGCTGAACTTTAATGCTTTTACCATTTCCCCTCGCACATACACTGCACTTTGTTATTCCAATGAGGACTTCTATTTTAAATTTCCTGGCTTAAAGTGTCTTAAAACACTATTGTCCCCAATTTTAAAAGTTGAAACACATGTGTGTGTTTCTCTCTCTCTCTTTCCTTTCTTATAGTAGGCCAAATTCTGTTCAGTTACACCCATGCAATCTCAAGTGACTTTTACACGGGTGTAGCTCGGGCAAAAAGTTGGCCAACTGTGTACATATATATTATACATACCGTGTACTATATGTATACCGAATACATAACTATAGATGCAAATATGAAAGAACTGGAACTACTCTGTAATAATTTAATATTGTATTTTCACCAGGCTGCTGGGATGTTTACTGTATGAATATACTGGGCTTGTTTAAAAGCAGAGAAAAACAAGTAGGAAGGGAAGTGAATGGCTTAAGATCAGCAACTTCTGTGCAAACACTTGAGGGCTGTTAAGGGACAATATCCTTACTGGGAAAGGCTGGTGGACACCAGAGATCAAAAAGACTACAGCAATTTGAAAAAAGGTCTCTCTCTCAAAAGACGGAGTGCTGTTCAGGAGTCCCAGAATAAGACACAGGCATCCACTGGAGTGTCTGAAGAAGTTAAGCCTACCTAGTTCACCATCAGTGGATGGTCAGATTTAAGGGAAAACAGACATGTGTAGAGAATTATTTTAAAATCCTGTTTTTCTAAATGTTTTGTTCTTACCACAAAGCTAACAATTCCTTGGTTTAAGAAGAGTTTTTGGTCACTATATTCACCACTTGTCACAGATTCCTGAAGAGAACGGAGCACACCTGAGACACAGGGTGTGGTAGGCTAGGGCCCAGTCTAAGAATAAGAGAACTGTGGAATTCCACCCCAGGCAAGATAGGTAAGGGTACGAGGCCTGACGCCTAAGAGGATGCACTCAGAGACAGTGGACGGAGGTGCAACTAGCCTAGTACCTGTGATACACACATTACAGTATGGGCCAAATTCTCTGCTGGTGTATAAACTGGCACAGCTACATCAGCAGATAATTTACTCTCTCTCTCTCTCTATATATATATATATAGATCCCTAAATTAATATATGGAAAGAGCCATTTTAAGTCACAGGAGCAAATATACACAGTGTGTGCTTGCTCACACCTTTGTTTGCATTCTTATTTTACTACCTTATTTACCTTACCTTATTTCTGTTTTACTCTGTAAAATATTCATATGATCATTTCTATAAGGGATGTTTTAGGGTAACACGGTTTTATTGCACGTGAAATTAAAATACATGTAAATAAGGACCAATTCTCCTTCAAACAATAGTTTCACTGTACAGTGAGAGGCTGAAAACTCTCAGTCTGTTTAGCTTATCCAAAAGAAGATTAAGAGGTGGCTTGCTTCTGAAGATACTCTGCTTTTCCTAGGAGATGCTCAGCAGCTGGCACTGGTGCAGGAAAGAGGAACATCCAAAGAAGATTTCATGAGAGGATAGGGAGGAGAAATATGTTTTTTATTGTAGACACATAAACAAGATGCCAACAGCGGAAGAAAAGTAATACCTTAAAGAGTCAGCAAAGGTAATTTATTGACAGACCACTACAAAACTAAATGAATTCTTTGCCTCGCTTTTCAGCAAAGAGGATAGGGAACACAAGTCAGAATTCATATTAAATTTCCCTGGGGAAGAAAAAGAAATACTGAAGGAAAAGAGGATCATGCTAGATCATGGGGGGAGGGATAGCTCAGTGGTTTGAGCATTAGCCTCCTAAACCCAGGGTATTGAGTTCAATCCTTAAGGAGGCCACCTAGGGATCTGGGGCAAAAATCTGTCTGGGGATTGGTCCTGCTTTAAGCAGGGAGTTGGACTAGATGACCTCCTGAGGTCCCTTCCAACCCTGATATTCTAGGACAGTAATCAAGAAACTGGAATGTCTCAAAACTGATACAATTTCAGGACCAAGCAAATTCCACCCAAGAATTTCTGGAAGAAAGAGTTAATCATTTAGGGAATCCTTTACAAATTGTATTTGAAAGTCATTTAAAAGGGGTGTAATAGGGGGCTAGAGAAAAACTAATGCAACATCTACAATGCATTTGAAACTCAAGACATCTACAGCAGTTCCAGGAAATTACAGACATGCAAACTTGACATACTGTAATAGAGAATACTAGTAAAGTAATCAAAGACAGATTGGGAGAACATCTGAAAGAGTGTGTTTAATTGTCAACTGTCAACATGATGTCACAAAAGGATGATCACACCCGGGAAATATGGTCAAATATTTTAATGTGAAAAAGGCTGGTGCGTGAATCAGATTTACATTGAATTTATGATACATTTAGATCCACACAAAACTGCTAGGCTATAAAGGACCAGATGCTGCTGTAGCTCTGAGCATGGCACTCTACTGAAAGTCAGCAAGAGTTCAGAGTGAAGGAGCGCTGCAGGATCATCAGTACTATGGTACCCAGACGAGGAACCTATGTGGCTATAGATCCATGGCAGATATTGAAGACAAAAGTGAGGGGTAGCAATTTGAGATGAAGGTCCCTCCTCTGCACTCCTTGTACACCCAAACCTCTCGCTAATTTCTAGGTGTGTAGGAGAATGAAAGGTCAGCTCTGAAGTAACCAACCAGTGGAGTGCTATGGGGACCAGTATGAAGATATATGTTGTTAACTGTCATGTTCATTATGACAAAGATAACTTATTAATGTGATGCAAAACTGAGGAGGGGAGTCCAAAATCTATTGGATTTTAGCAGCTGAAAAGATTGAAAGAAAATATTATAAATCTATACAACTGTAGATTGTTTTATTAAATAAAGAGAAAATTAAGAGAGTACCTCATTGAAATACATTACAGTAATGTCAAAAGAAAATATAGAATAGAAGCTACACTGTCACATCTGCACAGTTACATAGCTACATAGAGAAACTAGAAGGAGTTTTTAGAAGTCAAGCATTTGGAGAAAAAATACATTGGAATAAAACTGCTAATTCAAAAGTGGGGACAGATTTGAAAAGGTTTCTCGGCTTCTTTCAATACTATAAACATGGGACAGATTTGAAAAGGTTTCTCGGCTTCTTTCAATACTATAAACATTCAATTTCTAAAATTTGGTGGTGATGAGGAAACACTTAGCTGGCAATTTCATTGGGGGGAGGGTCTAAAAGATAAATAAATACACAGTAGGAGTGGCCTAAATTTGTTGCCATCTATAAATGTTACCTCTGTTACCTAATACAGGTCATTTATATTTATTAGATAATATCTAGTAAATGCTTAGAAGTTCTAATGAATATGTATGGTCAGTATTGACCAAAACGATAAAATGCAAGACTCTATATCTTCTTCTCTGCGGGGGTACTGAGCTAAAGATGAGCAATAAGATTCAGTGTAGGAATGAGCTCTGTGCCTCGCTTTGCTGATACTACTTTGTAAACGTTTATAAACTTATGCTTCCCAATTCCAAATGAAACTAAAATTCTTAGAGGAATCAAAGTTTTATGTTTAAAAAATCTTAAAAACCCAATGTGAAAAATATTTAGAGGCCTTTCCCCATAAAGATATATAATGTCATATGAGGGGTATGGAAAGCAAAGGGCCGATCTGTGGTAAACAGATTTTGAAACTACTCTAAAACAGCATCTCATAACATGTCTTAAGGGCTGATCCAACTCCCAATGAAGTTAATGTGTGACTTTCCATTGAATTTAATGGGAGCTGATCAGACCATCATTGCAAAAGTACAGGTACAAAGTTTATATATAGAAAGACAACTAATTTACCTTGATTTGTCTTTTGTTTTTTTAAACTAATTTAGGGCTCAATCTTCCTCCAACTGAAGTTAATTGGAGTTTTGCAACTGATTTCATAAGCAGCAAGAAGAGGGTACATATTTTCTGTTATTAAAAATAGAAATAACTTAGCTATGCTGGTTCCTAAATAAAATTAAAGCTCTTCATCCCAAATTTCTGCTGTAAATACAGTATATTCTCACTGTGACTTTTCTTTGACATATGGGGGCTGTTCTCAACCCCAAAAGGTCTGTTATAAATTCATTTTGATAAAATCTAAACTTTGCAACCCAAGAAATGTCTCAGATATCAAGAAAAAAAATCCACAAACCACCACCTCCTGCACTCTTTACTTCCATAGGAGTTCTGCCAGAATAAGGAACTTTGCCAGAATCAAGACCATGAAAAACTTAGTAGTTATCCAATATTTTCTCACATACAAGATGTAAATAAAATGCATTTTGGATAATGTATATTTAAAAAGATAATGAATGCAATGACAAAGGACAGTAAATAAAAACAGTCACCGATTTATAAGAGATTTCTATCTTTGCAATAAGATTACATTGGAACAGGCTTCAATATTTTAAAATGTATGTATGTTCTTTATTTTCCCCCAGTACTTTAATTTTTAGAAAGTATATCATGAAACTACAAACTCTGATACCTTCATAATGGGAAAAAAGTCTGAATTCTATCTGTGTTAATCCAGAATAACTCCATTTAAATTCTTGGAGTTATCCAGCACAAATAGAAGCAACATTTGGCTCTAATAATATAAATACTGTACTATGAAGTAGTAAAGAAAAACTCCAAATGCAAAAGTGGTGCATGCACCTTCCACATTTGCTCTTTGCTCTTTTTGCAATGCCTGTCATTGTTGCCATTACTAACAGAGTCTGTGTTCCATAAAGGACCACTGAGGTCCCTAATTCTGGTAACATAATACAATAACATTACAAAAAATCTAATAATTATTTGCATAAAATAAGCATTTTTTGCCATTCACCACCATTAACAAGCAACTTGTGATCTAACAAATGTTACAATCAGTTTCATTTAATTAAAATAATAAATATTATACAGTAATGCAGATTGACATTTATATATTCATTTACGTGAAGCTGGATTTATGGTCAATGCTTTATTTGATGGAGGCCACAAATAATGGCTATTAAACTGCCACAGGATGGACACAAGATCATATTAATGAAATTAGACAAGGCAGGGCACTGATATATGGAGCCCTCCTGCTAGAAAATAAAGTAACTCATGTCCAAAGCAGATGTTTTCTTTGGCGGCAGTTAACTTTGCTAAATTTTTACTAGGCAGTTTAACTTAAAATATGTTAAGGTGTAAGGGAACAGACTCCCTATGACAGTGCCCTTCGAGATGTATTACAAGTAAATGAATGCACCACATTCGTTCTCTTTTTCTGATCTCAAACAAATCCATGCAAAATGAATTCCTAAGTATAAGATATGTCTATTATATCAATTGTAGTCAAGTTAGAATTAAGGAGTCTGAAAAAAAGCATGCGGGTGGGTGGGAGAAATTACTCATTTTTCTAATTTGTTAACTAATATATGTCTATCCAGGTAATGAAATTAACTATAGATCCCTCCCATTTTTAGGAGTATATTACAATTTTTGGAATAGGGGTGGGAGGTTATTCTAGTGCAAATAAAAGTGACCACAGGATAAAGGTATTTCTACAGGGAAAAGTCTCTTCTTACCTCCACAATTTGCTCTCCTATCAGACCGTCTGCCCCATACTATAACATGATGAACTGTGTGATAATTCATTGCTCCTCACTCCAAAGCTTTTTATTAAATATAATACTGCAGTTTCCATCCTTACAGTGCATTCATAACAAATCAGGCTAGTCTGTGGCTCTGTTGCAGTGAATAAATAATCCCAAGTAGCAGAACATGGTGAAAAATGAAATCAAACTTGCCTTGTGGGCAAATTATCTAACTGGATGCTGTGTGTGAAGTTCAAATAAACATTCAGTAAAATGGAATAGCATCTCAAAGTTTGATATTTATCTTTGTGGATTTATTTACACCTCAGGATCTTTCATGCCAGACGGGCTCAGGGGGAAAAAATAATTTGGATTATGGCCATTTGGGCAGGTAATACCTAGCTCAAAAAAGAGCTGAAAACATGGGACTGGTATGTGAAGGTTAATGACTTAACACAGAGCTCTCAGACTGGATAGATGGCTTACAAAGTGATGGGACATTTTAACTATGGAAAAAATGAGCATTCTAAAGAGCAATTCATAAGACAGATTTGGATACATAGCTCAATTTGTTTACTTATGTTGAAGCTTGAACATAAAACCTCAGGCCAGATGCTCAGATAGTATAAAACAACATAGCTCCACTAACACCCATGGAGCTATGCCAATTTACACCAGCTGAGAATCTGGTCCTGAATCTGGAGTGGACCACAGCATTGTAAGACAGTCAACTCCCATCTCAGCTCCTTCAGGTCTATCTGAAAATGGTACAAACATGAATATTTTTTGTCCCTTTGAAAGTCTTTGGACAATTGATCCAAAATATCTTGGAGCTTTTTGATCCATTCAGCATGGGAAGTGTTCGTGTTTCTGGAGAATTATTTGTAATATAGGAAAGACCAGTCTGCTGAGGATGTCTATGGAAAAGGTGCGAATGAGAGCCCTCAGTCACTTCTGCTCCTATAGCATGAAAACATGTAGCCATGAACAAAACTAAAGATGGGTCAAATTGTGACTTTTAGCCTTTGTCTGAAGTAGCCACCTCTCGGCAAGGCACAATCTTTCCCCAACTATCGCAGTGTGCAGTGGGCTAGGTAGGCTGCACTATTCCTTTGGTCCAGTGCAGTTTGCTCTACCTCAGCAGTTCTCAAACTTTAGCAAACGGAGGACCCTCATTTTGATTTAAAATTTTTTGCAGACTCCCAAGCCTCCAGCTCAGCCCCAGGCCCCACCCCCAAGCCACCGCTTCCCCCAAAGCCCCACCCCACCTCTTCCCGCCCCCTCCTCCCAGCACACCCCATCCCCACGCCTCCCGCTCCCTCCCAGCACCTCCTGCTTGCCACTGAACATTTCCCGGCATGCAGGAAGTGCTGGGAGGGAGGGGGAGGAGTTGAAGGAGGGAGGAGGAGGAGTTGATCAGCGGGCCCTGCAGACCCCTGGAATACCCTCATGGACCCCCCCAGGGGTCCGCAGGCCCCAGCTTGAGAAACGCTGCTCTCCCTGATACAGCCAGTCTGCTCTACAGGCTGGTGTGGAGCTAGGTGGGACTATGGCCCTGCTCCTCCTCAGAGTGCATCTATGCAGCAATCCCCAAGCTCCTTCAAGCACAAGGATTACAACTTAGACCGGTCCTTGATCGACCTAGGCAAGGGTATGAAGGTACCTCGTTCACTCTGCAATCTCAAGCCTGCAAACCTACTTAGGAGACTATAGCAACCAGGCCTGTGGTATTTAGACAGGTGCATAAACCCCCCCAGAAATTTCTAACCTCATCCTGAGGATTCCTCCTTCCAATACTGCATAATGTAGACGTGTGCATTTCAGAAAGGTAGTTTCCCTCTCTTCTGTGACATAGAAACAATGCCTCAAATCAAAGACCTAACTCCTCTTCCTTGCTGACATACCCTTTCCCTTCCTGTAGGTGGCCAGGCTGCATTTCCAAATGTGAAGCTAATAAATGATGCTTATAGAACTATATGTTCAAGATAGGCCACACTATGCACAAACATCACAAAGGATTGTGAACAGGGCCGGCTCCAGGCACTAGCATAGCAAGCAGGTGCTTGGGATGGCCAACGTGGAAGGGGCAGCATGTCCGGATTTTCGGCGGCAATTTGGCGATGGGTCCCTCAGTCTCTCTCGGAGTGAAGGACCTGCCACCGAAGTGCTGCCAGTCGCAGCTTCTTCTTTTTTTCCGCCGCTTGGGGCGGCAAAAACGCTGGAGCCAGCCATGATTGTGAAGGTTCATTCAAGGACAACGACAGAGACTAGAGACCTCTGCAATCAGAGGAGAAGATCTTACCCCTAACTGAGAAAGGGGAAGAGGAAAGTCATTGTGCATCAGGTAGCTTCATCTTCCCCAGAGACCCTAACAATGACTACACTGTCCTACTCTTACAGTGGGTGCAGCATATATTTCCACCAAAGCTGGGCCAGTCCTGCTAATAGCTCTGTGTGAGAGGTTTGGGCTATAGCTCCCTCCAGGGGTAGGGAGGTCTAAAACTACCAACAGCACAAGACAAGTTCTCTCTGCATTCAAGGGAACGTCAATGGCCCTTACAGAACGGGCAGGGAGACTCCTTGAACCGCCTTCCCTCTGGTGTATGTGTACTGGGGCTGGATACAGTTTTGCTCAGGATGTTTAACAGCAGTGATATATTTTCAATACCTTACACTAAAGCGCTGTGCAGATTTATTGCTATTGTTAGAAAACGGCACCAGAATGGTTCCTGACTAGTCAAGAAAGAATGCCGCTTTCATTTTTTTTAAAAATCTAACTAAAATGATATTTAAATCTATTTTAAAATGTGTATTAAGTCAAGAGTCAGATTTTGATCACTGGTGAATATCCAGTGCAGCTGCATGGGAATGATGGAGTTCCATTACTGGATATTCACTTGTGCAACTGAGATAACAGTCTAGCTCCAAGCATCCGAATGATGACATTCAGTAAAATGAGTGTATTCATAGGCAGAATTATGCAAACAACAAATCCTTATTTGGGATACTCACTCCTTTTGGAGGGCATGCACCTTCTTCCCCACTCATATGATCAGTGTCTTCTAAGGACATGCCACAGATCTCTTCCACTTATGCCTACGCTGCACTGTTGAAGTGAATGCATGTCACTGCTAAACATTTCTCTATTCGTTACATTACATTAAAAATCTAAGATTTACTCAGGGCAAATATGAAAGCAGAAGAGGCCGCAAGTGAACATCCTAAGGCAATATCAGGGCAGCTAGAAAACCACGTAAAAGCCCAGTCCTACAGTCCTCACTGAAACAAAACCCTCAAAGACTAAAGGACTGAGCCCTTTCATTTTGGTCAGCTTCCCTTTCTTATCCCTAGGACAAGATAACCAGACCAGATAACTCTCTGTTGCCTCTTTTACAATTAAAGGAGTCTACTCCCTTGATGCTTGGAACACCCAATATCATTTTATCATTAACGGAAGGTGATGCATAAGCATCAAAAGCAGAGCAGGCCCCGCATACTGCATCCTTATTTCATCTCCTCTCCATAACTCTGATTTCATTAAAAATCCAGTTTACCAAATGTATTAAAAAAAAGAGCCATAACAGACAAAAAACGCAAAACTAATCTTCTCTTGCAATTCTGTGGTCCTTACAGGCCATTCTGCTCAAATAAATCCTAGAGGAAAGAGACATGCAACATTTTAAAATGTTTTTTATCAACTCATGCATATCAGCCACTGAAAATGTAAAGTTTCAGAATGCTGAGCACTCCGCCCCAATGAGAACCTTTGCAAGTACATTTGAAAATCAGCCTCCAACCTGGGATGCGTGTGTGCACATAAACCCTGTACCTATACACTATGCCAAGGATCAAATCCTGATCCCAATCAAGCCCACATGAGTTTGGCCACTGACGCAGGCCTTGGCCTGGAGTGTTTTAGCCTCCGAAGTACTATTACTGAATTAGGCTACAGAAAAGACATGATGTTCCTTTAAACAAATTGTAGGTTTGCTTCTACAAGCTACACCATGTTCCACTTCTCTCATTTACCATGCAAGAGTTAGGGCAACATTTCTCCTGTCAGACTGCTCAGCATAAATAATAGATATGTCATTTTTTTAACTGTCAACAACATATCTGTAAGTGGTGTACTTGGTGCTTTTAAATATCTATAGCAAACCTTTTATTTGGCATTATACGTAGGTAAAACTATCCAACTAGACTGGAAATGATTACAGAGGAGAGATGCATATGCTAAACCATGGAAAAAGAGTCTCTCTCACACATTGTTATCCTTATTAAATATTTAACTATCCCCACTCCATCGTCCTCTGTTCCACCAATGCTATCTTCAAAGAAGTGCCAAGAAGGTATTTAAAAACAAATTAGATTGGCTCTGTATAATAATATTCATATAATAATGTTTGTGTTTATTTACCAAGGGCCAGATTCTCAGCTGGTGCAAACGAGCGTAACTCCACTGAAGTCAATAGAGCCTGGCCGATTCACACAAGCTGTGATTAGGCCCCAATGCTGTCATCGAGAAACACATCTGTTTACAGTACAAATTCTTTTCTGAAATAAGTATTAAAACAGAGAGTGGCAGACACAAAGGGTAAGGGACTACAACAGAGATGAGGCTGTATTGGTTGGGTTATGTACGTCAGTGCATATACTGAGCTAGATCCTCAGCTGGTATAAATGGTCACAGTGTCCTTGAAGATCAGCTGAGAATCTGTCCCATTATTTTTTATTAAAGTGATATTAATTAATTTCTTTTTAATCAATGCATCCCACTTGAGCAATCTTTCCTCCAACAGTTCAGTTATTCCTCTAATACCAGCAATAAGCCACTCAATTTCTCTTTGTTTGTGCTTGGGCAGAAGTGTCCTTTTCATATGATTCTTAACATTTTTGAGCTTCCATTACAGTTCATTCCAGTATTTATCTGCCATTTGGAGGAATAAAATATTTCTGCTCTTCCTTATGTGTGGGTACTTCACAGTGGAAATCTTCCAACACTTTTTAAAAATTAAAAAAAAACTTTTTCTAATAACGCCCAGTGTTTATATGTAGCTGTATGAGCATTCACTTATTAATCTCTCTACACCTCTCATGAGATATAGATCAGTAACAATTCCCATTTTGCAGATGGCAAAACTGTAGCACATGAAAGATTTGAAAGATTATGTGATTTGTACGTGGCCACACAGCAGTCAGTGGCAAAGGTTGAATTACAACTCAGAGGTTCCTAGGTCCCAGTCTCATATTAACATGATAGCAAACACTCTGCAATCACTTGTGCATTAGCAGGCAGAGACTTATACCCAAACCTCTGAAAAAAATGCATTCATTGTACAACATCCACTCTACCATCCATCTAGCATTTCTGGGTTCTTTTGCCCAACATTTCCCACTGTGCTTTCACCAGAGATACCAGTGTTGAAAGCACTAATACACACAGTGCCTTGACATCTGCCAGCATTTTAAGCACTATGTTGGAGCAGAGTTAGATGACAGTGTTTAAAACACCAGCAACCCACTTGGAGCCCTCCCTACATTAAAGTGCCCATTTTTGCTACTTCTGGTGGAAATGAATGGTTGGAAGCCACAGGGAAATTTAGGGCAAAAAAAGCACAGCACAGACAACCCCCTTGGGCTGAGGAGAGCATTACCGTAACTTGTCAGGCCATTAAAAAAAAATGGTCATTCTCACTTTAAATAAATGAACAAATTAACAGAATACACCATGTTCAGCTACATGATAAGAAGCATTAATGAGATCCAGGAATTGCTTGCAGTTTGACTTCTCCCTCTCTTTAAATAAAGATGGGCTAGTGGAAATGTTATACAACAATGCCATCGCCATAAGTGTAGCTCCATCTCCTGTCACTCCTGCAGATGAGTTACAAATCTACAAGAACTTGTTTGCTCCATGCTTCCAGCCACTGCTAAACTTAAATTAGTAACTATGTGGGCCTCTTCCAAGGCATATCAGAGACCAGCTGTGCAAGGACCTGTCACCTTCTTGTCAGTGAAAGTTTTCTGTCCAAAGAACTTTCGTCATCCCTCGGTCCTCAAGTAGCTGGATGTCACTTGAAGAGACAGCTGAAGTCACTTGCAATGAATGGTCTCAAATCAGAGCTCACTGCCCTTGTCACAGAAAGTCTCACCCCGCAGCTAAAACTGTCACTGATCATGTTTAGATATGTACGCTGAGGTATCAGATTAGAAGAGAGTATGCACGAGATGGAAGTTTAAAAGAGGCCAAGTTGCAAGGAAAATCTTAATAGGGAGAATTGAGGGCTTGAAGGGTTAGCCCTTTTCCAAACCCAATTTATACTTCCCATCAAATCCAATAAAAATATCTAGCTTCTAAAAACGGCATCTTTCCAACCAACATGTTTGAGAAGGAGCTAAAACTTCAAGTGCTACGTCCAGAAAGCACATAGATTGCAAGGATATTGTGGCATTTCTGCAGCATAAGTTACTTCATTAAGAGAAAAATCCCCAAAAGGCATATTCCAACCTCAAGATGGTGGATATATGTGCTGTAGCTTAAAAAAAAAAAGAGAGAGAGAGAGAAAATTATATTTGGTACATTTTTGGAACTACAACATTTGCAAAGTGTTTCTGAATCTCCTCTTCACTCTAATTTGCTTATGTCCGAGTAGTGTAGTCTAGTGGTTATGGCAGGAGAGTCAGGGCTTCATGGTTCTACGCCCCGCTCAGCTACTGACATGCAGTATGACCACAGACAAATCACTTAACCTCCATGGAACTCAGTTTACCCATTGGTAAATTGAACAGTGTACGGTTGCCAGAGGGCACTGAAGGAAACTTGTTGCTGAAACTTCACCTTCCCATGTCAAGATAACAGAGTGAAGCTTGACAGGGAAGCTAGCAGAAAGACGAGGGAGTAGGGACTGTCTAGGAAACAGTAATTATGCTGCCACATAATTCATTTTAAGAGACGATTGAAGCAATATGGCAGAAAAGCCAGGTGGAATGGAATGTTCTGTGGATTCCTTAATAACACAGTGCAGCCGGGGGCACCTCTCATTCTCAGACTGAGGCAAAGGGCAGTAAAATGGCTGCAGGACCAACAGCTGTATTTATAATCTTGCTGCTGCCAAATGGCAGGACTCCCCCTGAATACATTTCCAAAAGAGGGCATTTGTTTGTTTGTCTGTTTGACCATGACAGCCAACAAAGGATATGGCAAATTGGCCAGTCAGCTGCTCCCAAACTTATTGGGAAGAGGAGTATTGCATGCTATTCCAACCTCCCAACCACCCCAATCCTCAGAAGACACTACCAAGTACAAGGGGTGCTGGAGTGGGTCCTGTGGTTGGAGGGAGGGGAAAGGAAGGATCCCAAGGGCTGTTGTGGGATGGAGAGTCCCAGGCCCAGTCCCTGCCAGTCCAATTCTTCTTTGAGATTTATATAGTCCTTAAAGAGTTTAGCCCTAGTCTGCATGTTCAGCCTTGGAAGCAGACATTCTCCTCAATAAGGACTATGGCTAGGCCACGTATCACAGCTAAGCCATTCTCATATTATCCAAGTGGGGAAAGGGGGAAGTGAAATAATTTGTTCCAATTATTTAGTTTAAAAATGAGAAAACTCTTTTGTTTCCACCTTCAAAACATGGCCAAAAGAGTTTTTCCCCCAAATGTGACATGCACACAAACATTCTCCTTGGACAAGAAACCAAATGCAGACTATTATAACTCAAAAATTGATTTTAAGGTTTTCCCATAAAGTTATGAGTACGTGAAAATGTATTTATTCTGTAAGCTCCACCTCTAACGTTTGCTCTAACCAGCTAATCCCTATAATAGAGAATTTACACTTGGGACCAGCAGGAAGCTACCATAGTACACTTTGCATTTAATGGGTCAGAAGAGTGAATAACTACATTCCCAATGGAGCTGTTAGCTGCTCAGCCCTTCTGGAAAAATCAGGCTACTTCTTTAGGAGCCTAAACGTGGGCTAGGGAGTCTACTTCAGGCTCCTATTTTTAAAAATCTTAGTCTTCATATTATGGTGAACATCTTTTTTTCTTCTCCATAACAAAACATTTTGGGCTCAGAAGTTTACTGGAAACATAGCTGACATCCAAACAGAGCTGACAAAAGAAACAGAGCTGACAGATCAGTTTCAATATCAGCACAGTACGGCATGAATATTTTACTCTTCCCAGGCCAAAAAACTACTTCATTAGTTGAGTACAGCAAATCTGCGAAGATGGGACAACAAAATGCTTGGAAAAAAATGGATCCTAGACACAGGATTTAAAAATATATGTATTTGTTTTCCAGTAGACACATATCAGTATGAGCAGAACAGAACAAGACAACAACTCCATAGACAACAGGCACTCTGCCTTAAAGGTCTCCACAAAGAGAGATTAAGGGAACACAATAGACCTTGTCTGTGTTCATTAAAAGTTTTCTGTGGGAAAAATTCAGATTTTTGACAAAAACAAAAAACTAAAAATTCTAATTTTGGGTTTTTGACAAGATGAATATTTCCATAATTTTCAGCACACAAAAATTCATTTGACATGCACACACAAATTCTCCTTGAAGGAGAAACAAAATACATAATATTATTACCCAAAAACTGATCC
Organism: Terrapene triunguis; assembly: GCF_002925995.2. Classification (NCBI taxonomy): domain Eukaryota; kingdom Metazoa; phylum Chordata; order Testudines; family Emydidae; genus Terrapene; species Terrapene triunguis. Next base: position 5,702,362 of record NW_020698242.1, read on the forward strand.
ATGGAAGTCACTCTGCTAAAGCACCATGTGCTTGATCCAAAGCCCATTGAAATAAATGTGGCATTTTACATTGACTGTTAACTATACTGGAGACATGCTCTTTGCATGCTGAAAGGTCATTCTGCCCAAGTTTCACATATAAACTGTCTGCACTAGAATGGACTTCATACATTTTGGAGAGACAAGGTGGGTAAAGTAATATCTTTTATTGGTCCAACTTCTGTTGGAGAGCAGAGCTCTGTGTGGCTCGAAAGCTTCTCTCTCGCCAACAGACGTTGGTCCAATAAAAGATATTACCTCACCTACCTTGTCTCTCTAATATCCTGGGACCAACACGGCTACAACTACTCTGCATTCATACATTTTGGTCATGCAAGCATCTATTCAAAAGGACTTTTTACTGCCAGTTCTGCAGTCCTTCGACATGCAGCTCTAACAATTTCAATGGTGATCAGGACAGTTGTTAACACTGAATGGCTGAGGCACTGGCAAAATCAAGGAGACGCAGTATTTATGATTGGTACGTGAGAATAAGAAAACCTCAATCCCGTTCAGACTATGAGATCTATGATATATGTTGGGTGCTGTGCTATTTACACTGTTTCATTCTTTTCCTATGTAATGATCTTAATCTGGCAAATACATTCCCACTGCCAAAATATGTATGTTTACAGGTGGAAAATTGAAACGCATGACTTCCTCAGTTTCTATATGAGACACCTTGGCAGTAAAACATATCTTTATTGTAGCATCATACTTCGTGCCAATATAGTTAAGTGTCTGAATCTGTCAGCACTTCCATTATAAACCCTGACTATAAAAATCTGCTTTGGGCTGAGACTCAGAAGCCAGAGGGTTCAATTCTCCCCTCATTTACACTGGTATAAATCAGAAGTTATACTAGTGTAAAACTTGTGTCCTGGGAGGATTATCAGATTATCATTTGTGCTATACAGACAATTAGAGTTACAGACCTCTATATGCCCAGGTGTATGCACACTTCAGCACCTAAAATGCTCATATCCTTGCTGCTTACAGTAGCTATATGTGCAAACGATTGTTATGAATCACTGATGTGGACATGCAAATCCTTGCTGTTGTTCTTGCTAGCTGTAGGCTTACCTGTATTTAAAAAATTGTGATGGCAACAATGTACCATTTAATTTTAGAAGCCACTTCTGAAAACTGGGTATTCAACGAAAGACAGTCTGATCTAGCAAAATAAGCACAGGACGGTAGAGACAGCAATTCTTGAATTCTTGTCCTTCTGCTGCCAGTGATTTGCTGAGCCACTGTACTCACGTTCTGCTCTCTCTCTTTCTCTAGTTTTTAAATGAGGACAATAGTACTTGCTTACCTAACTCAGTGGGGTGTTATGAGGATTCACTGAAGTATGCACATGTAAAGCATCATAGGAGCATTAAGCAGCTGCAGTGTCTGGTTTAGCGTTCCCTCCTAAACAGTTATGTTTTTCATTGCAGGTTTACCTCTTATTGCTTTATCTTGGTTACTGGAGAGGTCTGTCCTTAATTACATAGCATGCAGTATTTGTTGTAAAATCAAGAACCACTTGCTTTATGGTCAAGAAAGAGAAGCTTTAAGAAGCTAGGAGCTAGAGCTGACCAAGCACTCTGGACCCTAGAGTTACTAGCTATTCCTCCCCAGGAGTGGATTTAATTGGTAGATGGATGTGCCATGGCTTAATTAGGCAGGAGGCTGTCCAGCCAATGAGAGCAGTCAACCCATCAGCTGGGCACAGTTAAAAGACAGGAAAGAAGTGCAAGGGGAAGGCTGGCAAGGGCCAGGGGATACAGGATCTCAGAATGAAGAGATCTTTCCTTAGCCCACTATCAAGGGTGGGAGAAGGGGGAAATTTATTGTCCACTTGTATGTTGCTGCACAAGGCTGTACAGATGAATTGGTGGCAGGGGCCTAATAGATAACACACTGCTGCTTATAACCCTGGAAAGCATTCAGCCTCTTTGTGGAGGTCCAAAAGATGGAGAAGGGAGCCTTGTCATAGAGCTATTGTGAACTTTATTCATCCTGGTGAAGTTTAAAAAAGCCACACTGATATTTTACCCAAACCTTATTAAAAAGTATGTATTTTTTCTGCCTCTCTTTTCCCATTGTTGCTGCCCTACTCAGACATTTTGTACACCCACAGCCTTTTCCTGCCTCATTTGCTCTATTTGTGACATCACAAGTCACCATCCCCATGGAAACAGGTCTGTTGTCAAACACAGGAATGTGGCATGAGAGGAGGAGTTGTCCGGTTAGAAAATCTTCTGTTTACACACAAATATCTTGGCAATCCGCAATGCTGGGAAAGGAAATACAAAAATAGTCTGACAGTTTAAATGAGGTTTTTGTAACATGTTGTAGTCTTCCAGCTGTGCCCCAATGTGATCAAGGTTCTTAAACTCCAAAATATCCTTACTTTTATGGACTGAAAAAGAAAAATGGAGCCGTTTTGCTCAGCACAGCAATATGAAAGTTTGCATGTCTGATATTATTTAACATGTAGGAAAGAATTGCATTTGAACACCTGCCTAGGAAACTGCCTTTTATACAGACAGTCTACTGAGATATGTTTGGAATTTTAAATCCATGTTTTGTTTTTCCTCTAATCTTTTATTAATGGTTTGTGCTCCCGTTAAGTACTGTATTGCTGGAGAGAAGCACCACTCACCGTACAGAATCCGGGGGACTTATTTGAAAATAACGGGGTTTTAGTTTATTAAAATTGGCATTTTTGCGCTTAAGGCTGGTGATGGACATCTTACTGAAAAAAAGGAACATCGCTGTGACAGCAGCAGGATGGGAGGCAGTGCGAGGGACTGCAAACCAACTCCCACCTTGCTTTAATTCTGGCTTATCAATCACAAGAGGTTATTTTAGGACCAAATTCAAGTGCCCTTTGCTGCTTTTGTGACAGAGATGGGCATAAGTTAATGCCGCATTCTGACTCAGCCACAGCTCCTCCTCTCACGCAGCTTAGTTCCTGCAGGGGGAAAAGTAATCTGGGCAAGATGGACAGCTCAGTGAGCAAACTCACTAAGATACACATTCCATGCTGAGGACCCTACATTCCATTCTGGAAAGCCACAGAAGTCCTCGGAGTGTGGCTTCCTGTGGGCTGTAGGGAGCCCAAAGCAGTCTGCAATGGAACTTGGGACCTGCTTAACTACCTTTTTGCCATATATGAAAGAGAAGGCCAGAATTTAATCCTTAATGTTTAGGGCTAAATTTTCCAACCTCAGTTGAACCTCAGCTCCTTGAGCTGGGTAAGTAGTGGATGTGGAATGGTTTCAATCCAATTCTCCCTCTTCTGATTTCATGACGGATACAACCAAGATTATCAGATGGTAAGAGAAAACCACTGCAATGTGTGAATTCTCTCAACAGGTCATGGAAAAACTAGGTTCCTTCACAACCACTTGCAACGGCTTCTAAGCTCAGGCTCTGACACAGATCACCCAGAGATGGTAGCAGTGGCAATGAGCAGTTTGGGGTACAGATAGCACTTTTCATACATCCCTTCCACTCCAAACACCCAAAACCAAAACACACACACAAAAACCAAAACCCTATCCCAGATCAGTGGAGGCAGTAGACCCGTTTTGGGATTTTTTTCGCATGTGCATTCTTTCACAGGGAGGAAGAAGTGAAAACAACAATCCCTTGAGGTTCTGAACAAAGAAGCAAAATTTTCAGGTATTCAAAATTTACCCAAACAAAAGTTCTAGCCCTATTTCATCATTAAGCACATCTCTGAAGAAAAGTGCTTTTCACCAACCATTCAGATTGCTCTACAAAATGCAGATTTCATGCTAATTTCTCCTTATTGTTTACTACATCCTCTTGATGAAGCTGTTCTTCGAAGCGATCGCCTTGTGAGGTATGAAAGATGCATGTGTTGTGTTGTAAAAAGAAATATTACACTTGGCACGAACAGAATTGGGAGCCTCCGAGCAGCATCATATCAGATGTATTAAAGACATTTTAATGAGGGAATTGGAGTGCTTCATATTCTGTAAAACTAGAGTATATATATAAAAAAGAGAGTCCACTACATCACCTACTATAACTTCTCTGTCATCTTCTGTTTATATTGTGTGTATATATTACCTAATTTTGACATACACATTTTGCACTGTCGGTTCACAAACAGAAGAAATGATAAATAAGATTATGAAATTTCTATTACTATCAAAACAAATGTTTGGAGATTATATGCTGCCTCCTATTTTTCTAGCTACTATCTTGAAATTTGAATTACAGCACATAAGTGAAAACAGAAACATCAAAAGAAAGTAATGTAGGAACAATGCAATATTCTAATACTCAGTTGAAAGACCCTGTATTACAGGCAGCCAACAAGTAATTTATTAAAAACTACAAGATAGATGCTGATAATGTCTTAAAATTGTGAGGAAAGTGATATATGTATAATATGACACAACCAAAGTGATTAACTGAAGAAAGTGGCATTTTTCGATAAAAAGACATCCCCTATTTTCTAGGAAAAATTCTATAGGAGTTGTTTTTTACCAGTTGTAGCGGGACAGTTACCCCGCTCCTGGGGAATAAGGTTAAAGGCTGATTGGGGACGCAGCCACAGCTGTGGCCACACCTGGCCCTGTTATAAGGGCTCAGGGAGGAGCTGGGTGAGTCTCTCTCTAGCTTTGGAGACAGAAGGGCCTCGCTGCCTGAAGGGGCAAAGGGTACCTTTGACTGAGCAGTGCTGGGGAAAGGCAAGAGGAGCTGGGAAGCTCCAGCCTGGCCATTCCCCAGGCTGAGGCCTTAATAAAGGCCTACACAGGTACTGGGGCTGGGAGGTGCAGCCCGGGAATAGGCAGAGGCAGTTGGTCCAACCCCCTTGCCAATGATGAGTGGCCATTACAGACTGCAGTTTGCCCCAGGGAAAGGGGGCTAGATGATGACTGGCAGTAGCCAGTGATAGAAGATTGGGTCTCCCCTCCCAGGGGACCCCCAGAGTGTTGGGGTACTGCTGGGGCAGAACCCCGAGGGAAAAGGGGCACTGGGGTCCAGGAGGGACATGGGGGCCTGAGGCAGGTGAGCTACCAGCTAGCAGAGGGCGCTCCAAGGCTGGAAAAGAGCGAATTCCCAGGACGACCAGCTGGAGGTGCCACACCGGTGAGTCCTGACCTTGCTACACCTGGCAATGGTCCCCCAAAACACAGTTAAAATACACTTCTACTAAAACATTACAAGCAACTTTGCTCAAAGTTTTTTACTTATGTCTACATTGAGCTCAATTCTCCATTCTGTTACACCAGTTTTATGCCATAAAAACACAAGAACAGCCATACTGGGTCAGACCAAAGGTCCATCTAGCCCAGTATCCTGTCTTCCGACAGTGGCCAATGCCAGGTGCCCCAGAGGGAATGAACAGAACAGGTTATCATCAAGTGATCCATCCCTGTCGCCCAGTCCCAACTTCTGGCAAACAGAGGCTAGGGACACCATCCCTGCCCATCCTTGCTAATAGTCATTGATGGACCTATCCTCCATGAACTTATCTAGTTCTTTTTTGAACCCTATTATAGTCTTGGCCTTCACAACATCCTCTGGCAAAGAGTTCCACAGGTTGACTGTGCGTTGCGTGAAGAAATACTTCCTTTGTTTTAAACCTGCTGCCTATTAATTTCATTTGGTGACCCCTAGTTCTTGTGTTATGAGAAGGAGTAAATAACACTTCCTTATGTACTTTCTCCACATCAGTCATGATTATATAGACCTCTAGCATATCCCCCCTTAATCATCTGTTTTCCAAGCTGAAAAGTTCTAGTCATATTAATCTCTCCTCCTATGAAAGCTGTTCCAATATATCTTTTTTGAGAAGCGATGACCACATCTGCACGCATTATTCAAGATGTGAGGTCCCATAGATTTATATAGAGGCAATGAGATATTTTCTGTCTTACTACTATCTGTTGGTGGTGGGTATAATAGGCCAGGGGAGGTGCTGCCTCCCCTGGCGCTGCTGTGGCTGCTGGACCCCTAGTTGTGGGGTTTGGCTGTAAAGATTTTACTTTATTATACCCCATGCAGGTTCTGGGGTGGCTGAGGAGGCAGCATGTACTGTTCAGCTTCCTGGGTTCCTCTGTAATCTCTCTGGACTCCAAAGAGACACTTTTCCCCAGGGCAGCTTGGGTCTGGGGAGGGGAGGGAAGGCTGCAGCTGGGCCGAGGCTCCTCCGAGCATGTGGGAGGGGGGCATTCGGGGCTTCAGCCAGACCGGGACTCCTCTGGCCGGGGGCACTCTGGGCTGCAACTGGCCTGGGGTTCCTGCAGCTGAGGGGGGAGTGCTCGGGGCTTCTGGCTCTGGCCGTGGGGGGCAGGGGTTTCAGGGCTCCAGACGTGGGGGGTGGAGCCGGGGGCTAGCCTCCCCAAAGGGGGGCTCCCCCCGCTGCCCATGTATCGGTCCCTTTCTTAATGATTCCCAACATTTTGTTAACTTTTTTTTTTTTTTAAAAGACTGCCACTGCACATTGAGTGAATGTTTTCAGAGAACTATCCACAATGACTCCAAGATCTTTCTTGAGTAGAAACAGCTAATTTATACCCCTATATGTATAGTTGGGATTATGTTTTCTAATGTGCATTACTTTGCATTTATCAACATTGAATTTCATCTGCCATTTTGTTGTAGTCCAGTCTCCCAGTTTTGTCAGTATAAGCCAAATAACTGACTTTTCACTGGAATCAAAACAGTGTGATAGAGTGGAGAATCAGACCCAGTATCTTTTGTAACACAATTCAGGAGTGATAGTGTGTGCAATGAATTGAAGATAAACTCATACTGGAAATGTGCAGCATATCAGCTCTCCTCTTACTCTTTCTTTGCTGGACAGCTGCTATTGTTTTTCTTTTGAATCTGCTTAATGGATGTTGTAAATCTTTAAATTCGGTCCCAGGGGTTGGACTTTGCTTTGCCAACATGTGTACCTCTCAGACTGCTACACGATGGTACAGGCATTCAGTTATCTCTTTGTCATCTAAAATATTTGAACACATTATGCTTATGTTCTTACGCTCATGGAGATCTTTGTCTCTACCAGGAGAACCGCTGGTTACAAGTAAACATTCTAAGTACTCTCCTCAGGCTTTCATTGTAGTTTATACGAGTCTGTGCTGAGAACCACTTGCTTCGTTCAAACCCTGAAGTGAACTCAGCTGTAAGTTTTGTATTCTGTAATTACTGCCATGCTTCAAAGGCTGTGGTACTCTCTTTTGCAAGAAATTTACATCACTGTTGAAGCAAACGTTCTGAGGTTGTAGTACAGCCTTTATTCTCCATTCACATACACATGCTGAACAAAGCAAATCTACATATTATATACTTTGGAAGAGAAAACCTTGCCCCTACCTCTACAGGTACAGGAGGCCCCAGCAGTAGAAGTTGTGTGATTCTACTGAGTAAGGATGGAGAAAGGGGTCAAAATCTGGGGGAGCCATGGAAGCAGCATATAGAGGTTAGCTTCCCATGCATCAGCTTGCAGGAAAGGGTTGGGAAGAAGCCACAGAAAGTGAAGACCAGGAAAGGCAAGGCTGGAGGGGTAAGGCAGATGCTCAAATATCATGGTGATGGGTGACCCTATAAATAGATAGGCACACAAAACAGAGAAATACACTTTTTGCTTAGAGTATCAGAGCAGAGATGCTCTATCTTAATGTGTTGGTGAAAACAATCTTCTTCCTTGCATTAATCCCATCAGATGGGATCTCCTCTGTGTCCTCTCCCTCTAAAGTGCTCTGTTCAATGCCATATCTGCTATCACACCACATGCTAACATGTCTAACTTTATGAGATCCACCACTCCTTCTTGGGTCAGCCTCTCTGTCTTCTTCCTGCAGTCTTGCTTTGTTGGACTCTTACACACATACTTGTGAGGACTGCGCTTTACATGACCAAGCCATCTGAGCCTGCATCCCCTCATTCTTTTTGCTCAAAGAAACACGCCAAACATGACTGACATACACATTCCTCACGTGGTCTTTCTGGCTTACATCACTCATGGATCTCATCATTTGCAGATCTATGGACAGATCATCTGCTCATGTTTCTTCTGAGAGTTTCCCAACACTCAGCACCAGACCTTAAAACTGGATGGACCACTATTTTATAGACTTTCCCTTTTAACCTCACTGGAATCTTCCTGTCACATACTACACATCTTATCTTTCTCCATTTGATCCAGGAATTTGTTATCCTAGCACTAATTTCATTCTCCATTTTCCCAGATTCTGGAACCCGGATACCTGAAACTTTGCATTTGCAGCATTATCTGCCCATCTAGTTTCAAGGGTAATGCTTCAGTATTCACCCTTATTGAAATTACATACCGTCTACATTTCTTCTGCTGCTTATTTTGAGCTCATGTCTCTCCAACACATCTCTCCATTTACCAAGAGCCTCTTCTTGTGAAAACAGTGGATTTCAGAAAAAAAGTGTATTAGTTAATATCAGAGGTGAGCAAATAATAATGAATTCAAGGAACTTCACCTTTTGGTTTGCACAAGCTGTTTGAAAGCAGAACATGGCATTCTTAGATTTATCTTTTTACAAAATTATTCACCTATCAATTTCTACAAATACTTCTTGGTCTGCAGCTCATATGCAAAGAGTTTATTTTGAAGTATTCAAAATCTGAGCTAGTCAGTTGGTCACCTAAATCACATGGCATTTTTCTGTTCTTCAATTGGATAATCGTATCTCCTGGTATCAGCTTTCTTGTGTATAACTGTTCACAGAAAAGTGAATTTAAATTTTGTATTGAAAGAGTGTCAAATCTCCCCTTAAAACATGCTGCTTTTCTTTTATGAACTTTCATGGTACTGGTGTTATTTGCAAGAATATTCACACGGCGCAAAACACAAAGGGGGCACCAATACAAATCAAAGTTAATTCATTTTTAAAGACAAACATACATTCATGGAAACTTTCTGCAATATTTGACCACTTCTAATTAGTCTCTCTAAATGGAACACCAGAATCCCCGGTATGACGTTCATGATCCACAACCATCAGTAGAAATGCTAGAGCAGCTAAACCCAGAAAATCACAGGGATTCAAGACAAAGTCATCTACTGCAAAGTAATTTCCTTACAGCTGAAATATATAAAATCTCCAAGGGTATGTCTACACTGCACACTAAACCCAGGTCCCACAGACCCGGGCTTGCAGACTCGGTGTTTCCAAGCCCATGCTTGAGCATCCACACTACATTGTTAACCTGGGCTTACAATTGCTGGACCCTGGTCTCCCAGCCATACTAACATGTCCATACTGCACTACACAGACCTTCTGACTCAGGCTTACTGCTTGACCCGCATCCATGCTGCAAAATGGCTGGGCTTGGACCCAAGGTCACAGCACAACTTGGGTTCTGACCCGCTCCCTAGCAGGGTGGAACTTGGGTCCTGAGTGCTTGCTGACCCAAGACAGACCGATTCATGTGTGGGTAGAAAGGGTAGAATGTGTGCAGGGTAGACATACCCCAAGTGCTTCCAAAGGAGGTCAGTATCATTGTCCCCATTTTATAAATAGGGAAACTAAGGCACAGAGAAGGGAAGCGATTTGTCCAAGGCCTTCCAGCAGCACAGTGGCAGAGCCAAGAATAGAACCCAGCTCCCCCAAGTCCCAGTTCAGTGCATTACCCACTAGGAAACAATGCTAGATGCACTCCGTTCAAACAGCAACAAGAAGGCAATACGTTTTCATTTCCAAAATATAGTGTTGTGAGAACAAAAGCTACTGTTTAACCAAAGGAGGAACATTCTCGACTTGCCCCAAGGTTTATTGCTTTTATCACCTGTGATATTTCTGAGATTTGATGCAAGCAGGATAGCTATTATACAGAGGACATGAACATGTGCCTCACCAAGTCCTCTATTGTCTCACTTCACTGGAGATTATGGATGGGCTTTCCCCATTCCTTTTTTGCTTAGTTAACTAGTATTAGTCCTCGCTTTCAAATTTTTAAATGTGCTATTTATTGAGCAGTCCTTGAGTGACCTAAGTCAAATGAGAGCAGTTGATTCTGCAAATTTACAGCTCTAATTACAAAGGAAACACCACCATCTGGTGGCCTGTCTGAAAATACTTTACACTTTTTAGAAAAAATCAATACACTATTCTAACTTGTTCCAACACCCTAAAAAAACTATTTTTGTCCAGCACTGAAAGAAACATTAAGTATTTCAACCAGAAGGGACATGAACTGAGATCTCTCAGACAAACAAAGTTATTGTACCCTAAATTCCCCAGCATTTTCCTTTCTGGGATATTTAAGATTTAATCAAATCCTGCCTTAAAATATTGAGTCTGATTCTCCACAGCATTGCATCTGTGGCACTTTTACACACCCATTGTCCTTAGTCTGTGCAGGGTGTAAACAGCTACACAAGGTGCAAGGTTGTGGAGAAACGGGCCCCAGAATGTAGCTGTCTTTCCCCCTCCAAACTAATAGGAAAGCAAAAATGAGTTGGTCCTGAAGGGCAGAAGGTTTCTATTAGAGAGAAAGAGAACTTTTGAGAAGTTCAGGTTAAAAGTGAAAAACTAAATACAAAAAAACCCTCTGACTTTGAAGGAATTTGGCCCTGGATCCAAGTTTTGTGATTTAGGTCCATCTCTGTCCACATGGCTACCCTGTTCATACTATATAGTCCTCCCGGCCCCATACTCCTGCAACTGCATAGAGTGGATTAAAGACAGATGAAAAGGACCAGGTCAAAGGACATCAACATTTCATCACAGTTCTAACTACTTCAATTAGAGATGCTACAATACCTGATTGTATTCCACACCTTCCATAAGTTACAAAGAGAAAGATTGGACTATGTAACTTCTGCCTTTTAAAAAAAGTAAGCTCTGTGTTTTCATTTTGTTAATTTATACTTTAAAATCTTAAAGACTAACAAATTTATTTGGGCATAAGCTTTCATGGGAAAAAAACCACTTCTTCAGATACATGAAAGCTTATGCCCAAATAAATTTGTTAGTCTTTAAGGTGCCACGGGACTCCTTGTTGTTTTTGTGGATACAGACTAATATGCTACCCCTCTGATTTTAAAATCTTATTATTTCAAGTATGAAATGACTCCAAAATTCAACACCTATCTGTGCCACGAGAATGGAGTTAGAGATAGAATCTTCCAAGATAATATAAAACTATATTGTTATTTTTCTTTTAGCCTTTTAATGATTTTCATACTCTTTATATCAGTTGGGAACTCTCTCTCTCTCAGACATAAAGAGAATCTCATTTGTTTTAATGGCGAAGTAAATGGAAAATGGAAATAAAGCACAAGAATTGCTTTAGTTATTTCAGAACTTCCTTTGCGTCAAGTTCGGCCTGACCCTCCATTGTGTAGGTCATTTACATTTGTGCATAGTGGGTGTAAGTGTGAGTCTGCAGAGTTGTGTTTTACAATCCACTTTGCGCAGGTCTAAATGGAGTACACAAAGGGCAAGTCAGTGGAGAATCTCACCCAGAATTTGTAATGCCTCCTACAGTTGGCATGTTAGCCGTTTATGGGTACGATGCCAACTTTAAAGGCCACATTCCCAGCTGGAGTAAGTAAGCATGGCTCTACCAACTTCAAAAGAGCTAAGCCATGGTGACGCCCATGCCTAACTTTTAGGCTCCCAGAAAAACCACTGGGATTCACAAAGCCTGAGTGTGGCACCTAAGCTGCCTATACAATGAATAGGGAAAACTAAGTGCCTTAGAACGGGATTCACAAAAGCCAGCATGCTATGTGGCTCCTCGCCCTAAGCTCGCCTATAGGAGATGTCAAGCAGAGGACAGTGGGGGAATGGAGTGTTAAGCCATGCCCAGTCTTAGGCCATGTCTACACTTACCAGGGATCAATGCTGCTGTGATCGATGCAACCAGGGTCAATTTAGTGGGTGTAGTGAAGACCCGCTAAATGGACCACAGAGCACTCTCCGGTCGACGCAGTGCGGTGTAGTCACTGCAGTAAGTCAACCTAAACCACAATCGACTTCAGTTACGCTATTCGCATAGCTGGAGTAGCGTAACTTAGGTCAACTTACCCCGATAATGTAGACAAGGCTTTAGAGACAGATGCTTAAATCCAGGCTGCAGAGAGGTGTGTCCCTCTGCTTGGGATTATCAGCCGCAAACCCTCTTTTTGCATTAGGTGCTTATGTCATTTTTGCAAGAAGTTGTGGGGCAAGGAGAACCTCCTTCATAACTTTTAGCTCCATAGTTAGGGTACTCCCCTGGGATGTAGGAGACCCCTGATTCAGGTCACCCCTCCACCTGAGGCGGAGAAGGGATTTGAACAGGGATCTGCACCCCTCAGGTAAGTACCCCAGCCACTGGGTTATAGGATACTCTGATATGGGGTGCCTCAGTTTCTCCTGTTGAAGCTGTGCCACTGTGGATATGTACTTTTAAAGAGAGTCATTGGAGCTGTGGGACTGGATCCTCGTCTCCCAAGTGACTGCTCTAACCACCTGGCTATAGAGTCCTCCTCATGCTTGCTCAGTTTTGTTCTCTCTAGCCCAATGCTTCTTTTGTTGTTTATCCCCAGTGGAACAGCTTCAACATGAGAGATTGAGGGAGCCCCATGTCGGAATACCCCCTAGCCCAATGGCAGATGAGAGGTGGCAGATCCCTGTTCAAATCCCTTCCCCCTCTCAGGTGGAGGAGTGACTTGAACTATGGGTCTCCCATATCCCAGGTGAGTACTTAACATACCAGCCGAGTGCCCTAACCACTGGGCTAAAAGTGTGGGGGGGAGAGAGCCTCCCTTCTTTCCCAGCTGTTTTGTGTCACCTCATCTATAGGGACCCCATCCAGTAGGCAAGCTATGAGCACGCTCCCCAGAGCAGGCCCTGCTGGCAAGTTAGGCAAACTAATGCCTCTCATAAATCACTCTGAGGCTTAGGTGTCTGGACACCTGATGAGAGGCTGCAGCATGCCTTCTCAGAGGCGACATACGAGTTTTGGTGCCTCCAGGGTTCAGAGGCAACTGAACAGGGGTTTTGTGAATCCCAGTGGGGCCTGATTCTGGGATTTAGGTGCCGAGAATGGTAATCAGGCACCTATGCCCTTTTGTGAATCTAGCCCTATACATTTATGGAATTTCTCATTAAACTGGTAATATTTTGCCTACAGGTAAAAAGATTTTAAAAAAAGAACTAACAGCAACTGCTGCAATTCACTTATTTGTCAATAAAGTCACATCAGGTACTATAGCAAGTTAGTATAGGTTAAATCAGAAGTTTGTGTTCCCGATAGGTATTCTAGTTTCCTATTTCAGTGTGACATTCTAACCTTTGGGGGGTAATTATCAATCATCTGCAATGCTCATCATATCACTACACTTGAGTTAAATAATCTGCACTCTACATTGAGTGAATACAATTTCAGCACAATTTATTTTCAGAATTTATAGTACTATTAAGGCTCTTTACTGGACTAGCAAGCTATCAGTAAGGAGGAAAATAATTTCTGATTATCTAAAAGTTCAAATCTTAGAGGAAATGTTTTTTATCTAATTTAGTTTAGCTTTGTTTTCCTTTTAAGGAAGTATGGATGTGAGCCTCTCAAGGACTGAAGCATGTGCTTGCTGAAATACACCTGAGCCCATGATTCTTTTGGGTACTCTCTTGATTCCATTATTATTTTCAGGTTACTTGGCAAAGTTTTAACTTACAATGCAGCATTTCAATCTTGCACAAAAAGCATTTCAGAACATGCCAATAGTGGATTTTATTACAGAAATCTATGAGAAGTATGGACTGTCTCATAGGAGAAAGGAAAACGATTCCTTTCATTCAGATATGAAAAACATATCTGAGCCAGCTCCAAAAACTGTATCTGGGTTAAAAGTTAGATTTCCAAACTCACAGGGCTTGGTGCATTTTAAGTGTTTGTTTGGGCCTCTTAAAATTATGTGTATAGTTATGCAACACTTTGTGCTAATGTGCCACTGCACGGTGTTCATGAAAAAGAATCCACATAAGCATGTCTGCCTCTATAACTCACGGTAGGATGCATCCATTTGTACTAATATATACTGAATATAATGACTTAATAAATCCCTAATCAAATCAGTATTTCCATAGGTGTCACTATCATTCATTCAAATTTAGCACAAGTTGATATCCTTAATATGTTTGCAGATGGAACAGTATTGATTGCTGTATTAAGACAAGAAGAAAGGAAACCACAAAGGACCAAATTCTCACCTGGTATAAATCAGCAGTTCCAATGGAGTCTACTGACTTGTACACTAGTTAAAAACCAGGCCCCAAATCAAGACAGAATATGAAACATTAAATGACATGAGTAGTACTGCCTGAATAACCAGGGTACAACTACTCCATCCTAAAAACACAAGGTGGATATAATTTAGGCTTGTTTCAAGAAGACAAACAAACAAAGACAGATGAACAGATGTACAATATAGATGATAGATAACCACTAGCATACCTAATTAAGCCCATGTGTGAAAAATATAAAGGTCTGGATAAACTATGAAAAAGGTCACGAACTGCAAAATAGATTTATTCTGATTGAGAAATATAAGGAGGTAATACAGAACATGGTTACTGGAGTTTCACATTGTAGAACAATAGAAAAGGAACTCAGATGCCCCTTAGGGACATGAGTTCTACCCACCCCCATGCAGCTTATATTTCAAGTCCCCATTTTAAGGCCAAGACATGACCTCTATTCATAGACACATACTAAGATCTTGGCACAGTATCAGATGCCTAGAATAGTGAAGTATCATAAACAATTTTAGTATATGGAATTTTACACTGGTCAAAAGTAATTAGCTACAAGGTCAAATTACAGCCATTAATATTTTGCACTAGGAGCCAAAGCTTTCTGGTTGTCATGCAGGCAACTATTAATTATTGCCAGCATTGAATTATTTAAAATCCATGACTACTTTTTTGGAACAAGTCATTTTTGCATGTTTCCATAATAACAGTAAATATTAAAATGAAGCTCAGCTGCTCTCCATGTAGAGCAGGGGTTGGCAACGTTTGGCACGCGGCTCACCAGGGTAAGCACCCTAGCGGGCCGGGCCAGTTTTATTTACCTGCTGACGCGGCAGGTTCGGCCGATCGCGGCCCGCACTGGCCGTGGTTCGCCGTCCCGCGCCAATGGGGGCGGCGAGAAGCCGCGGCCAACACATCGCTCGCCCGCGCCGCTTCTCGCCTCCCCCATTGGCCCGGAACGGCGAACCGCAGCCAGTGCGGGCCGCGATCGGCCGAACCTGCTGCGTCAGCAGGTAAATAAAACTGGCCCGGCCCGCTAGGGTGCTTACCCTGGTGAGCCGCGTGCCGAACGTTGCCGACCCCTGATGTAGACACACAAACACCCCACTTTCAGCCAACTGCGGTTTTCACCAATAAGACTTGTATTGAACAGAAGCTTTCTTCTGCAAACAATAAGATACCATGGTTAAAGCTACATTCCAGGGGTGAAATCCTGGCACAACTGAAGTCAGTAAATGGAAAACCTCCCATTGACCTCAATAGGTCTTAGAGGATTTCATCCTAGAATTCTACAACCATTTCACTAACTCCCACCCAAACAGCCTATGAATTATTCCTAGAGCTCCAGTAGATTTGGGCCAAATGCTGAAATCCACGCTCAGTTTTACTCATTCCCAGTGGCATCAACCTTTATATTAAGGCTCCCATACAATTTGTGCCCACATTTTGCACCCATATAATGAACTGCAGGTACAAACCTGATTACTTGCATATCTACCTGCTTGATTGTGGGCCTGTGTCAAGCAGAGGTGCAAATACTCGGGTTTGCACCCACAGTCGAATTGGATGAGCATATGGAAAGCTAACTCTTTGGAAAATGTGGCCATAGATTCTCATTTCATCAAGTGCTAGGTCAGAGCCACATGGTGTCACTGGAGTTTCCCTATGAAATCTATTAATAATACAGTACGTTTATTTTCAAACACTGGGTGGCTCAATTGATCTGTGCATCTCTTATTGTGGCTGAAATGTACTTCATGCAGGAGTTCTTTAAGGATTTTGGCCCAGATTCAAGAAGATATTTAAGCATGCAGGTAACTTGAAAAATGAAGTGGTCCCACTGAAGTCAGTGAGATTATACATGCTTAAGTACATTGCTGAATTTGGGCCTTTACGAACAAAGAGTTTCAAGCTGTAACCTGCTTCCACTGAAGATTATGGAAAAACTGCCACTGACATCAGTGGGAACATGGATGAGCGCTTCATAAATTCCAAGTGGGTCTCTCATAAACTAGTGTATTTTAATAACTATTCAGATTTTCCACTTCTTCCTATGGATATTAACAAGCTTCTACTATTTGCAAAAATATATATACCCCACTATACCAATGAAATGTTGGGCCCCATAATTATATGAGGTACCAAGTACTAAAACTGGTCAGAAAATGTCAAGAGTTTTCTTTCAGAAAATGTCATTTTGATTAAACTTTCACAAAATCATATCATTTCAAAGAAATTTTGTTTTGAAAAAATATCAAAATGTCATTTAGACATTTTTGGAATGAAGAGTTTCAATTTTTCATTTCAAAATTACTTTTTGTTTAGAAATGTATTTAAGATACCCTTTTTAAAGGGTTGAAATAAAAACAAATTTATTCAAATTATTCCAAATTAGTATTGCAATTGACCTGAGACCAAAAAATCTTTTGGAATTTTATTTTGTGAAAAATTTCTGAAGTTTGCCTTTTTACCCCTCAGTTTGGAACAAAAAATAAATTTTGACATCTCAAAATTTTTCATGGAATTGAAAAATCTGTTTTCTGAACAGTTCTACTGAATATCATCATTTCCTGTTTATTTTACTGGGCATAAAGAGAAGTTGGGGGATGTCCCATATATTTTAACTGGTGTGCTGGATACATAGGTAAATGACATTATGAAAAAAAACACCCAAAAGTCCCAAACTCCACTAAAAAAGAATTAAATCAAAATATATACCACACCACCTGCAGCATCAGGAAGGCTGAGTTAAATACACCCAGAACTGAAATAACATAGCTCAGAACTTGTTCTGGTCAATGCTGGGATTTGATTCAGTCTCCTGTTTGTCTAACAAAGTAAACATATTGGAAGCATTACACACGATACTGTGCTTGCCACTTACAAGTGCCTGAAATTGGTTCTCTTTCCATTGCGAAGTGGAATGATAAATTTCCAACCACCATCCATCAAACTGTTTATGGGTCAGTCTCAGCTGGCGCACATAAAATGTAGCTCCCTTGACTTCAATGGAGCGAGGACAGTTGACACCCAGCTGAGAAGTTGGTCCACATTTAAAACACGCTTTATATACAGTTTGTTGTTTTAATAATAGCCTCAGTGATAACCTTTCCACAAAGCCCAGCTCACAACCTGAGCAATCTAGTGCAGGAACTCAAACTTCTTCATTGTGTGTAGCACATTTTAATAGATATAGTCTATTATACAATCTCCCCTCCCATTCACCATCACCCAATCCTCACCTCACTTCAGAATCAGATACTTCCCTGTGGCAGATACTCTTCCATATAAGCAAATACTTGAACACTGGGAATGTATCTACGTATTGTTAGCTGCCTTTAGTGTGACAAGAGGTTTGGCCTTGCCAGAATGGAAGTGGGGCGGAGAGGGGACAACAATGACTTAGTCACGAAGTCTGCTTTCAGTCAATCTTCTCCTCCCATATGTTCGGTGGTGTGGAGGGGGAGGAGGGTTCTACTAGAAGTTAAGAAAGTAGCCAGCACCATGGGACCGATCCAACACCTATTGAAGCCATTGAAAAATCTCCCATTGAGTTCAATGGGCTTTGAATTGGGCCCCATATGACTAGCCAGTTTACTACCAGTCGTCCAGTTTGGTAGCCTCTTGTCTAGATGTTCTGATTTAAAGGCGCTATTTTTCATACTTAAGTAGGCAGGTTCCTTGCTATCCGGGAGTCACATTCTGTATGGGCTGTCCAGGGATGTGCCAAAAAACAGACTCTCACCCAGCCAACAAATTAACTCTGCTCCACTATACATGATTTTGTGTTAATGTAGATTAAACAGTCCTGCTTTTCTTAAGCCTTGTAGAACCCAAACACAACAGCACTGGGCAAGGGCACAAAAGCCAGAAGCAGGGATGGGTAACAGACTACAAACAGAAACCAGGAGTGACCCAGGTAGTTTCATTGTCCAAACTGATTATAATACAAAAAGTAAACAAGAAGCATAAACAGTGAAAAGCAAGTCCAGTTTTGAAGTGTCTTTTGTCTTGTATTAACTTGAAGCATAATTAGTAACGCTGGTAAGGAATTCATTTTAAATTATATGTGTTTTAAATGTACATGAATAGCTTGTACAGGCAATTTTGGTATTTTTATGCACAATGGGCCCATTAGACGATTCCGTGTGCAATACCTGATTTTTACACACAGTCAGGTAAGTGAGGCAGCAAATTATGAATACAATTGTAAGATTTTGGGGGGGGGAGGGAAACAGGCACAGGATTAAAGGGACACTGTGAAGACAGAAAACAACTAAAACACTGCTCCAGTCCATCAGTGGAGTAAGGAGGGATTTATTTTGAGCTAACTCTCATACAGTGGCACCAGTGTATTTGGGGGTGGGATGTTAAATACCACAGCCTTCTTCAGGCAGTAAAGTTCCCACCCCACGCAAGTAAAAATGTAAGCATATAAGTTCCCCTGAGAAGCCCCAGAGCTCTATGCTCACAACTGAAAATTGAGCCTTAAATTAAAACTTGGCAGGAAAAGTAACTCCCTGATATTCATCATAAACGCTGCCACTGGTACAGTGGCTGTATAATTTACATTTATGCCAGGCTATCCCAGTGGCCTAGCTGCAGAGCTGGAGATCCTTGGACCTAAAGAGTTCAGTAAGCACAGGTTTTGGAAGTGAGAACCTATTATAAATGCATGGTAGGCACTGAGAATTCTATATGATGGAAGGAATTTTAAAGAGTGAAAGAAAAATATTAATACATTACTTTGGAGTTAATTTATGGAAAACTGGAAGGTAGAAGATGTTGATCAAGGCCAGAAAAAAAGTGTGTGTGCGCAATCAATGTACAAGAGTTGCTGAAGTTACACCAACCAAGCTTTCAAAAAGGTTGGTTCTTCAAAACACTGAAAGTTTACATCTGGGTTACAAATATTCAAAGGCACCTAAGAGACTGAAAGTCAATGGAACTTATGCCTAAAGTTCCTTTGAAAATATAACTTAGGCACTTTTGAAAAAAAATTATCCCTCATCTTTGGGGGCTTTAAGGGAAATATGGGCCAAATCCTGTCATCTTACCTCAGTCAAAACTTCCATGGACATTAATTGGAGCTTAGACAGAACAGGATTTGTCCCTAGAGCATCGGAGCACAAATCCTGAGCTACGTAAATTGGGATAAAACCATTGGCTTCAGCCACTGAGGAGTCTTAAAAGGGAATCAATGAACTATCATTTGGAACCAGTGCCCTTGTCAAGGGCAACTAAACTGCCTGCACCTGATATTGTACATTATTTTCCAAACATCATCCTTACACAAACTTCTTGGCAATTGTGAGGCTATGGCTTTGAAGGCGGAAGGAGGAAGACACATAGTTATTACATGGCTAGAAAAGTCAAAAACACATTGCCAGTCACAAATTAGAACTTTAGGGACTGTTATCGAGCAGTGCTGCATCAGAAGTGGTAGGGTTGGGAAGCTAGGTAGAGCTGGAACAGTTAGGTTAATATAATTACTTAGTGGTAAGAAAACAGAAACACTTTTGGATGGGCATAAAATAGTATGGAATAGAAAGTGTTAAAAAGGGGTGGGGTCAGAATCAGTGAGTACAAATGTAGATTATTAGGTTTCAAAATTAAGTATGGTAGATTATATCTAACACTGCTGACATGTAGACATATGCTGACACAACTACCATAAAATAGGAAAGCAGTAAAATATTATTAGAGAGGGTAAAGTTAAAAAAAAAAAAAGTTTCACAAGATTTTTAAGATTTTTTTTAATTAAAAAGAATGACCAGCACTATAGTTACTCAAAAAGCCAGAAAGTTTTTTAGACCAAAAAAATTAGTCAAAAGCTTGAAATTCAGGATATTTCTACCAACTCTAATCACTACATTTTGTATTAAACTGTAACCATTCTACGTACAAAGTTTGGCAAAGTTCAGATTTTGACACTCTGACACTCACCAGATTTTGTCTTTGGACACCTCTGTAGTAATTATACAGGGTGAGACAAACAGAATGTTACTGTGCAATCTATGGCCCTGCTTCAGGTCGGTCCTTAATCGCGTCTCAGCATACGAGTAGTCCATGGAAGTGTATAGTAATAACCACTTGTGTAAAGTGAGGCTTATGCATAAGTACCTTGCTGAATTGAGACCTTTGGAACATAAGGTAAGCCATTCAATGAATTATGTGAACAGAGAAGCAGGATAACACAATACATGGGCAAGAACTGGAATGTAACAACATGAGCAAGTAGGAGAATATAACAAGCCAGAGAGTACAGAACAGAGAAAGGAATGAAGATGTGATGATGATACAGTGCTACAGAGAGAGGTAAGACAGTGTGGAGGAGGAGGAACAGAACAGTACATGACAAATTGGAGGCTGAAAAGTCAAATGATAACACAGAGTGAGAAGGTGACAGCGAGAGAGAGGCTGTGATGCAGAGAGAGGTAGTACAATACAGTATGTAGGGAACAAGCTGCCACATTAGTCCAATGATATGAAGTGAGAGAGTTGGCAAATAACTGGCCAGAACATGGGGATTCATTAATAATAATCACAAGACTGGGCTAAACCCCAAGCTGGGAAGTTTTCCTTTTCCTTCAATCAATGTTAGCTTCTTTTATTTCCTTGTTATAAACAAGGAACTTTGAGGACAAACTTTGCTGACCCTGACTTTTTTGGGTGGTTGATTTACAGGCCCATATTTTGGTTAACTACTTGCAGTGTCTGGTAAAGTACTTTAGATCCACAGCTGGTTTAGATAATATTCTTTAAATAATGTATATTTGATGAATTGTGTGATTTTTAAAAAAATTATTCAATATGATTTTGTTTCTATTATTGGTACACAGGGTGATTAGATAGCAAGTGTGAAAAATCAGGAGGAGGGGAGGAGGGCAACAGATAGTAGCTGCCTACATAAAAGACAAAGCCCCTAATATTGGGACGATCCCAATAATATTGGGATGTCTGGTCACCCTGTTGGTACAGTTTATAAAATTGGGCCAGTAAGTCACAAAAGCACCTGTCAAGTAATTTATTTAAAAATATTTCTGATGTTATTCAAAATATTTTAATGAATAATTATTGAAATTATGCACCAAGGGCAATTTAAACCTCTACTTAAATTGGTCTGCTCTGTTCTACATTGTGCGTTTTGTCCTGAGATTTGACTGAGTGGTGAAAAAAGCTCTATTCGATACTTTTGATATTTTTGTTTAAACAGTCTGTGCCATGAAAAAAAATTGACATTCGGGCACCACAGATGCACAGTATTTTCCTTTACCAGGGCATTTCCCAAACACTTTACATAGGAAATACAATAGATATTATAGAACATTAACTACCAAGGCATCTCATTTTTATAATAGTATTCACTGTAAACTCTAAAAATACTTTAAGATTTATTTTGAATTAAGGGTTGGGGTACCAGTCTTTTCTTGCTTTAAAAATAAAAACACACATAACATAAACCTGACCTAGTTTTCCACTAAATGTGATCTATCCACCTCTAGTATCTCTTATCTCCATTCCTTCCATATGTGTAACTTTGGTTCCTGTATTTATAATGTTCTTTGTACCTTCCCTTTTTCCTTCTTGCTCAGTCTTTTCATTTCTATGTATACTGGCATAAGAATCAGATGATTTAATCAGACTCAAAAATCTAGACAAAATCGGAATCTGCTGGAAAAAAAGGATGAAGATAATATACAGTAAAGACACATTAAGGAGCATCATAAAAACCCATCATGTTTGTAATAAACGCTCAGCTGAGAGCCACAGAAATGACACAGGTAGGTAAGGAGCTCCTTCTTCACTCAATATTTCTAAAATGATACGTTGAGTAAAAGGGCATTTTCAAGATGCACAAAGGTTCGAATATTGCAGACTCCTGAGAAATCTGATGGCATGTAAAGAACACAGAGAAAATAAACTCCCCATCTACATCAGAGCATTGGGAGAATGCACATTTTTTCCTTAAAACAAACCCCTCAGTGAACTAAGCAGGTGTTAGAGCTCCTGTCTGAGAGCAAAGAAAAGATTTATTATTTAACTCCCAGACAAATGCTGAGATTACTATAGAAAGGGTTACAATTTATCATGCATTGAACCAGGCAGCTGGTGAAACAGTAAAAGAAATTCAAATAATTTTAATGACCCTATAAGATTTTTAAAGGAGAGCTAGTAAAGGATTCCCTCTTCAAACTAAGCAGTAAAAGGCTGTCATTCATCAGTCCTAATGTGATGGACAGAAGTGTTGATAAGAGGACTTTTAGAGTTGAAACCTGTTAAGTGTAAGTTTTGACAATGCGGATGACAGCTTTGAAAGGTGAATGTATCTGAAGAGGCAAGCAGTTTAGATTCCTATCAGCAGCCTGAAGAACAGAAAATATCCAGGCTGCGAACAATTCTGTCTAAAGACGCTCAAAGCTATACTGTAGTTTTACATGGATCAGAACTGACCTTTACAATGTGAGAGGAGATTCAGATGCTCCCTGTCAGAGGAAGCACCACAGGATTGACAGAATGGGGGACTTGTTTTGATAAGTCTCTCTTTTAAGTAGTAAACCAGCTACTAATATATGTTACTACACTTCTTTTATTGAATGAAAGGCCTGAGCACTGTGAATCTGAGAGGTAATTTCCATCTGTAACCCTCTGTTCAGCTCTTTAACTAGTTGCAAATCAAAAACCCCTAACTTACTCACTTCAAAATAAATTTGCATTCAAGCTTTATCTGATACCCACTGCTCCCCTCACTGAGATGAAAAGCAGATCTTTCTAGAAGATAGAAAATCAAACAAGATTGCAGTGCTGGGTATCAACATGGTAAGGGACATTAAGTATTTAGTTAATACTACAGGTTAAGCAAAACATATGTTGAGTTTAATTCCAAAATACAGCAATAGCCAACAATCAGACTGTCAAATTGCAACTCTTTTGTCCATAGCTGGCACGAATGGACCTCTTACTACCAAAGGATAATCCTAGTCTTCCATTTCTGTATGGAAGCTTTAGGACTGGCTGAGCAAGGGAGTCCTAACCTTAAACACACAGGATTATTTTAAAAAGAATCAAAGTCATACTGTAAAATCAGTTTTCACCAAGATAATCCTAACCAACCTGAAATGCCAGATAAAATGCAAGGCAAACACTCTTTTAGAATACCACTGGAAAGGACTTCAAATAGCAATAGACTTCCCCTTCATATATATTTTAATCGCCTGTAAAATATTTGGGAGGCTATTGGATGGTTATAGGTTAGTCACAATGCAAGATATATGATTTAAATATATATTGTATTAAGCTTGCAAGTAGTAACCTAGGCCCAGACCCTGTACCGGCCACAGAGCATAGTACAACCAGCCTACCCCCCTAAGCCAGTCAAAGCCAGAAGATCAAAATGAAAAGAGGAATGGGGGAATAGGAAGGTCTATTTTATTGATGTTGCTAGGGTAAAGTAGCGTGCTTCCAACCTGTAGTTATTTATAAGCCCCTGAGGCCCCTTTTGCTGTTTCTGAAGCAGCCTTTGCCCATCCAATTGGCCTCTCAAAGGAGCCTGACCACCATTGGACCCTTCCATATGGTGCCAGAAACCCTGAACTATATACGACCTCTCCAGTGACATATCCCAGGCGGGCATCATGTACACATGCTGGATTACGCCCAGCAAAGGAGAACCTCAAGCAAAAAAAAAGTGCTTATATTTTGATATACATCATTTTAGGACTAAGGAAACATCTGCATCTAGAGTTTTATATCTGTAAACTCTTGCCATATTGAATCATTGTCAAATTACAATCCTAAACCACCTTCCTATTACTCATTTCTATTAGTCATAAAATATGGAAAGGCATAATCTGTTAGTATATTGTTTGTAACAGAAGTGATGTCGTATTTCAGAGCTCATATTCTCATAGCTATCATCATCATCATCATCATCAAAAACACAAAGAACTAAATCCTGAAGTCCTCACTCAATTTTTTTTCTCCTTCCAGTCCTCATACACTGGAACCAGTAGGAGTTTTGTTTGTGATTGCAGAGAAGGGGGAAAGGGAGGAAAAAAGGGAAGGGGAAGAAATAAAATTAAAAAATAAAATAAAAGAAAGATTGAAAAACTTGGCCCAATAAAAAAGTACTTAAGTGCACCTATCCTAATCCTGCAAACCCTCATTCAGATAAGCAGTGTTACTCATGTATGTATCTCCATTCATCTTGATAGGACTACTCAACTGAGTAAGGGTTTACAGGATTGAGCTCAACTTCTTTAAAAGATTTACATAGTTTATGTGCTGGTTTTGCCCATTTTTTGTATATCACCAGAAATTAAAAATGGTAATATGGTCCAATGAAAATGTAAATATTTCTCTTGGCATAGAACCTACACAAACCAATTGGGGTGTGTGGTGAAACATTAGAAAGGCTGTGAGGTACAAAAAAAATTGTCTCTACCAATTCAGAGGTTAATATTTTAGTGATCCTCCCTTAAATAATACATCATCTTTTGAACAAGCTCATATTTTATAGATGAGGCTCTTTAAACCAAATTGAATTGAGCTACAGTGTTACTGTAATGGTGTCCCCTCATTCTGAATCTCTCTTAACACTCATCGATTCCTGCCAGACACTCATTGATAGGGTTAATTAATTTATGAGCTTGTCATTACAAGTCATTGATTAAGATGTCCTTCTTAAAGATTTAATTATGCCCAAAGATAAAAGATTTGCTAATTATTGTCTTTTATCTAATTGAAGCTTTGTATTACAAATAAAGTTCAAAGGTTTAAGACAGTTGCCCTTTCAACCATTTGGACAAAGATGAGAATTTAATTAGAGGAGAGACCATGTTCTCACTGGCATCTTCAAATATGTTCCAGCAGCCATTCTGGTAATAGAACTGATGACTGTGCAATATGGAGAGACCCTGGAAAAATCTTTTAACCTTTTTTGTCTTTCTAATGGTGTTGCAGCATTGTTCCATTCTGGATCTGGTTCTATCGAGCAATTTGATAGTCTGGCACATGTAGAGGAATAGGTTAGATCAAAGTTTAGTCATTTCCCCAATACCCCCACTCCTCCCACAAGTGTGTATCTTTAAAATACTTATATGCTTTGAAAATCCTCACACTGGGGGGACAACTCCTAATACTGTTGCTTACATTCCTTCAAAATGAAAGCAAAATGTGGGTTATAAGAATTGTACATATTGATGACTAATTCCTCAAGACCTCAGTGTCCAAATATATTAAGAAATTTTAACATGAGTGATACAAGAGAAGTCTCTTTCAGTATCATTAAATTGACTCAGTCTCATGTCTTGATTCTGCAGTTATTTCAAAGTAGCATAAATCAAGAAGAAATAATATGCATGTGTAGAGAATGACAAATCATAACAAGAGGCCTAATTTTTTTTTATGTAATTCTTAGTGTGGGATTGCACCAGCATTAAGTTTAAGTATACAAGCAGTAGTTCTAGATGCATATGGTAGTTGTGGGTGCATACATGGGAACTACACATGCAGATAATCATTTCAACACTTTCCTGAGCACAGACTTTGATGTAAAAGGTTTCAGAGTGGTAGCCGTGTTAGTCTGTATCAGCAAAAACAAGGAGGAGTACTTGTGGCACTACATAACACTACATAATACCCATACTTGTGTTAGTCTCTAAGGTGCCACAAGTACTCCTCGTTGTTTTTGATGTAAATGGTGACACAAGTTAGCCTTTGCACACAGTTGCAAATATGCATTGCTAAAAAGGTTGGCCAAGTGAAGATACAAGTTGGAAACAAAGTATTTACCATTATGAAACATTAGCACATCATAATTAATACAATTGGAAACAAAGCGTTTTCACTGGGCCAAAGTACCGAAGGTCCAGAAGTTCAAATATCTAGGTTCAATACTACAGGACAGAGGTGAACTCAATGATGAGCTTATAAGCAGAACAGGAAGGGCATGGACTAAATGGAGAGAATGGAGCAGACTGATCTGCAATAGGAGAATGCCTATCAAATTGAAAAAAGTAAGATCTACAAGACAGTAATTAGGCCTGCACTTTTGTATGGCTCTGAATGCTGGGAACTGATGAAGAGACAGGAGCAGATCTTGAATACAGTCGAAATGAACATGTTAAGATGGATGCTTGAAATTACAAGGATGGACCATGTTTGGAACAAATAAATTACAGGAAGTGCGAAGGTAGTACCAATTACAGAAAACCTGAAGGAATCCAGGCTTAGTTGGTTTGGGCATGTGAAAAGATCAGAAGAATATATAGGAAACAGGGTGTTATACTTAGAAGTGGAGGGTAAGAGAAGGGTTGAAAGCCGCAACATGAGATAGGTGGATACCATACTAAAGGATTTGATCAGCTGTATCATTTCCAAGAAACTGCTTCAAGACAGACTGGAATGGAGGACTTCAAAAGCTGACCCCATATAGATGGGACTAAGGCAAGAACAAACAAACAAACAAACAAAGAAGATTATTTTATATTGACATCAAGGCTGTATCTAGACTTACATGGTTGCCAGAAAGAAGTTCCTGCTACCCATGTGTGTGGGCAAAAGCCCTGACAATACCCATTAAATAAAATAGTATTGTTCTGAAACTACAAAACATTCCAAGTGGGTATTTCATCAGAATAAATGCCATTCTGCCAGCTAATCAAATTGCTTGACATTTATACAGATTATTAAACAAGTATAAATCAATTCATTTGTATAATCAATACAAACTGTAGTTCTGAAAAATCTCCCTCATTTATTGCATATAGTTTGAGAATAGACTATTTAACAGTTAAAAGAGATTATATATTTCTCCTCTTTTCCAGTGTTCCAAATTAATGTTTGCGGACCAAAGAAACAAAGTATCAGAGGGGTAGCCGTGTTAGTCTGGATCTGTAAAAAGTGACAAAGAGTTCTGTGGCACCTTATAGACCAGGAGTCGACAACATTCAGCACGCGGCTCGCCAGGGTAAGCACCCTGGCGGGCCGGGCAAGCACCCTGGTGGGCCGGGCCAGTTTATTTACCTGCTGATGCAGCAGGTTCGGCCGATCGTGGCCCCCACTCACCGCGGTTCACCGTCCTGGGCCAATGGGGGTGGCGGGAAGCGGCGCGGACTGAGGGATATGCTGGCCGCGGCTTCCCGCCGCCCTCATTGGCCCGGGATGGTGAACCGCGGCCAGTGGGGGCCGCGATGGGCCGAACCTGCCACATCAGCAGGTAAATAAACTGGCCCGGCCCGCCAGGGTGCTTACCCTGGCGAGCCGCGTGCCAAACATTGCCAACCCCTGTTATAGACAAAGAAACAAAGTGGATTTTCTGGAGGTCTTTTATAGAAGTGGCCCCAAACTACGACAACCATAAATTTGGGGGCATTCAAAATGCAAATTCTTATCCAGATCCAAATATTTGCAAACATCTCATAAAAGGATTGAACTTGTAAATATCCATGCACACAATCATGCAATAAGTATTTTTTCTGGGTGGGGGGAAGTGGGGAGGAGAGAGACTCACACACCTTAACCAGCTGCATGAGAATTTCACAATCACTTATGTGCACTGCACGGAAATTAGTTTATGAAGAGTGTGACAAGGTCACAAAGTCTTTACATTTTGTTAAATAATGTAAATCAATAGCCAATGAGCTCTGTTCAATGGCATAGTGCCATTCAGAATACTACTCATCAATAACAAAGCAAATCTAGCTCCCTTCTGAAAAGGTAACAAAAAGCACAGCAAAGCAGATTGTGCACATTTCCAGTTCTATACTCTTACAATTATTTACCGAATACAAAAATATTCTAAGCCAGTTGCAAAAGAACCTCACTAATCCACATTAGTGGTGTTTGGGGAGGGAGGGAGATGCATTCCCAAAGTTTCTGTAATGAAGGATGTTGACAATGAGGCCAGGAATTTCATACTGCCATTGCAACAATGGGCCTGATTCCACTCTCACACCAGTTTCACACCAGTATGACGCCACTGAAGGTAGTGGTGTTTGGGCGATCATAATCTGACCTGAGTTCAACACAGTCACTCAGGATTTACACTAGGGAAATTGAAGATCCAGGCCAACAGACTTAGAGAGAGGATTTCCTCTTTATTCGGTTTTGGATTTTTTTTTAACGTTCTCGAATAAAAGAAGGAACTTCACCTGTGCTCTTAATTCACCACTGGAGGAGGGTAGTAGCTAGCTGTGGCTCCAGGGCCACCCGGGGGGGGGGCAAGTGGGGCAATTTGCCCCGGGCCCCACAGGGGCCCCCATGAGAATATAGTATTCGATAGTATTGCAACTTTTTTTTATGGAAGGGGCCCCCAAAATTGCTTTGCCCCAGGCCCCCTGAATCCTCTGGGTGGCCCTGTGTGGCTCTATTGTAGCAGCGAATTACATATCAATATAGATAATCAAAAGTACAAAAACATGCTTCAAGAGTACAGTGATTTAGTAAAGTTAAATACAAGTGATCAAGAAAGCAATCAGCATTCCAGTAGGTTCTCTTTTCCTCTCCTGTCTAGAACTTAAAGTTATCTGCAACCATTCCATGTGGAGATGGGCCCTGAACCCCTGTCCTGAATTTTGAGAAAGGTTGGATTCAATCAGAACATCACTGTTCGGGCCAATCTCTCCAATGTGCCCAAACTGTAACTCTGAATCCACTGCAGAAGTTTAGGTTCAGGTCCATTTCTGGATCCAACCACTGCAGCTCAAAACTCAAACGCTTGCATCCCCTCAACTCCCTATAACGTCTGAAGGGTTTGGCCTCAGTTGAAAGCTTTGGATTCATACTTCCAACATTTTGTTTGGTCCAGTATATAGATGTGACCCACTGTGAAATTTGCATATGGTTTTGAATCCAGGAATGAACTTTCTCAAAGTTCAAAACTGAACAGATTTTTGGATTTCTCACACTTCTTTTACCCTAAATTTTAAAAGGATATACACTTTATTTATTTATTTAGTTTACTTTGGTACTTTTCTTTCATTCTTGATACTTCAGCAATACTCATTACTGAATCAGTGTTGTTTGTACATAAGAACGGCCGTACCGGGTCAGATCAAAAGGTCCATCTAGCCCAGTATCCTGTCTACCGACAGTGGCCAATGCCAGGTGCCCCAGAGGGAGTGGACCTAACAGGCAATGATCAAGTGATCTCTCTCCTGCCATCCATCTCCATCCTCTGACAAACAGAGGCTAGGGACACCATTCCTTACCCACCCTGGCTAATAGCCATTAATGGACTTAACCACCATGAATTTATCCAGTTCTCTTTTAAACGCTGTTATAGTTCTAGCCTTCACAACCGCCTCAGGTAAGGAGTTCCACAAGTTGACTGTGCGCTGCGTGAAGAAGAACTTCCTTTTATTTGTTTTAAACCTGCTGCCTATTAATTTCATTTGGTGACCCCTAGTTCTTGTATTATGGGAATAAGTAAATAACTTTTCCTTATCCACTTTCTCCACATCACTCATGATTTTATATACCTCTATCATATCCCCCCTTAGTCTCCTCTTTTCCAAGCTGAAGAGTCCTAGCCTCTTTAATTTCTCCTCATATGGGACCCGTTCCAAACCCCTAATCATTTTAGTTGCCCTTTTCTGAACCTTTTCTAGTGCCAGTATATCTTTTTTGAGATGAGGAGATCACATCTGTATGCAGTATTCGAGATGTGGGCGTACCATCGATTTATATAAGGGCAATAATATATTCTCAGTCTTATTCGCTATCTCCTTTTTAATGATCCCTAACATCCTGTTTGCTTTTTTGACCACCTCTGCACACTGCGTGGACATCTTCAGAGAACTATCCACGATGACTCCAAGATCTTTTTCCTGACTTGTTGTAGCTAAATTAGCCCCCATCATATTGTATGTATAGTTGGGGTTATTTTTTCCAATGTGCATTACTTTACATTTATCCACATTAAATTTCATTTGCCATTTTGTTGCCCAATCACTTAGTTTTGTGAGATCTTTTTGAAGTTCGTCACAGTCTGCTTTGGTCTTAACTATCTTGAGCAGTTTAGTAACATCTGCAAACTTTGCGACCTCACTGTTTATCCCTTTCTCCAGATCATTTATAAATAAGTTGAATAGGATTGGTCCGAGGACTGACCCTTGTGGAACACCACTAGTTACCCCTCTCCAATCAGAGAATTTACCATTAATTCCTACCCTTTGTTCCCGGTCACATGGTGTACTAGATGCTGAATAGATTGATAAGACAAGGTCCCTGCTCTACCTAGTGTACACCCTAAAATAGATGATATGTACTCAATAGAATCATAGAACTGTAAGGGACCTCAAGAGGTCATTTAGTCCAGTCCCCTGTACTCATAGCAGGACTAATTATCTAGACCATTCCTGACAGGTGTTTGTCTAACCTGCTCTTAAAAATCTCCAATTATGGAGATTCAACAACCTCTCTAGGCAATTTATTCCAGTGCTTAACCACCCTGACAATTAGGAAGTTTTTCCTAATGTCCAACCTAAACCTCCCTTGCTGCAATTTAAGCCCATTGCTTCTTGTCCTATCCTCAGAGATTAAGAAAAACAATTTTTCTTCCTCCTCCTTGTAACAACCTTTTACATACTAGAAAACTGTTATGTCCCCTCTCACATCTTCTCTTTTCCAGACTAAACAAACCCAACTTTTTCAAATCTTCCCTCATAGGTCATGTTTTCTAGACCTTTAATCATTTTTGTTGCTCTTCTCTGGACTTTCTCCAATTTGTCCACATCTTTCCTGAAATGTGATGCCCAGAACTTGACAATACTCCAGTTGAGGCCTAATCAAAGTGGAGTAGAACAGAAGAATTACTTCTTGTGTCTTGCTTACAACACTCCTGCTAATACATCCCAGAATGATGTTCGGTTTTTTTGCAATAGCATTACACTGTTGACTCATATTTAGCTTGTGGTCCACTATGGTCCCCAGATCCCTTTCAGCAGTACTTCTTCCAAGGCAGTCATTTCCCATTTTGTATGTGTGCAACTGATTGTTCCTTCCTTAGTGGAGTACTTCGCATTTGTCCTTATTGAATTTCATCCTATTTACTTCAGACCATTTATCCAGTTTGTCCAGATCATTTTGAATTTTAATCCTATCCTCCAAAGCACCTGCAACCCCTCCCAGCTTGGTATCATCCACAAACTTTATAAGTGTGCTCTGTATGCCATTATCAAAATCATTGATGAATAAATTGAACAGAACCGGACCCAGAACTGATCCCTGCGGGACCCCACTCGTTATGTCCTTCCAGCCTGACTGTGAACCACTGATAACTACTCTCTGGGAACTGTTTTCCAACCAGTTTTGCATGCACCTTATAGTAGCTCCATCTAGGCTGCATTTCCCCAGTTGTTTATGAGAAGGTCATGCAAGACAGTATCAAAAGCTTTAGTAAAGTCAAGATATACCATGTCTACTGCTTCCCCCTATCCACAAGGCTTGTTACCCTGTCGAAGAAAGCTATCAGGTTGGTTTGACATGATTTGTTCTTGACAAATCCATGCTGACTGTTACTTATCACTTTATTATCTTCTAGATGTTTGGAAATTGATTGCTTAATTATTTGCTCCATTATCTTTCCAGGTACAGACAAAAGTGACAAAAGGAAGAGTGACCTAGAGTTGGAGAGAAGCCTGCATCTTGTCAGTCCATATTTTCTAAAGCAATAGAGTTTGCATGTTTCTGTATGTAGAAAGCATGGGGCAGAGGTCGGAAGAGATTTTACAGTTTGATGAAACCTCCTTGGCATTTTTGCTCCAAATATGCTTTTTAAAGTGTTCACATGATGCTTTGGAACTGATCAATTTTAATGGTCTCAGATTGGGGAGAGAGTGTTTGTTCAGCCATTTTAACATGTGTTTTATATGTTTCCAGATGCTCATGCTAGTTTATTAGGAAGAGCTTCTCATTATCATAAAATTTACATGCTTCATAGGCTGGATTGAAAGATCCTCTTTGAGGCAACACACACACAAAAAGCCCAGTAATTTGACAAAAAATTGCTCAAATGATCATACAAAGATGCTATAGCACACACAAGGACATAGAAAGTGTTCTTATTCTTGTAACTAGAAACCTGATAGCCAATACAATGGAACTTGTATGCATTTTGTTGTGTTTTCCTTCATTTAAGATATTGCACTAGAGTGAACAAACAACACTTAGCACTTAGTATGATGCTTTCAATATATGAACATTTTCTGAATCAGTTCTGTATATTGGTCTACTAATTCTTTGCTAAGCATATATCAAGCATCTTTTGACTAGTGCATTAATAAGACCAGCCATTTATTTTTAAAGTAACTATGACGTTGTCACAGAACCACGCACACTGAAAGTCTGGCATTAAGATCATACAGTGCACCGTGTCCTTTCTTCAGGATATTGAAAACACAGTTTTCATCAGAGTTTGGACACTTCTAATACATATTCTCTGTTAGGAGATGTGGTTCAAAATGCACCATTAAAAACAACTGGTAAAATGTCTCCCCTGCAGCAACATTCAGGTTTCTGTAACAGGTTTATTTCCAGATATTTAACCAAGACTTAGCTCTACGCCAAGCGTAAGTCTGCATTTATAATTAATATAGTAAATGTACCATTACACAGCCTACAAAACAACTCAGCCTTGTTAAATGATCCAATCAAATAAGCAAATGAAAGATATCCTTATTCAGTCATGTGATGAATTGGGGCTATGGATGCACAACTTACAAATTCTGGTTGATATTGTCAATTTGTAGTTTGAAAAACTGTTGTGTCACGAATACCTGCACGTATATGGGGATCCACCACTGCTGACAGATCACGGGGCAGGAACACAGGGAAATATTTCAGGTTAATGTGGTACCTGGCCCTCAGAAAGGTTATACTAAAAAGCAACTCAAGCTTTAGAAATCCAGATTTAGCTTAACTCCCTGATGGGACGGAGGAAGGTAGGAGCAGTGAAAACTTGCTAAGTGTAGAACAAAAAAAGACCAAGTGACCAGTAGGGGATTAAATAAATAAGGGACTAGGGGAAACCAGACAGGAGGAGGAAGGGGGAGCAGGAGAGAGCATGGTCACAGAAGTTGGGTAAAGGGTTCCAGGAAGAAGAGGTCACCGAGCATGTAGCAACTGCACGGAACAGGGGACCCTGCCTGCTTTCCTGAGCCCAGATGGCCCAAGGACTCTTGGCAACCCAAGGGACTCAAATCCCAGCCCAAAGAATGTCCTGGAGTAGTGAGGAAATTGAGGTAGGGACATGCGTTTAGTATATATTTTGTATGATCTGTACTTCTTCTGTGCTTTATATGATTAAGAGTATAAAAAAGTGTAAGACTCTGCAAAGTGTGTGTGTGTGTGCGCGCGTGTGAGAGACTGCTTTACAACTACTGCATGTCCCTGAGAGAGTTACTGCATGTCCCTGAGGGATAAGTTATATGACCTTGATATCCTATCACTCCTTATTTTGACTATCATCTTTTAATCTAAACACATTAATGTTTAAAGTAAAATCTTAGCTGCAGATTTTTGTCCAAGTATATATGTAGTGCCCTTTCAGAAGCTTTCCTCAGGCATGCACTAACCCCTAAGCATCTGGATTACACATCTACAATACATTATTTTGTATAGCATTGATCACATGACTTTTTTAATATTTTTGAAAGCTGCCTTTTCAAAGAAAGAGTAAAGAACAGCCATTTTCTTTTATTAAAATGTCTCTGATCAATAAGAAAGTGGGGATTACCAAATTACCTAGAGTCAGGCTCATATTTTCTGATGTGTGCATTCCTGGTTGTAGGTACATGTTAATGCACATGCATAACCTCAACTGGCATATGTCATTGGGTATTGTACATACAAGTCGGATATATGCCATATCAGCTTTGGCATGGACACTTTTGAAAATGTGGGACCTGTCATTTATCCAGAGTTACCATCCATGGTAGTTCTGAGATGTGACATCTGAAATACTCAGCATAGGAACAATGGCAGTAACAGAAAGAACTGAGATTTTCAGATAACTATATTAATAATGTAGCAAATTAACATTGATGGAATTTCTCCAACATTCTTTTCAACTAGAATGGGTTAAAATAAATTGATCAATTTAAATTTATTTTCCCCACAAGTCAAAAGGAACTCCTAAAAGCTACCTATTCCTCTTTTAAACTAGCTCTTTACAACTCTCTTGTACAGGGAAGCAATCAGGACAAATCAATGACAGAACTAACTACGCAGCATCATTAGTTATTTCCTAAAGTTATAGGCATTCCTGTAACCAACCTGTACTCACGGGTCATTTTCAAGAAACTAACACTCTAAGGCTAAACGGTGTTTATTTTCCAAGAAGAATTCATACCTGTATGTGCCAATTTAAGTCTAACACATGTAAAGTATGCCATTAATTAATGTGATCTATTGTCATATGGTTTTCTAGAGGTCAGTGTTTCAGGGTATAGTCTGTATTTATTTTTTCTGTAAAAGATTATACCATTATCTTGGGCTACATTCCAGTATTGCTTAAATTTGTACTTAATGGGTGTATGATTTATCACAGCCTGTAATGCTTCTGTGACAGGTGTCAACATTTAAAATTCTTCTCCTGACAGACCAAAAAAACCCATTACTGAAGACATATGTTCATTAATGGGGCTCTCCCCTTCATAGCCGTCCCCTATCTCTTGCCTGTTCACAGCACAAATTCATAACCCCATGAGCATGTTTGCGATTGCAGCCTAGTCCAGAGCAAGTGTTTTGCACAACCACCAAAGAATTCTGAGTTCTTAGAATTAACAAGAAAGGGAGATCTTAAGAAGGAAAATAATCTTGAGGCTAGGAATCAACTTTCATCTTGACCTAAGCAGGTAACTTGCATTGATGTAACTGGGAGTTTTACTTGCTGAGTAAAAACATCAGGTCCCAGATCCTGCAAGTTGGGCACTGAAAGCCTGAAGCTCTCAGAAAAAAGAAAAAGAAAAAAAATAAATCAACATAATGCCTGTAAATCACCTGGTATTTCTGCATGGCAAGACCTAAAAGAAAATGTTAGAAAGGGATACAGATTTATGGATATACTTGAACACTGAAGTTCAGATACAATAGAAATGTCACTATCTGCAGGTGTGGTAGCTTGTTGTACATTTTTATTAGCTTTGTCACACTTCTAACCACAGAAGCTACAGACTAGACAGGTTAGTACATTACCATTTATTCAGTAGGTCTCCAAAAATGTTATATGGCAGGTAGGCTATGAGCAACAGTGGCTGGTCCCAGAAATAAGTCATCAGGCTGTAGATAACAGAGTTACAGCCATCTGCATCCCTCTCCACCTAACACACACACCTGGGTTGACCAGATTTTCAAAATAAAGACCCATGACAATGGAGGTGACAATGGGGGGAGAGAAGGAGAAGAGTGCAGTGGAGCAGGTTGGCTAGGTATAAGAAAAACAGTAGGGTACCCTCGTCCTTCTCCCCACCACCTTCTTCCTTTCAGAATGAGGAACTGGGACATAATTCAGTCAGAAGCAATATCAGAATCCCTCTGTAACCAAACCTTTTATTCTTCTCTCAGTCACAGCCTTTTCTTTCTCACCATGCAATCTAGCTGTTACCCTTCTTTCTGTACTATTGATTTCCTCTCACTGTATGACCTCACACATGAACAATTTTCCTCCACCTTCTATACCCTACCAATACAACCCTACAGCCTCTCAACCAAGTTCCTTTAGCCTCAACACACACCTTCTCAGAATTCTAAGCCAGCTCAAAAAACCCTTCTCTCCAGCCCCAGCAGTCTCTCAGACTTAGCTCAGACCCTCTTCCCAAAGGAGCTTTCTCCAGCTCACCACACAGTATTGTACAGCTCCCTTGACCCCCCAGTTCTGCAATACTCTCCAACCCCTTTCCCCATACATTCCAGAAAAAAAATCACTCCCCCTCCCCAGTGTTAACAGCGGGTTAAAAACAATGGTGTGTTGGAGGGAACTCCATTTGTGTGTGAGGTTTCATTTAATGTTTTCAAACATTTCTCCTCTTACCCTTTCCTAGGGCTCGTCCTGCTCAGAACCCATCTCCTTCTATCTGAACCCTCATACTCAGAAGACTCACTCCAGCTCACAGACCTCAGCCCTTGGAGCTCAGAACTTCCTTACCGTCCCATTGCTGGACCTTGAGGAGCAGGAGTAGGTTGTTACTGGCACTGCAGAGAGCCCCACACTCAGGGGGCATAGCTACTCTCAATGAACTGATGAGGGGGCTGCAATCCCTGCTCTGCACTTCCTTTTCTCTACTGTCCATGTGCTGGTCGAGCCTCTGGTAGCAGCTAGTAAAACTGCACCTTGCAGTACAGCAGCCATGCCAGAGGCATAGATCCCCAGTGGGCCTAAGTCTCTTCCCATTGGTACTGGTCAGCTCCATTGCTTTCACTGAACTTACTAATTTGCAGCAGTGTAGAACAGAAGAGAATCAAACCGCGGCTATTGCAAGGCAGCCTGCTGGAGTAATGGTGGGGCTCAGTCCCACCAACACCTAATGACTAGCTGACATTGCACTTGTAACAAGTATCTACACCAGGGGTCGGCAACGTTTGGCA